>NW_009953308.1:242982-280356 GCF_000747805.2 Chaetura pelagica
GGGGGGGAGGGGGAGAAGGGGGGGGGGGGCAGCAGGGAAAGGGTGGGAGGGGCAGGGAGAAAGGTGCTAATACTTATTTATATGTTTATTCTGGCAAGTTGGAGTTCTAGTTTGTGTTGTTACACACAGAAAGCTTTTGAAAAGGCAAATGCTGCCAGAAAAAAAAAAAACAACAACCAAAAAAAACCACCAAAAAAACACCACGTTTAAATCTGGCTCTACTAACATCTCTCCCACCACTGCCTTCTCTCCCCTCCTCCAGAATACAGCATCCAGAGGAAAGAAGAATGAGTGGTAAATCTAGCTCTGCACCTTGGCTGCCCCAAATTATCCGTATTAGTTTAATGGCTCATTTAATTAGCCATTTCTCTCTCTCTTCTTCTCCACCAAATATGGCCTTATACTTTCAGCTGGAGTCTCAACATACAAAGGCCAAGGTTGAAGATGGCAGAAGTGAGAGAGGAGAGAGGGTAAGAAAGCAAAAGAAAACTCCCTATCTACAAGCTAATCAGTCATGCCAAGAGAGAGGATAGAAGTAGCACTCATTCTCACAGGAAGAAAAAAACAACACAACCTCTATTTTAAACACCATGTTATAATCCCTTTATTCCACACTCTCACACCACATTCCCCTAGGAAGGGAGAGACATTTACTGGCTGGTTACATATCACTGCTATCTGTGAACCGCACCATATACACACCGCTTTTAAATTATTTTATCAGCATAATAATGAAAACCTCTTAACACCACAGTATCCTCTCACTGCTTGTTAATCAAAGTAAGTCTCCTTCCACTGTCATGAATGTCCTAGGGAAGCCTGAAGGATTCAACATAAAATCACAAAAATTTTCCTGGGAGATCTGGAGGGCACAGGTGGCTAGTACTGCATTTTCCTGAACTCGCCTTCAATAGAAGAAAGCCCTCTGTTTGCCTGTTACTGCTTTTTCTTAGCAATGAAGTGTAAAACATGACATTTATTTCAGAGCTGACTCCTAAAAATCCACTAAAACCGCTTGTCCTACACCCCCCCCACTTCCATCAAAAGCCATTCTTCACTTCCATCAAAAGCCATTCTTCACTTCCATCAAAAGCCATTCTTCACTTCCATCAAAAGCCATTCTTCACTTCCCTGCTTGATTTTAAAATTTTCATGTTAATATACCCTACTGGTCTGCAATGTCAGACTGAATGGCAACATTCAAATCAGAGCCTTTCTCTAAACATGTACTAAATAAATAAATAAATAACTCCTCCATGCACCCAATTCTGTGCAGCTTGCGTCATTTGTACAGACGTACAGACTGGGCCACCAAGCAGTACCCCCACCTCAATGCAGTGACTTTCTCAAAAGATGTGTTTGCTAGTGAACATTTACAAATGTTGCAGAGCCACACAGGCAGGCATCTGCAACATCCTACCAGGGTTGATGTTACTAACTAACACAAACATTTGAGCTACTGTAAGAATCCAGCTCTGCCTTCATTCCTTCCCTTCTTTCTTCCCAATTGCACCCCCTCCAACCATTATCAAAATCCAGCCAGATTCTTTATTCAAGTAACCAAGAAAAGAGAGATAAAGAAAAAAGAATTCACACAATGGGGCATATTTCCTTCTCCAAAAAATAAAATGGAAAGTGTACTTACTGTACCCTCAAAGACTATCCAGCTGGAAATCCGAGTGGTTACAAAAAAATTAAGGTGGGGGAAGGGTTAGAAAACTATTTCATTTCAGCAACCAAACAAAAACTAAAAACAAGAAAGGAAATAAAAATAAAGTATATCCATTTGTGATTTCCCACCAATTTCAGTCCATACAAGTGTAAATCCAATCCAGCACTGCTGAACTCTCCCTCTCCAGAAATTTTGCTTTCTTCTTTGTCCTTTATTTTCTATGCGGCTTTCAACTTTTCCAATTAAAATTATTGTAGTGGTAACATTGATGTTTGCCTTCATTGAAGAATAGTAGCTTAAAATAACAGAATAATAATTAAAAAAATCCTTGCAGAAGATGAATGGCCCTTCTCCTTCATGAAACTTTTCATTCCACTGTGGATCCTTTGCCTAGCTTTCTTTTTCTGAGGCTTTCTGCCTCTCTGGCTCCACTGCTCTCCATTGTTCACCATTTGTTTTTCTCTGAAGAGCAGAAAGGGCTGTACTTCTTTTTAAGCAACCCTCCATCTGCATTCTTTGAATGTAAATTTGTTGTGACTGTTAAGATCCAGGTCTTGCAGACAATTTTCTTCTTCCCCCTTCTTTGCTGCACTACCAATTATCCAAACTGTGTGTCTACACGTTAGACCAGGGATTCCCATTCTTCTTTCCCACTATCCCCCCTCGCTTCTTCAGAAAATAATTCCCCTTTCGCATTTATACTTGTGTTCATAAAAACAATAAACTTTAAGTCTCTCTCCCCTTTCTTCAAATATGTGATTAGATTTCCAATCACAACCCAGTGCACAACTGGACTTTTTATTTCAACAAAAATCCCAGCAATCCACACATCAGCATCCTCTCCTTGCTGTAAACTCCATGTTATATCCTTTTGCCTTCTCTCCAGCTTCTCTGCATTTTCATAATCTCACATTAAAGGAATGAAGGAGGGAGGGAGAAGAGAAAAATTCAATGTTCTCACCAGCTGTCAAGAATAAATCCATCCCCTTGTTATTTTTTAAGTGCTTGGGACTGGTGTTTTTAATACCTACTCTCCCCTTTGCCCCCAACACATCTCAAAATCTTTCATACGTTAAAACTCCCCAAAGGGGCACAAAGGAAGCCCGGGGAGGCATGATTTGTCCTCTTGCAAATTTCGTAAGCACCTTTGCTTTTCATTTCAGCTTCCTCTCCATCTTTTGTTCACCAGCTGTACAGATCCAGCAGCACCGGGATGGACAAATTTCTTCCTTAAAGAGAGAAAGGGAAATCAAGAGATGAAGAAAAATAAAAGCTCTCCAGTCTCTGACTCCCTTTTCCTTCCTTTCTCTATTTCAATGCCGTTTCCAAGCTCCGCCTAGTGTATTCCAGATCTACAAGTTGGATTTCCCTTCTGCACAGCAATGAGTTAGTCTCCCATCTTCTTCCACATGCCAGTTGTCTTCATCCTCTTCTTCCTGCCTTCCTGCCTCCCTTCCGAGATGACAGCTCCCCAGGAGCGCAGCTGCTTCTCTCAGTTTTTAGTTTCATCCTTGAAATGCGTAGCCCTTTGCGCAGCTGAAACCCTTCCTCCCTCCCATTAGCTTCAGCTTGAATTCTGTGTTTGCATGTGCATATGCATGTATGTATATATCCAGATCCTGACAGCTGCTGTTGTTGCTCTTGGGAACAGCTCCGCTTTTCTGTCGTTTTCTTTTACTCCCCACCTCTCATTTGCACTCCAGGATTTGCAAATGTCCCAGGGTCAGTCTTTCTGGCTACACTCCTTCTCCCCTTCCGTTCCCCATTCTCTTTTTCCTCCTCCTCCCCGCCCCCCCCGCTCCTTCCCCTTCCCTTGTTTCTCCGCTTGTGATCAGTAAAATACAATTACCCAATTACCTCCCGTCATCTTCGCACTGATTGGTCAATTGCATTAACACTTTATGTCAGGGAAAGGGTATGGGAGCTGCTCCGACGGGGCACTGCTGCCACCTGGTTGACAGTCTGGGAACAAACTCAGGGTTACCTTAAATATCTCCAAATCAGAAAGCAGTATTTGAAAAACAAGGGATCATCTTAAGAAAAGGAATGTCTAAACTCGTTAAAAAAAAAAAAAAAGCCTGCCTCATTCTGACAGTTCAACCAGTATTCACAGGTACCAGCCTAGCCACTGATGGAGAGGGAATAACAGTAAAATGAAGTGAGATATAAATTGTCATTGCAAAAGAAGTACAGAACAATCAGTATTCACAGGTACCAATGCAGAAGAATGACAATCAAATGAAACAATACATAAATTTATCTCTGCATAAATTTATCTCTGATACATAAATTTATCTCTGGAAACAATTTACATGGGAAGACAATCTGTTTTCTAATTACGGTAATGAAGATTTGTTTAAAACTTATATACACATAAAAGTTATGTAAAACTCCATTTTGGCATATGTTCTAAGCCAAAAGCCCTATGAAGTGCTTCAAGGTTTCAGTAAGTTTAAGTGATGATTTCAGATAGCTGTTAAATGACAGCAACACCATAGTACAATGGCTGGGCTCGCCTATAAAATTTGCCTCAGTTTGGTAAGAATCACTTCCGATCAGCATTTTTGAAGTTTCCAAATTGGCTGCCTAATTTGGGCTAGTAAAGTACTGACATATTAGTTATAGAATCATAGAATCATTAAGGTTGGAAGGGACCTTAAAGATCATCAAGTTCCAACACCCTGCCTTGAGCACGGAACCCCACCACTGGACCAGGTTGCACAAAACTTCATCAGACCTGGTCTTAAAAACCTCCAGGGATGGGGCATCAACAACCTCCCTGGGCAACCCATTACAGTTCCTCACCACCCTTATAGTGAAGAATTTCTTCCTAATATCTAACCTAAATCTCCCCTCTCTCTGTTATGTACTTAGTTACTTATCAAGCTATGTTAGATGTACTTATGTGTGATATCTAAAATGCTCACAATTGGGCTTGGGTCTTGGTTTTTAGGGAACTAAATTCAATAGAAATTTTTTAGAAAATTTTGCATGTCCAAGATCAAGGGAACTAGAGTATGGATGATGTATGTGCCAGCATTTGTCTCTCTCAAAATCAGAAAGTGATTAATGTCTTAGAACATAACTTCAGTTGAACAGAACAGAAGGCCTCGGGGTGTTTCCTCTGTCTCACCTTGTCAGTGCTTGTAAAACATTACACTGTGTGTATCATCCAGAGTTTTTCATGGTGCTTTCATTTTCATTATCACGTCACCATGTTGGAGAGCTTTTGTGAACTGATATGTAAAGAATTAAATTTTTTTTGCCCATAAAACCTGCCAAATAAAAGATTGAAGGCAATATACAGACAATATTGTTTGGAGGCAACTACACAGAATGTATTGGTGGAAAAAAGTCACATTATATCCAGTGCTAATGATACCTTTTTAATATTTGATTAGTAAATGGTTTATTGGATAATATTAAAATATTTGCTTTAAATAGGTTTCACACATAGGTGGCATACACTCTTTTAAAACAGATAATAGAATTACATTTTTATTTTGTTTAGTGAAAGGACATTTATATTTTCAAATAGCATGTGGTGTCATCTGACAAATATCATATTCAGTTTGTAAACTAGGAAATTGCTATTCTTCATGCCCATTCCACACTATTGGACACACTCAAGTATCCAGCAAGTTTTTAAGAGCAACTGTTACCTAGTCAACTCCATGCCTGGGAGTTGCCTTGACAGAGCTACCATACCATTGATGCTTTGGTATAGAACTCCAAATACACAGGGGAGGTCAATGAGCCTGGGTTCCTATTATGGACCAAGGTCATAATGAGTAAAAAGGGTGAACTGTGAAGAAAACTAAACATAAGACTGGAAAGGGGACTTTGTTTCTCATATAATGGCACAAGCTTGCCTGATCCTGAATATGGGAAGATAACAAAACTCAAACATATGTTTTTAATACCTACTCTCCCCTTTACCCCCGACATATCTCAAAATCTTTCATACGTTAAAACTCCCTGAAGAGGCACAAAGAAAACTACATAACATGGACAAAAGATTGTTATAACTCACCTTTTACCTCTTGACAGATGCCTGAATAGGGGAAGACAACAGAACTCAAATGTATGTTCTGGGAAACTTTACATAACTTGGACAAAAGATTGTTATAACTCACCTTTTACTTCTTGATAGATGATGCAAGTTAAAGAACTGAAGTTCTGTGGTTTATTACCACTGGAAGAAACTAGTAGAAAAGACTAGATATTCATAAATGTCAGTCATTTAATGTAAGAGAAACATGACTAAAATCTAAGAAAAGAGAATTCTGACCAGTAGATAAAGGAGTAGAGAAACTTTAAAATTGACTAATTAAAACCAAAGTTTAAGGGAAAGGGTGAAACCAGACCATCTTGCTTATACAATGTAAAGTGAAAAGCATTTTCAAGTTGCTCTAAGTCAACAGCAGGCCTGTCTTCCTTATAAATAAATGTGCAGAAAGGAAGCTGTGGAACATACCACGTTGTCTATCTTTTTAAGCATTGCTGACAAGGAGCTGCTTGCATATAGAGAAAGTACTTGAACCCTTTTATAGCTTAAGCTTACTTCATACAAAAGGGAACAAAAATGCTCACAAACAACTTTGACCACACACATCTAGGATTAACCTCACTAATCAATATAGGGATTCAAGAGAGATTCTAAAAATCTCAGACTACACAAAATATGTCACACATAATCTCACAGGGAAACTCACTTTTGTAATGTAATCAAAGATCTTATGTGACTTAATTGATTATTGTTCAATTCTTTTAATATTAAGAACATTAAACTCAGGTGCATAACCATCAAAATTAGCAGCTACCAATATCGCTGCCTCATTTATTATTTTTCACATATTTTTACTCTGATGTTTACAGTTGTAGTGAGAAGTTTTGCTTTGTAGGTAATTTGTATTAGGTCACGCAGGCTTGGAAGAAGCAGAAGAAAAGATAGCCTTACAGAAAAATCTTGGTAAAACCACAGCACATGATTTTAGCACACAAAAGTTTGTTACTATTAATCAATGCATTTCTCCATAATAACATATCTATTGTTTTTGGTATAGATGGAAGTAAAGGGTGGTTTTCGTTGTTTACATTTGAAAGGAACCATAGAATTCTGGTTCCACTGATGTCAAGGACAAAATTTCTGGTGATTTTTAAAGAAGACAACAGTTTTACAAAGCATCTGTTTTCATGTGATTTTAAATACTAACTCCTATTCTGAACTCTGTTTGTGAGCTCAGCATTTTGAAGATCAACATTAATCTTCACTCTGTTTTGCTACAGTCATTCCCAAAACAAGGTCACGTTTTTTCTGTTTCTGAGTCGCAAACAGCTCCCCACAACATGCACACACACAAATGCATTTGTTCAAAAAACACTGTTACCTCATCTTCATTTGGTTAGAAATAGACTGTAAATATGTTCCTTGAAATACAGGGCACAATTAATCTCTACTGTAACATCAGACATGCAGCTTTCAGTACTATTTTTTCAAATCCTATTCTAATTTTTACATAAATTATTTAGTCCAGATTACCAAGAAGTGCATGTCAAAAGGCCTATCCTATGACAAAATCAAATTTCAAAGTGTGATTTTCATGGGTAGTAATCCTAGCAAAGAACAAAAGCTGTGCAATACTAATACAAATACTAATATTATTATTTATTTTTTTTTTCTGTTCAAATTACCACCAAGGAAGGAGAGGTGGTGGGGTGGCCACCTGTGTTAGGGATAGATAACGAATGCCTAGAACTTAGTGGTGTTGTTGACAGTGTTGAGTGTTCATTGGTAAGAATCAAGGGGAAGGCCAATAAGGCAGACATCATGGTGGGTCTCACAATCACTAGACCTTGCTCTCATGGGGTACTTCGACTTCCCAGATGTCTACTGGAAATATAACACAGCAGAGAGGGAACAGTCCCCAAGGTTCCTGAAGTGTGTGGAAGACAACTTCCTGACACAGCTGGGGAGGGAGACAACTAGGGACAGCACCCTGATGGACCTGTTGCTTGTTAACAGAGAAGGCTTTGTGGGAGATGTAAAGGTTGGAGGTCATCTTGGGCAGAGTGATCATAAAATGATAGAGTTTTCAATTCTCAATTTCAGTAGAACTGCCACCTTGGACTTTCAAACAGCTGACTTTGGCCTGTTTTGCAGCATGGTTGAGAATGTCCCTTGAGGAGACAGTCTTGAAGGGCAAAGGAGGCCAGGAAGCCTGGTCATACTTCAAGGAGGAACTCTCAAAGGCAACGGAGCAGGCCATCCCCAGGTCCCAAAAGACAGGAAAAAAGACCAGCCTGGCTGAATAGAGAGCTTTGTTTGGACCTCAGGAAGAAAATAAAAGTTTACAGTCTTTGGAAAAGGGGGTTGACGACTTATGAGGAATACCAAGATGTAGTGAAGGGGAAAATCAGAAGGGCCAAAGCTCAAGTAGAACTCAAGAAGAAGGACCCCACCTTTGTCCCTGGGAAACAGATGGAGTGACTTGTTCACCTCTAAACATGTGGAAGAAAAGAAAGCTATTCAGAGTGGTCAACATGAATTTGGCAAAAATAAGTCATGCTTAACAAATCTGCTGACTTTCTATGATGGCATAACTGGTAGGCTGGATGAGGGGATGAGCAGCAGATGTCATTTGCCTTTGACTTCCTTTTGTGGCTCAAAACACCCTCATTAGGAAACTGAGGGAATGTGGGTTAGATGAGTGGACAGTGAGGTGGATTGAGAACTGGCTGTGTGACAGAACTCAGAGTTGTAATTCCAGAGGTTCCTGGAATGTGTTGAAGATAATCTCCTGACACAGTTCATGAGTGAACCAACCAGGCAAGGTACCCTGCTAGACCTGCTCTTTGTGAAGAGGGAAGGGCTGATAGAAGATGTGATGGTTGGAGGCTGCCTAGGGCACAGTGACCAAAAATTGTTTAAATTCTCTGTTTTTATAGATGCCATAAGGGAGGAAGAAAAACTGCCACCCTAGACTTCTGAATGGCAAACTTTACCTTGTTCATTACCCTGATTGCCAGAATCCCTTGGGATTTTTTTTCTGAAGGGTATAGGTGTCCAGGAAGGCTGGATGCTCTTCAAGGAGGAAGTCCAGAAGGTGCAGGAGCAGGTCATTTCCACGTGCTCTAAGGCAAGCCAACAGCATAGAAGACCAGTCTGGACCAGTCTGTCTGAACAGGGAGCTTTGGAAGGTGCTCAGGGAGAAAAAGAGAATCCATAGCCTTTGGAAGAAGGGGCAGGCCACTCATGAGGACTGCAAAAATGCTGTGAGGATATTAGAAGGTCCAAAGCCTAGCTAGAAATTAATCTGGCCTCCATGTTAAAGGACAACAAGTAAAGCTTCTATAAATACATTAACAGCAAATGAAAGACCAGGAAGACCCTCCACCCCTATTAGACACAGGAGAAAACGGTGATGAGTGATGAGGAAAAGGCTGAGGTGCTAAATGACTTTTTGCCTCAGTGTTTAGTAGCAGAACCAGTTATGTTGTGGGAATCCAACTCCCTAAGCTAGGTGACAGGGACCAGGAACAGAGCAATCTCCCCACAATCCAGGTGGAGATGATCAGTGACCAGCTACACCATGTAGATGGGCACAAATCTATCGGGCCAGATAGAATCCACCCAAGAATGCTGAAAGAGCTGGCAGGGGTGCTCACCAAGCCACTTTCTATCATTTACCAGCAATCCTGGCTGAATGGAGAGCTACCAGCAGACTGGAAATCAGCCAGTGTAACCCCCATACACAAGAAGGGATGGAAGGATGATCTGGGAAATTAACATGGGCTCATAAAGTGCAGGTCCTGTTTAACTAACCTGATCACCTTCTACAACAGAGTGACCCGCTTATTAAATGAGGGAAGTTGAATACCTTGACTGTAGCAAGGCCTTGGACAAGGTTTCCAACAGCATTCTCCTATAAAACCTGGCTGCTTGTGGCTTAGATGTGCACATGCATCACTGGTCAATAAACTGATTAGATGGCTGAGTCGAAAGAGTTGTGATCAATGGAGTTAAATCCAACTGGTGGTGGGTCACAATGATGTTCCCCAGAACTCCGTGCTGGGGCTGCTCCTGGTTAACATCTTTATTGATGATTTGGACGAGGGGATAGAGTGCACCCTCAGTAAGTTTGCAGATGACACTAAACTGGGTAGAAGTGTCAATCTGCCTGAGGGCAAGGAGGCTCTAAAGAAGCATCTGGACAGTCTTGACCAATGGGCCAAGGTGAATGGCATCAGTTTCAATAAGGCCAAATGTTGGGTCCTGCACTTTGGCCACAACAACCCCCAGCAGTGCTACAGGCTTGGGGAGGAGGGGCTGGAGAGCTGCCCAGCAGAGAGGGACCTGGGGGTGCTGGTTGACATCTGGCTGAACATGAGCCAGCAGTGTGTCCAGGTGGCCAAGAAGGCCAACACCTTCCTGGCCTGCATCAAGAATAGTTTGACCAGCAGGACCAGGGAGGTGATCCTGCCCCTCTACTTGGCCTTGGTGAGGCCACACTTTGAGTACTGTGTGCAGTTTGGGGCACCACAGTGTAAGAAGGACATTGAGGTGCTGTAAAGTGTGCAGAAAAGGGCAACTAAGCTGATCAGGGTTCTTGAAAACTGGCCTTATGAGGAGATGCTGAGGGAGCTGAGGCTGCTGAGCCTGGAGAAGAAGAATCTGATGGGAGAACTCATTGTTCTCTACAACTATTTGAGAGGAGGTTGTGGTGAGGCAGGTGCTGGCCTTTCTTCCTAGTGACTAGCGATAGGCCATACCACCCTGAGAATGCCTGATCTCATCTGATCTCAGAAGCTAAGTAGGATTGGGCTGGTTAGTACTTGGATGGGAGACCATCTGGGAACATTAGGTTCTGTAGGCTTTATTATGGAACAGAGCATCCTGAGTGCCATCAAGCAGCATGCAGAAGACATCCAGGGAATCAGGTCCAGCCAACATGGGTTTAGGAGAGGAAGGTCCTGCCTGAACAATCACATCTCCTTCCATGACTGGGTGACCTGCCTAGTGGATGAGGGAAAGGCTGTGGATGTGGTCTATCCAGACTTCAGCAAGGCCTTTGACACAGTCTCCCACAGCACCCTCCTGGAAGAGCTAGCAATCCACAGATTGGACGAGAGAGGGACGGTGAAAGGTGCTGCATCCTGCTGGTATCCGGTGACCAGCAGTGTCCCCAGGAGTCAGTACTGGGCCCAGTCCTATTCAACATCTTTACTGATGACATGGGGCTTCAGTCCTCTCTAAGTAAGTTTGCAGATGACACCAAGCTGGGGGGCAGTGTCGATCTGCTGGAGGGTAGGAAGAAGCTGCAGGAGGACCTGGACAGGCTGGGTCAATGGGCAGAGGCCAATGGCATGAAATCCAACAAGACCAAGTGCAGGGTCCTGCACTTTGGTCACAATCATTTCAGGCAGCGCTACAGGCCAGGGCAAGAGTGGCCGGGGAGCAGCCTGGCAGAGAGGGACCTGGAAGTACTGGTTGACAATTGCTTGAACATGAGCCAGCAGTGTGCCCAGGTGGTCCAGAAGGCCAATGGCATCCTGGCTTGTGTCAGGAATAGTGTGGCCAGCAGAAGTAGGGATGTAATTCTTCCCCTGTACTCAGCACTGGTGAGGCCTCACTTCCAGTACTGTGTGCGGTTCTGGGCCCCTCACTTCAAGAAGGATATTGAAGTGTTGGAGGAGGTCCAGAGGAGAGCAACAAAGCTGATGAAGGGACTAGAGGGAAAGTCCTATAGGGACAAGCTGAGGGAGCTGGGGTTGTTTAGCCTGGAGAAGAGGAGAGTCAGGGGAGACCTTATCACTCTTTTCAACTACCTGAAGGAAGGTTATAGTCAGGTGAGGGCTGGGCTTTTTTTCCAGGCAACTAGCAACAAGACGAGAGGGCATTGGCCTCAATCTGCTCCAGGGGAGGTTTAGGTTGGATATTAGGAGGCACTTCCTCATGGAGGGGGTGATTAGACATTGGAATGGACTTCCCAGGGAAGTGGTGGAGGCATCATCCCTGAATGTGTTCAAGGAGAGGCTGCATGTGGCACTTAGTGCTATGGTCTAGCTGATGTGGTGGTGTTAGGTCATAGGCTGGACTTGATGATCTTAAAGGTCTTTTTCAGGCTTAGTGATCCTGTGATTCTGTGACAAGAGGAAATGGGATCAAGTTGAGCCAGGGGAGGCTCAGATTGGATATTAGGAAAAATTTCTTCACGTAAAGAGTGGTAAGCCATTGGAATAAGCTAGAGGTGGTAAAAAAAATGGGTAGATGTGGTGTTTTGGGAGATGGTTTAGTGGTTACAAGTTTTAGGGTGGACCTTTGGACTTGATAATATTCAAGGTCTTTTGCAATCTTGATGATTCTATGATTCTGTGATTCTGTGATTAATGAAGCAATGAGTTGCTTCAATGAGTTGAGTTGGAGGCCTGTAGCCAGCAAAGTTCCCCAGGGGTCAGTACTGGGTCCTATCTTGTTCAATGTATTTATCAATGACCTGGAGGACAGAGTGTATCCTCAGTAAGTTTGCTGATGATACCAAACTGGGAGCGTTGGATAATACTATAGAGGTCTAGAGGTCTGTGCTGCCACCCAGCAACACCTGGACAGGTACTATCTCATTCAAAATATTTATCAGTGACCTGGATATGAGGACATAGTGTGTCCTCAGAATGTTCATTGATGATAGAAAAGTAAGAACACAGCTCAGTACCTACCTCTCTCCCTGAGAGGAGTGGCTGACACACCAGAGGGCTTTGCTGCCATCCAGCATGACCTGGATTGGGCAGAGAAGAATTTATTGAGGTTCAAAAAGAGCATATGTAAGGTCCTGCACCTTCCGAGGGAAAACGCCATGCACCAGTATAGGTTTGGGGCTGAACTTCTGGAAAGCAGTGCTGAGAAGAAGGATCTTGGAGTCCTAGTAGACAATAAGTTAACCGTGAGCCAGCATTGTGCACTTGTTGCCAAGAAGGCCAATGGTACCCTCTGGTGCATGAGGTAAAGTGTGGACAGTAGGTCGAGGGAGGTAATCCTCCCCCTCTATTCTGGTCTAGTGAGGCCACATCTGGAATACTGTGTTCAGTTCTGGGCTCCCCAGTTCAAGAGAGACAGGAAACTACTGGTGAGGATGCAGTGGAGGGCAACAAAGATGACTGGGGAACCGGAGCATTTCTCTTACAAGGAAAGGTTGAGAGAGCTGGGACTGTTTATCCTAGAGAGAAGACTGAGAGCAAACCTTATTAATGTCTAAAGATCTAAAGGGCGAGTATAAGGAGGATGGAGCCAGTCTGTGAATAATGCCTTTGATTTCAATAGTGCCTAGATAGATCTGCAGAAGTACCTGAGAATAGAGCATGTTCCTTCATTTTATATTCATGCTGTGGAAGGAAGAACACAGATCAGTACCTACCCCTCTCACTTCTAAGCCAAAGACCTGCAGGCCAAGGTATGAGGAAGACTTGTGGGAAAGAAGCCAGCATGTGAGACCCCCCCTGAAGATACATCACGCATGTACACAGAGGAGGGGCTGATGTCAACTGTAACTATAAAAAGCTGTGATACTATCACTACAGTGAAGCGCTTCCTCACCTGATGACATCGCTGACCATGGTGGTAACTATCCTGCCGCTTCATAGCCTTCTATGAAGAACTAACTAGGTGGATACATGATGGTAGGGTGGTACATGTGGTTTATCTTGATTTCAGTAAAGCATTTGACACTGTCTCCCACAGCATCCTCATAGATAAACTGAGGAAGTGTGGTCTTGATCAGGTAGTGATGTGGATCATGAACCGGTTGAAAGGAAGAAGTCAGAGAGTTGTTGTCTTGGTTTGAGCCAGGATGAAGCCAATTTTTTTTTGTTGTGGTCAATGGGACAGAATCTAGGTGGAGGTCTGTTTTCTCCTGACTTTCCTGTCTTTTTCTGACTTTTCCACTCAAGGGATTTTGAATTTTTGTTGTGCAATACCAATGAAGTTTGGTGTGTACGTGACATCTGACCTCGTTAGTGTCTTCGTTTCACCATTTGGGATCACCTTTAGATCCTCTCGACAGAGTCCCCCAGGACAAAGGGGTGTACCTGCTGCACAACTTATACTAGGGTAGGGAAGGCCCAACCCAGCCACACCTGGGCTCCACACTAGAGTAAGGGAGCTTGGAAAGCAAGGGGGTTCTGCCCGATCTTCCATAAGCCATTCACCAGCCCTGGTGATTGTTTGTCTTTTAACACTCAATATTGTACTTTGTCTCTGTGAGATTCCACAATAATCTCCATGTCTCTGGCTTCTGGAACATGACACATGCCCCATGTAGTATGTATTTGGCTTTATAAATCACAGCATCATTTAGGCTGCAAAGTGTCAGTGAGGTGAAAAAGAACTGTTTATTTTACATGAATTTTTAAGAAGACAAAATTTAAGAATATAGACAACTAGATTTGGACATGAGGGATGCATCACTTTGGAAAAAATATCTTTAAAGCATGACAGCATTTTTGTTTTCTTCCGTTACTTTTAATTAGCAAGAATATGATACTTTGGCATAGACATGAATGTATCAGACATCTTAATTTATTGTCCTGTAAAGTTATTGTGACTGGAAAATACAATTTGTATTTATTCAGAATAAAATCTTAACTTCTAAACATTACTGAGAAACAAACTAGCAGTCATATTGTTCTACTTTGTCCTCAGGCTTAACATACATTCAAAGTGACATTCTGATATGGGGAAAAGACCTTTAGTCTAATCTCTGAGTCAAGGAAATTTTCATCACAAAAAGAATAATGGCTTGCTTTAACTGTGCAAGATCCCAGATAAAGTTATAGCTTTCAATAAACTGAGAAGGAAAGGAAATGCTGTATGTAGAGAGATCATTGACAGAATTGCCAAAACAGAAAAGAAAGAAAAAAAATCATGGCAGAAATAAAAATAATGTTAAGATTTATTTTCAGGTACTTATAACTTTCTAAATAAATTATTCCAACTAAATAGCTTCAGCATTCTCTATTCTCTGAACATAATTTTTACATATCAGACAAATTTCCATTTAGCCCTTATGGGTCAATATAAAAAAAAAAATATGCTTTTTATAGTGGATGTTTTCAACCCTTTTTTTTTTTTTTTTTTTTTTTCTTCTTCTTAAAGCACTAATGGCTTATTCTTGGCTATTGGAAAACAACAGAAACTGGTTTTTTAGATGTATCCAGTTTCAAATGGATCAAAATAATATAATGCTTGTAACATATGTGAGAACATTTTTTTTTACCTTCCAAGCTTGTAAAATTGTGGCCAGTGTTAAGGACAAAAAAGGCATTACATCCAGGATCCACTAGGATTGTATTTCCAGAGTCTTTGCATGATCTCAAGATACATTATTTGATTTCTCTGCACACCTGTCACTCCAGCTGTAAAATGCAAATAATACTTCCTGCATATGTTGAACAGGATGGACTATTAATGGGATGGACTATTAATTGGACCAGTAATGGGAATAGGGAGAGCAGTTGCAGTATGTCAGTGCATAATGTGCACTACACCAGCCAAGGAAAATAGGGGGTTGTTGTGGCCCAGGTGCAGGACCTGGTAATTGGCCTTGTTGAAGCTCATACCATTAATGTTAGCCCAACAATCCAATCTATCCAAGTGTCTCTGTAGAGCCTCCCTGTCCTCATGCAGATCAACACTCCAGTCTAACTTACTGATGACGCATTGTATTTCCTTACCAAGATCATCAATAAAGACGTTAAAAAAAAACAGTCCCAACACTGAGCTCTGGGGAACACCACTTGAGACTGGCTGCCAGCTGGATTTGACTCCACTGACCACCCCTCTTTGGGACTGGCTGTTCAGCCAGTGCTTGATCCAACAGATTGTCTGTACATCCAGGCCATGAGCAGCCAGTTTTTTTATGAGAATTCTATGGGGAACAGTGTCAAATGCTTTTTGGAGGTCCAGGTAGACAAATGTTGACTCGAAATATTTAGATTTAAAAGTCAGAGAACAATTTAGGACCAAACAAAGGCAGGCGGAAGCATATTTTTACTCACAAGTGCTCTAAAAATTTGGTATAAATTAGTTAAAAGACCAATCTTTACCTTGTTTTCTCTGGATTTTCTCATCCAGTGGTCAGCTTTCCCTTCTATCTCCACATTCCCATTAAAATAGTACATCTTTTACAGAGCATATGAAATGTGAAATATCTAATTTTCTTTCAGTATCATCCTAAAGAGGTGGATGAAAAACTTTAAGATAATAATAAACCTCTTCAAATTATTTTGCAGTTTAGTTGGTTATTGCCATTCCAGAACAAACCAATAGTCTGTCCAGTCCACTATGGTGTCAATTCTAAAGAGAATACAGGCTATTCCATAATAGGTAGTTTCACAGATTTCATTTTATAAAGCAATGTAAGTGGAAAAATAGCTCAGACCCATCTGCACTGGATTTGCACTTAAGCCCTGGAATGACTACAACTGGAAAACACAACTATAGTTTGGAGACAGTAAGAGGAAACAGGTTTAGTGCAAATAAACATCTTTGTATCCATTAGAATAGGATCCTTTGAGAAGTTCTAAAAGGAAATTTTTTTGTTGAGAACATTTCTCATTCTTTTTTGGCTTCATGTCATCCTGATCATAAGAAATCCTGCCAGTCACAACTGATGAAAATGATGGCAAGAATCATGATTATTTGAAGCACAAACTTTTTTTAATTTATTTTTAATCAATATTTCAGAGTTAGTTTTCCTATCCAACTCTATAACCTTAATTTCCACTGGGCATGGTACAGTTTTAAATGAGAACTCACCTTACTGAATCAGGTGTGATCTTCCAGATCTAAGGAAGAGGTTGTTGTGAAGGGGACTATTTGTGGTGATGAAGACAATAAAAAACCTGCAAGGAATGAAACATTGGTTAAGAAGCTGCACATCATGATTTGTAAGACCATTTAGGAGTAGGAAAAGATCAAAACCAAGAGGCCATAGGCAAGAATCTGGATTTAGTTAACACTTGTACTGATTACTTTTTAGGGAGTCTCAGATCTTGTAATTCTCTCTCATTACAATTTTCCACTAGCTTAGATTGATTTCTTACAACTGCATTTATTTTACACTCCTTTGTGCTTGCAGGTGGAAGTCATCTTCAATATTCTGATAGAAATACCTATCCTTTAAGAGACAAGAAGTGGTATAAGCATCAAAGTTTACAATACTGAGAGTCTTTGGACAGTAAGAAAACTAATGCTAGGCTGAAGTTTTAAAATTTTCTATGCATTTTCTCACAACCACATTTAGTAAAAATTGGAAGGCCCAGAGATATGTAGCAATAGGATGAAGGGTAACTGCTTCAGACTGATAGAGGGTAGATTTAGATTTTATATTAGGAGGAAATTCTTTATTCTGAGAGTGGTGAGACATTGGAACAGGTTGCCCAGAGAAGTCTTGGATACTCCCTCCCTGGAAGTGTTCAAGGCCAGGTTGGATAGAGCTTTGAAGCAACCTGGTCTAATGGAAAATGGCCCTGCCGATGGCAAGAGTGGTTGGAACTAGATGTTTTTTAAAGTCTCTTTCAACTCAAACCATTCTATAATTCTATTACATAGGTTTTAATTAAAAGTGTTTCAATTATTAAAGTATTGTTTTAAAAAACAGTTACAGAAATGTTTGTTAAATCCATCAATTTAAAATGTGTTCTTCAAAGTTGAGCCAACTAGAATGAATCATCACTTTTGGAAAAGACATTTAATGACTCCAATATATGTAAAGGCATAGATCCAGAAGAAAGAATTAACCGTCTGTGGTCCTAAAGTACATACAGTACATTTTAATAGAATTCCTTTTCTAGAAAAGGAATTTATAAGTGATATTTCAAAGGTTCAAAGTACCAATTTAATGCAATCTTTCCTAAAGTAAGGTTATAAAACTGTCTCAACTTCATATTAAAAACTTTCCCCAGAAATATGAAAATTAAATACAAATTAAAGAGTTAAAAAAAAAAAAAAATACTGATATAACAAACTACTCTTATTTTGAGAAACTGGGGTTTTTTTTCATGTTTTTGTTGCTGTTATTTTTTAATTACTGCCCCTACCCTCAAATTTATTTTTTTTTAAATTATAAACACGGAAGATATAAATATATCAGTTGATACTTCTTTATTAAAAAAAATAAATACCAATAAATAAGCAGTTCCAAAATAATTATTTTTATACAAGTATTTTCCCCTAGTATTTTCTTAAGAATTCAAATAGGTAGTGCATTCACAGAATTAGACTGTAATAGCTGTTTCATTTCCCTCATGACTACCACAGACATAAGAATTCAGAATTGGTTTGTTCCTGCTTTTTATACAGATACCTACATGTATCTGTGTACACACATATTTATCATAACATATGGTAATGCCTAAATATATTCATGGACATGTTTTTTTACGGTCAAAAGCACTTTAGCAATGGATGTTTTAGTAATAGAACTTTTAAAACATCTGTTATTCTGAAATAGTGTAGCTTGTAGCTATTGCAAATAATATGCTTCTTAAATCTACAGAAGAGTACACTGGAATGAGAAGTAGATGCAGACTGGTCCTTGAACTCAATAGTCTAGGATTTTCTCCTTGTTTGTAGGAAGAGTGGCATTAACATTGTTACCATTAAAATAATGTGTTTAAGATAAGAAGTTCTTATTGAGCTTGCTGAAATTCTTCAATATAAACTTTTCTGAAAAACATCAAAACATTAGTAAACCTCAATTTATTCTACAAACAAAGTCTCTAGCACAGATTTTAAAAGGTATGCAGGTGCTTAAACCTATGGATTGGAACATTTCGTGATCACAATTTATGATCTACAGATTTTGTCTAAGGGCATTAATCACCTAACTCCAATATGTCTCCATCTTTAAAAGCCTTTCAAACATGAACACTTTGTTTCTTTGCTAACACAACAGAAAACAACACATGCTAAATGTTTTATGTCCATGTATATCCTTGCAGTGTTAAGGGGTATTTCTTGTAGGTAGTCGGCACCATTCCTGAGAGCTTAAGCATACTAAGATTTTATGCCTGTCCCGTTTCTCAAAAGACTTAATTTCTATTGCTTACTGCCTTTGGACAGCAGAAAACCAGGAGCTGATCACTATAGTATTAGGTGGGAGGCAGTGCATGGCAGGATTATGAGTCAGACATTAAGCTTGCTGGTCAGTAAAAAAAAACACCAAACCCCAAGGCAAACAAAAACTTGTCATAAAAATTAGGGTGATTCTATGCAAAGAGAAAATATATTAGACAATATAATCACAGTTTAAAATTTACTTCCAGAATATGCTAATATTAAGACAGAGATAACATCTGCATTACCACTTCCTTACCTTGCTGCAGAAAACTTCAAACATTCAAACATTCCTTCTTTAGCAAACTGAATGTTTACTCTAGGCTAGTTCTGTATTATACCCATACGCACCTTTGGGATTTGATTCTGTAAAGTATTTAAGTGCAATTCTTATAGGGTAACCACCCTTGTTAAGACCATGTATGTTAAGCTCTTAGAATGGCAAGAATTTCTGCTTTGGTTAAATGAGCAAGTATACAAATATATCCCAGCCCTTTGTCACAAAACCATGGGAGCAGAGGATGTTGGTAGGCAAGGTGCTAGAAATGAGGGAAGTTCTAACTACTTGCAGCTATGACACATTATTATTCATTGTGCGATGTGTCACTCAGACCGTCACAATGAACAGTGAAGAGCATGCACATTGTCAGTGCTGAACAGCACAAAGAGTGATTGCAGAGACAGAGGTCATTTGGGGGAATATACTTTTGTCACAATCCAGGCACAGTTTTGCTGCTCTTTGTGGAATGGATTTGGCAGCACAAGCTAGGGGGTCATCGACTGGTTACTCAAAAGCAATAAAACTCATTCATTACAAATCAAGACATATTTCTAAAGGCTTCCTGAGAATAATTCTGTATGCAAAGTACTCACTAAATATCATTCAGTGACATCTATCAGTCTTGGAGAAAGCGATCTGAACAAAGAACTGGTCAAATGCACAAATAGTTGTATGGGTATGGGTGTCAGGACAACACTTGGTGCAGAGGAAAAAGGTTAATAATAGAAGGCAGAATCTGCAGGGTCAGAAAATACGTAAATGTAAAAGGTCAAAATCACTCCGGCAGAACATAAAGAAATAATGCAACAAAGTAAAAAGATCAGACAGATCTGATTTAAACACATAGGCACCAAACACAAGGGGAGATAAATAAGATAAATATTTTTTTAATAAGAAAATTTCAAGTTATAGTTATAATTAAAACCAGTCTTTTTATATTTGAAAATTAGCTCTTATGAACAAAAAATTACATATGTTAATTCTACTAAAATTTGCTTCCTCAAGTATTTGCAGGAAATGAGATCACAATGATCAAATTAATTTTCTACTCTCCCTGCCATTAAAATGATTGCAGTGTTTAGATAACTTCTTCAATTTTTTTGCTTCTCTCTGGTTTTTCCCCATATGTAGCAGCATTTTCTGTTTAGGGGTTTGGGATTATTTTTTCAATTTATTTATTTTTTCAAACAAAATTTTGGCTGATAGCCAAGGTCGGACTTTAGTAGGTATTCAGAGAAATAATTCTCAAATATAACTATGTCAGGAAGTGTTATAGTAGTGCCATTCCAACCATCCCTGTGTGAGCCCTTTCTAGCAGCTGGTGTCAGCACTTCCAAACCTTATCTAGACCTCACTCATGCAAATATGCTTCTTTTAGAATACAGTGGATAATTGAATATAAAATGACACTGTACTCTTCCTTGTCAGAGCAACAGTTTGAGCAATAAACTAAAGGGAACAACTAAGGGAAACAACTAAAAGAGGAGATGATCATGATCTCCTATCAGTATTATCAACTTGTTAATAATACTATAATATCAAGAAACCCTGCAATCCTACTACCTTTAAATTAACCAAAAATCCCATTAAGTTGCATTGAAGCAGGTCTTTTCATCACAATGTGTCTAAAATAATCATGTAAGAACCATTTACAGACCACTAAAAGTAACTAATAATTTCTGGTAAATGATTAGCAGTAGCATGACACAGAATTTTGACACCAAGAACAAAATAATTGCGCCCCTGAGAAATTTATTTAAAAAATTTAGCATGCAAAACAAAATTATATAAGTAGAATTCAACCACTGCACATTTTTTTTTTATTATAAAAAAAACCCCTGCAATATCTAAGGACCTGAACTGAACCTTTTAATTTGATAAAGAAGGTAATGGTCTTAGCAGCACACAGCATTCTCCTCATAGTGAGACCATTTCTTACCTCACTGAGTAGTTGGAGAACAACAGTAAGCTAGTTATTTAGGACAATGTGGATACTGGCAAAGGTGGAATGGGAATGTCTGGATGAATATTAAACTGAAAATTGGAAAGCATTTATATATCCATATGTTCATTAATAAATCAATTTATTTCAGTAAGCCCTGTACAATCTATGATTAATTACTAATATAATTCAGAATTGTTCTCCAATGAATTCTAGTAAAACTTGGTATTTAAAAAAAAAACAACTTTATTTTTTTATGGAAAAAACAAGTAAGGTACAGACAGATAAAGGAGAGAGAAAATATACTATTTCGATCTGTCATGCTCTGTATACAGTATACTTTTTTTTTTTTTTTCAGAGAGTGTTAATTTTTACAAGGGACAAATTAAATCACAGAGTCATAACTTTGATTGTAAGGGAACTTTAGGGGTCATCCAATTCAGTCTCCTGCTCAAAACAGGTCTAATTAGAGCAGATAACTCAGGGAACATCCAGTGAAAACTTGGACACCTACAAGAGCACACAATCCCTCTGGCCTGATTTGGTGTTTAACCATACAGAATGATAGCGGTTGGCTGGAACTTCTGAAGATCATCTAATCTAGAGCAGGATCACCAAGAGTAATTCACACAGGAACACATGCAGACAGGTTTTGAATGTTTCCAGAGACTCCACAACCACTTGAGCAGCCTGTATCAATGCTCTGTTATCCTCACAGTAAAGAAGTTTTTCTTTATGTTTAGGCAGAGACAACTCCTACAGTATTTTTTCCCCTATGCAAAGGCTGGGAGCTAACCATGAAAGAGGAATGGCTTAAGGACACCACCACCTTTACTGTTCTTGATGCTGAATCTGCCATCATACATATTATGTTTATTGAAAGGACACTTACTATGTGATGTCAGAGGGAAAAACAGCATCAGCTGTGCAAAAGTATATACTAGAAATGTTAAATGAGGAACAAAACACTATATTTTTAAATTTAGACTGAAAGTAGTGAAGCCACAAAACCAGAAAAAGGAGCAATCAAGGAATTAAGAAAGAACAGAGAACACCTGTACTTCCAGTATCACAGCAACATTAGCTAAGCAAAGTGATAATTTTGCAAAATTATCAGCTGGGCATTGTTACTTTCTGTCACGTTTTATTGTTATCCTGCTGTTCTTGTGATTCTCTGGTGTCCATGACATATTCAATATTGAAAAACGAGTCAGAAGGAATTAAATTATCCAACATAGAAAAGTTAATCTCAAATTTCAGTCTTATAAACAAATGTAAAGTAGATTTTGTACAGTGTAACTATTATGTAAAAGTGTCAGAAACACTTCAATTTCTAATTATGTTGGATCATTTCAAATGAAACTGGCCTAATCTGGCCAGTTATTAGAATTATTAGAATTATTAGAAGTCAGGCTAAAAAGAAGTTTCATGAAAGACAAAAACCAGCAACTTACTTTTTTAAAAAATTTGATTAAAAAAAAATGTAAAGCTTTCTCTAATATACTCATATGCACACTAGAAAATGCTGTAAAGCCAGTACAATTTTATTTGTGGCATCAAGTCCAGGATACCTGTGCTCTGCATGGCAGCAAAAAGCTCTAGTCTCTCACATTCTGTTGCAGGTTAACATAAGGGAAAGTCTGAAATGCACATCAAAACAGGAAACATAGCCTGTAACAGTCATAAAGCTGTGGTAGCTATCTTAGTAATAAGACAGCTAGGCAGGGAAGAATATTTCCTTCCTTCCTTCCTGAGTTCCTCAGAATTTCCCAATGGGAAATGCAAATGTTTCATACACTTGAAAGATACATGAATTTGAATAACATGAGCTCAAGGGGCTGTAAAAAGGATCAAAGACAAACCTTCTTGGGATTACACTTGCCTCTGCTGCTCTGACTCACATACAAAAAAAAAAGGGTCAACATCCAGCTATTCTAAATCACTCTTGGTGCCTTCATTGTGTTGGGAAAAAAATAGTTAATTGCTTCATTTAGCCTTTCACTTAATTCAGTATATTACTCATCATTTCAGCTGCCACTCAAACAAAAAAGAAGTGCTGGAGGAAAACACGTTTAAGGATAGCTCATAAACATGCAATTGTTTCCCTCTGTGCAAAAGAATAACCTGCCTTTGAATTTAGAAATAGTTGTCCTGTCACTAGAACTGGAGAAAAATCTCTTATTTGCACACATTCACTTGCTGGACTGGCCATGTTGTAATGACTTGCATGAGGCAAGTCCCAGGGGAAAAAATACTTTGTTTCCCTCAGCAAAAAACTATGAATATTTATCTCAGAGTGGTTTTTGTGATATTCTTCCACTTCATTCTCATGGACTGGCTCCCACATGACCATATAAAGTTTATTTGCCTCTTGAAAGCGATTGCCACTTGTTTAATTAATTTACTTATTATAGTTGCTGTCTAAAGAAAACAAATAATTCTTGCAATCTATCTGCTGTTTTGTAATGTGAGAGTCTGAAGAGAGGCTGCAAAAAGCAGAAATATATTATCATTATTTTCAAGTGAGAGGTAATACAAACCAGTCTATTCACAATTTCAGAACTAAGAACAGAATTGCACTTTTAATACAAATAAAAAAAACCCATACCATTCTAAAATTTAGAAATAAAGTAAGCTTATGAGATTTGAGTGTAAAAATGGACTTTATCTTGGCTGAGGAACCCATCTATCCCAAATTTTATCTAGAAAATAAGGTTGTTTAGCAGGTAATTTTGTTCCCTACTCTACTGGTCTCACAATATAAACTGTCATCCTTTCTGATAAGCATTCTAACTTGTTCCTAAAGAATTCAATCATGGATAGTGGAATATCTATGGTTGAATATGATGAATATGATGAATGGTCCAATATTTGACTGTTTTTATTAGAAAGTGGTTCCCAATGCTGAACATGGAAAAATTTGCTGCAGTGTAAACCCACTACATATTGTACCCCCGTCAACATGGAAACTCTCATTTCCAACAACTTTTCATGTGCTGAAAGCTTTTCTTGTTCCTCCATTTCCATCTAATTCTTCTCTCCTTTTCAATGGCAATTGAATAGTTTCAGTTCTTTTTAGAATACTAGTTTTCTAGACTTTCTTTCTTCTCAAAGCCACCACATGTAAGTTGAGTTTAAAATTTAATTTAAAATATCAGAAATCCTGAACAAAATAAAATATTGCATTTCAGTTGAAACAAAATGTGCCTTTTGGTCTGAAATTATGTTTTTCCAGTTTGGTTAAAGTAGGAAGAGAAGAAAAAATTATTTTAATTTGACCATGGTATACTTTTTCTTTATGTTGTAGTTACAGGGATGAGTTGGAAGCTCAAATATTTTTGGATCTCTGCATAAAAAAATGAGTGCACTCCTGTTTTCTGCTTTCAAAATGAGGAAGCTTTGCACAAATTCACAGATGAAAATGTAAACCTTTTCCATATCTTTAATATTTGTATTATTTACAGATATACAATTTGAACTTATAAAACAATTTATTCATTAAAAATGCAATTATTTATTCATTCATTTAAAAAATTGCCAAAATTAATTTGCCAAGATTGCCATATAAACATTTAAAAATTACTTTTGGAAATGTCAGAACGTTTATAAATGTTTTATCCACATTCTCAAGCACATCAAGGTTATTTCCTACATCATATTCTGCAATACTTTTTCAGATTCAGTCTTTAGTAACTGTCAATTCATTCTAGAAACATAACTATTATTTTATTACCCAGATGGTTCTGTCTTTACTCAACACCATGATTTTTCCTCTAAATTTTCTTCATTTGCTTTCCATTCCTTTTCTCATGTGAAGCAACTGTATTAAACATAGCAGGTCTTACAAGAAAAAAGGAACACATACTACTCCTTCAATCATACTTGCTTAAATTCATACCATTGGTCTTATTAATCTTCTGGCCAATGCATCCCAGATACCTAGATCTCTTAATATTTGTAATTTGGATCAGCAATTTAGGAAAGAGAGAAGTAAATGTAATATATATTATTGAAAAAAAATAATAAATAAAATAGGAGAGGAAAATGTCACTGTATATGACTCAGACTGATGATTTTCAACTCTTCATGCCATATTTGAAGCAACAATGTTGATGCATGACAAGGTACAAAAAAAATTAAAATATTACTTGCAATGATGTCTTTGTCATTCCCTTGAAAAGACTTGTGTGGGTTTTATTAGGAGAGAAAAAAAGCCAACACAAAACCTGTTAAAAAACCTCTTTAAGTACATTGTTGGATTTAATAAAAGCATTAGTGCTAAGTATCATCCTACATTGCAAGCTTTTTCAGCACTTAAAAGACATGAATCTTTTAATCCTAAATATAATGAAGAGCACATATTCTGTAAAATTGAATTTTAATGTCTATAAAGTCTATAGAGAGAAAGTGGAAAATACAAATGGCATTAACCTACTGTTAGCCAATTCATTACATCATCATTGATCACAAAATAAATAGAAAGCATGAGCATATCATTTAGGTCTTACTATCTGACTGGGTATTTTTAGAAAAACAGTATCATTACATTTAACTGGCATTACATTTATGTTATGATGGTACCAGATGAAGAAGCTCCATCTCTACATGTATGGGACTGAAGTCTAAACTGGTATCCATTTTGTAGATTTGTTTTGCATATGAATAAATATTTGTAAACTCAACCATTCTAGGCTACTCCAGGCACTAATGGAAAGATTCTGATACTGGCATTTGCTCAATGCTGGACATGGAAAGGAAGAAAGAACTATTTCCCACAAAAGCATACAGGAAAATAGTTCTGAGTATCTTATGCTCTACACATTTCTCACTAATATTTAAATAATTACTTTCAGTATCTATAATCCTAAACAAAAAATTCACTGTAAAATCATCAGATTCATCTCAATAACCCTTTTGGAATAATACTTTCAAACTGGAAGTTAAAACTTGGTACAAGCCAACTTGTAAATTAAAGGTCAGTCAGAGTATTGAGAACTGCGGTATTCAAAAAACACAGCAGCATACTTGGCTTGCATTTGGAAATGTCTCAGTTTACTGTTAAAATCAAGATTTATTGAAGTATTTTAATGAATCATTTAGCCTTGTTATAGATCAGTCCCATCTCCTGTCAACAGGAAATGTTTAACTTCAAGTGCAGTTTTGTAAATACATGCTTTAACTATTTCTGATTGTTCTGTTAATGTGGCAATGTTAAGATGACAGAGGCTTTTTAATTAAGAAAGAAAAAACCTTTTCTTCTGCTAATAGAAAAGTTACTCAAAGTTTTACATTTTCTTGAGTTGTATATACAATGAAACTAATTCACTGCAGCCTTTTAATGCTCTGTGAGTCATAGCTAATTGGAAATGAAAATTCACTTTCAGAATATCTAGTCCAAATACAACCCTCACAAAATGAGACACTTCCTTAAGTTCATAGCAGCTATGTTTCATATTCAAAAACATGTATATAGAAAATATTCATATTATATGCATTTTAAAAAATATATGCAGAAGAATTAATAATCTCATTGAAAACTGAGGAGACTCTAAAGTACTAAAAACATTTATATGAGAATTTGCTAGTTTTCTAATTTTAGGGCTCTCTGTTTTGTACTGTGCTGTGTACTGAAGGAAGTTGTGTGCTGGATACACTGTATTTCGTTAACTATAAAATAAATTCAATCTGAACATGAACTCCTATTAAAGTTCCTAATTTATCCCTTCAGTACAATACACAGTGGTATAGAAACCCAACAGAAGTCCTAGCAAGCATTTACACACCACTTAAGTACTACCTGAGTGTTTCAACAGTCTATAATTAATGTTTTTATCTTATGTACAGAGGACTATTTAATCTCCTGAGATAAATAAGACTTCCTACTGATAAGTTAGTAGCAGGCTACTCATTTAGTAACTCTTATATGCAAATGATGTGCATGTAAGGTAATTATATTGTAATAATTAGACACCACATCTGAAACCTCTGACTAGGCAAGGAGCATTTGTCTTTCACAACCAGCTTTCTGAAGCTCCACATCAGTTTCTTATTTTCAAATTTATCCACAACTAAAGTTACAAGTGTTATTCTCATTTTTTTTATTATTTTTTAATTTATTTTTTTCATGTTTAGCAAGACTAGGTAAATGCCTAAGCACCTAACTTTCAGGACATTTTTCTGATCTTGCATGTACATTACTCCCTTTCAGAAATATTATGTTTCAGCTTCACTGAAATGTAGTGTGAGAAGAATAGCCAGCAATAAAGTGTGACTTAATCATACTATGAAAGCATAATCTCCACAAAGCATGCAACATTTTATCAACTAAGTCAGAAAGTCAAATTTACCACTTTAAGATGCAATAATTTAAGTTTTTAAGGCCTTGAAAGCCACCACTAACTATACAAAATAATAACAGATAAGATCGGGAGCAGAAAGATCGAATAAGGAGTTAAATGTAAAAATCTGTTATTGTTCACCTAACCTATTAACTGTATTACTCAAGACATTTTTATATTCTTCTCTAGTCATAATTAGGAACTAATATGTTTTATTCCATACAAACATTAATATTTAGAGCACCATTGCTTATGAAAATAATAGGAGAATTGAAGATGTAAATACTGCATTATCTTAAGAAGAGTTTGTAGGTATTTAATTATGAAATTGCTGTGATATTTAAGAGGATCTAAATACTGAATTGACAAATCCTAGGCTGCATCACAAGAAGTGTGGCCAGCACTTCAAGGGAGGTGATTCTCTGCCTCTATTCAGCTCTCATGAGATCACACCTGCAGTTGTGTGTCCAGTTCTGGAGCCCCCAACAAAAGAAGGGCATGGAGACGTTGGAGTAAGTCCAGAGGAGGGCCACAAAAATTATCAGGCTGCTGGAGCACATCTGCTATGAAAACACGCTGAGAAAGTTGAGGTTGTTCAGCCTAGAGAAGAGAAGACACTGGGGAGACCTCATAGAAGCCTTCTGGTATCTGAAGGATACCTAAAGGAAAGCTGGGGAGAGGCTTTTTACACAGGCATTTTAGAAATAGGACAGGGAACAATGGTTTAAATCTTGAAGTGGGTAGATTTAGATTAGACATAAGAAGGAAATTCTTCTCTGTGAGGGTGGTAAGATACTATAACATGTTGTCCAGGGAAGCTGTGGAAGCCTCATCCCTGGAATTATTCAAGGGCAAGTTGGATGGGGCTCTGAGCAACCAGATCTAGTAAGAGGTGTCCCTGCCTGTGCAGGGTTGTTGGATCTAGGTGATCGTTAAGATTCCTTCTGACTCAAACCATTCTATGATTCTACAAAATCCAATAGCCTTTATGGACAGTTATCTGAAATACCGTATTTCTGGTCCAGTTTTCTTTAGTGAAATATGTTGACATGTTTTCTGTTTCTAACTAGATAAGAGATGGTAAGAAAAATAGCAAACAGCAATGAACAAAATTCAGGAAATTTCTACAGTTGCAAAGGAACAAAAGGCATTAGATTCTGACAAAAGCTGCTATCAAATGTAGCATCAAGACACAAATTGAAAATTATTTTATTTTATTCAATAATCAATGAAAAATTTAGCAATATGTTTCAATTCTTTTATCTGCATCTGCATGCAAGAAAATAGGTATTAGTCATCATGGAAAGTATATCTGGACAGATCACCATGAATTAGTTTTGTCAAGCTGTGAAATATATCTCAGCAACCATTAATAATAACTAGAAGAAATATTTACTTGAGATCATCAGGTCACAAAGGTCTGGACAATATGATAGCACATTCTTGGCATGACTGAACAATTATTTTTGGCCTGGTGAGGTCTCCATATGTGTCCTGTAAGTCCACCTAATGAGGCAGGACAATCATTAAACTTGGCCCTATTAGTATGACATGAATAGAAGAAATCTACAGATGCGGTGATAGAGATGAAAGTAGGCCACATTCTCACAATTTAAATTGAAACAGCATGAACCTTTTCAGTCTTGTACTAAAACCCACAACACAAAACTGTAAATCTCTTATGACTGATAATAAAAATCAAAATGGAAGAATTAACAGAAAAAGATCATAGATATACATAGATAAAGAAAAAAATGAGAAAATTGCTTTAGTTGGCATTCAGAGAATTAAAAAAGTTTACAAATTACCCAGAAATAAGAACATTTTAAATAGGATGAAAAATAACTGATTTAAAAATAATTTTGAGGTCATGGTTTCACTTCAAATGCCAGTTACTGTAACAAAAAGTGTAAAAAAATGATGCAGCACAGTGAGAACAGAGTAACAACATTTTACAAGAGTATTCAAAAGGCTTGCATTCTCTAAAGCTCTGGTTAGAACACATAACACACAAACAAAATAATGCAACAAAAAACACACCAAAAATCTGTTGGTGTAAATGAGTAAGAGTTCCTTATCTGTACCTCTGCCTCACCATCATTTTTTTTTTTTTTTCTCTTTGGAAAAAGATATTAATATAATGTAAAAATGGACATGAGAAGCAGCAATACCTGATGATGAACAACAGAGTTATGAAACACCCACCATGAAATGATGAAATAGGAAATAGGAAGAAGGACCCTGGGACAAGACTCATCAGGGCTCACTGAAAGAGCTTTAAAGTTGGTTTGAAGGGGAGTGGGGATGAAACCAGGCTTAATAAAGAGGAGTATGGGAGCAGCATGACAGTGCTTGTGGATTAAAAACTGTTTGAGTGGCTAGGCCCAGAGAGTGACAGTGAATGGTGCTGCATCCTGCTAATATCTGGTGACCAGCAGTGTCCCCAGGAGTCAGTACTGGGCCCAGTCCTATTCAACATTTTTACTGATGACGTGGGGCTTGAGTCCTCTCTAAGTACGTTTGCAGATGACACCAAGCTGGGGGGCAGTGTCGATCTGCTGGAGGGTAGGAAGAAGCTGCAGGAGGACCTGGACAGGCTGGGTCAATGGGCAGAGGCCAATGGCATGAAATCCAACAAGACCAAGTGCAGGGTCCTGCACTTTGGTCACAATCATTTCAGGCAGCGCTACAGGCCAGGGCAAGAGTGGCCGGGGAGCAGCCTGGCAGAGAGGGACCTGGAAGTACTGGTTGACAATTGCTTGAACATGAGCCAGCAGTGTGCCCAGGTGGTCCAGAAGGCCAATGGCATCCTGGCTTGTGTCAGGAATAGTGTGGCCAGCAGAAGTAAGGATGTAATTCTTCCCCTGTACTCAGCACTGGTGAGGCCTCACTTCCAGTACTGTGTGCGGTTCTGGGCCCCTCACTTCAAGAAGGATATTGAAGTGTTGGAGGAGGTCCAGAGGAGAGCAACAAAGCTGATGAAGGGACTAGAGGGAAAGTCCTATAGGGACAAGCTGAGGGAGCTGGGGTTGTTTAGCCTGGAGAAGAGGAGAGTCAGGGGAGACCTTATCACTCTTTTCAACTACCTGAAGGGAGGTTATAGTCAGGTGAGGGCTGGGCTTTTTTTCCAGGCAACTAGCAACAAGACGAGAGGGCACTGGCCTCAATCTGCTCCAGGGGAGGTTTAGGTTGGATATTAGGAGGCACTTCCTCATGGAGGGGGTGATTAGACATTGGAATGGACTTCCCAGGGAAGTGGTGGAGGCATCATCCCTGAATGTGTTCAAGGAGAGGCTGCATGTGGCACTTAGTGCCATGGAATAACAAGGAAGAGAACAACTAAGAGGTAAATTTTTAAAATTATGTAGTTCTAGAAATGAAGAGCAACTTACCAAAAAAAAATCTTTTACTGACGTAAAAATATACAATTAAAATGGAAATAAAATAAATTAATTAAAATTCAAAATTTACAATAAAAACACTTCTATATAGTAAAAGTGTTCCTTCCCCTCCCCCCAGTTAAGTTCTATACTCATTTCAGGCATAGAATAGATTCATTTTCCTGGCATTCCCAGACATGTAGATTTGCTATCTTCAATGAGGCAGAAGCCCCTTTGCAACACAGGAAAACAATAAAGATTATTATTAAAAGGAAAAGTTAGATTTTAGAATCTAGAAACAGCTTTACCATTAGGAAGATAAAATGATTCTAGATACTCACTGCTTTTTTTCCATGTTCATGTAATTTCTCAGCAAGTTAAAGAAGCATTGAATTATCCACTGGATTTAGACAAATACATGTGCATATACTAGCTTTTAATAGTGTTTTTAACTATCCTTTCTAGGCACATTTATAGTTTTGGTTTCCACAACCACAACTATGTCATCAGAAATAGTGTGGCCAGCATGACTAGGGAAGTGGTTGACTGCCTACTTGACAATGGTGAGGTTGCATGCTGAATACTGTGTTCAGTTTTGGGCCCTTCACTACAAGAATGACATTAAGGTGCTGGAGATTGTCCAAAGAAGGACAATGAAGCTGGTGAAGGCTCTAAAGCACAAGTCTTACAAGGAGTGTCTGAGTGTTATAGGAGAAAAGGAGGTTGAGGGGAGACCTATCATTCTCTACAATACCTGAAAGGAGATTTTAGTGAGGTCAAGGTCAGTTTCATCTGCCAAATAGCAAGCAATAGGAAGAGAGAAAATGGCTTCAAGTTTTACCAGGAGAGCTTTAGATTGGATATTAGGAAAAACTTCTTCACTAAAAGCACTGTCAAGCATTCAAACATGTTGCCTGGGAAGCGGTTGAGTCACCTTCCCTGGATGTACTTAGGAGAGGTGTAGATGTGATGCTTAGAGATATGGTTTAGTGGTGGACTTAGAAGTGCTAGGTTAACAGTTGGACTGGATGATCTTAAAGATCTTTTCCAATCAAAGCAATTCTATGATTCTAAGCAGAAGGACTCTCAAATGCGAAAGAACTGATGCCATAAATCTTGTATCCTGAAGATATCAAGATGAAACCACAGAAATAAGTAATCTCTTCAAACTCTCCTTGAGGTCACACTCCAATTAAGTATTTTTTATATGTAAACCGCAAACTCGTTTCCAGGTAAGTTTAAGGGAAACAAAGTAAAAATTAAAACATTTGCTTGAAAAGTTCTGAGAATGATACTGACTACATTATACAGCCCAATATAAAAAAGTTACACAAGTTGAAAGGCATCTCTCTTGAACATATTGCTATATGATTGTTAGTCATCAATTTAAATAAGATTCTCCCAGGGAAATTAAACAGCTTAACAGCCAGATGCTGGTACAGAGTGTCTGGTAGATGTAGAGCTGATAAAATTGCCCATTTTGAAGTGAACAGGAGAGATTGCAAATATTCCAAATCAGTACAATCAAAACAGCAGAATGCACAGGTAACAAATTTTAGTTGAATAGTATATGTTTTAAAGCAAAAGTAAAAACCATCTGGTACATGGACATTTAGAATATATGGGTTATTCTGATATCCATCTATTCTACTTTCAATTATTCAAAATACCAGTGTAGTTAGGAAAATAGATTCCTGCAGTTCACTTAGAAAGATTTGTTATTTCTTCTTGTTCTGAAAATCTTCAAAGGTGGGCCAGTAACAAAGCTTTCCAATTTTATTCAAAGGAGTTACAAGTATAGGAAGTTGTTTTTTTCTATTCTGATAGACTGGCCTGATTCAAATAGGGCCAAAAAGATGCCCCAAACTGTCACTAGTGTTAATAAATTTGTCAGAAGTATAATATGTAAGGAATAACATTCAATTCTAATGAGATCTGTCATATATATAATGCCTTGGATCAGAGAGAAGGAACCTCCACACTTCCAGGGTCAGTGACTGCAGGACATGAAAAGGCAAGTTACTTCTGTTACATTAATTTTGCAGATAAATATATTTTGGTTTTCATTGCAAAGTAGCTTCCTGGATACGTTTTTGCTGTGGATAAGTGACATGATAATGTCCTGATCTCCTTCATCAAAATACCTTATGTTGTACTCAATAATGCAGTCTGCAAAAATGTATCTTTCCTCAAGTTCAGGAGGAGAAAATTTCTGCAAAACACCACCTATACTTTAAAAATGTCCAAAGTCTGCTTCTGAAAAATCTCACCTGTGATATCTGGCAAATACTGCTGACTGTTTTGTTCAGGTCTGCAGAATTTAATTAAAAATAAATCCACAAAAGAAAAAAAAAAAATTACTGGGAGAACATTCCCAATCCCTCTAACAAATTTTCAGGCAACTGAAAACTACTTGTGGGCAAATGCCTAAATATTATACCATTATTATCTTACAAGTCACCTATAGCAAAAGAATTTAATTAAAAATAAATCCACAAAAGAAAAAAAATAATTACTGGGAGAACATTCCCAATCCCTCTAACAAATTTTCAGGCAACTGAAAACTACTTGTGGGCAAATGCCTAAATATTATACCATTATTATCTTACAAGTCACCTATAGCAATTAGGATGGCACCCGTTCCTCTCTGTACAATGGCTGCAATACTAGTGCTTTTCTCCTAAGCACTTTACAATATGGACTGGCAGGCCAATATTATGGTGTTGGTAAGTCCTTTACTAGAAAGCCAACAGGAGGAAAGACTCCATCTATCTCAATAAGAAGACAGCATTTTTTATCACCTATATGAAATATACTAGCATGTTTATCTTACCTCTCACAGGAAAGATGTCAGTGTCTTTGGCAACAGCAAGTTTGGAGCACTGGCTAGCATTTTTTTTGCAGTAAGATAAAGATTCTGATGCCCACAGAGGAAAAGGTTACTGTTCAACTCTTAGAAGCAGTCTCTCTGGAGACCTATTACAGGATTTTCTGAATGTAAGACGATTTTGCCATTCTCGTCTGCAAGACTTGTGCTGCCAATACACAGCAGGATTTAAGCACACAGTTTACCTCTTTCTATCAGCTCCTAAATTCACTTAAAACACTTTTCTGCTAGGAAACATTTAGCCACAGATCCTCATTCTGAGAAAAAGTAATTTCAAGACAGAAGAGTGTTTTTTAAAACCTTTGCTGTCTATACATGAGCACTGGTGTCCACAACTAACTGCACACAATCACTACCAGAAAAAAATTACCAACGACCTCCATACACTGACCTAGACTTGACAACAGAAATGAAACAATGCCCATAGCTGCTTTTTATTGCAATGCTATTATTTTGACAGAGCACCTCTGGCCATGCTTACCTTCTAAACAAGACATATTTTCTTACTTTTCCTTGTATTTAGAATATTAGCTCAAAAGAGAACAGTGCATCCACATGTTCTACTCTGGCTAGTGAGATCTGCCATGAACATACAACTGAAGACTACCTGATACGCCATTTCAATTTCAAAGACCCACCTTGTCACTTCATCAACTGATATATAAGCAAATCCATGGACACACCAAGCTATGTATTTTTTCATACAGTAAAGACTTCCAATCACTGAAGCATAATAGGGCCATTCTCCTTGCCCACACATCTGCTATGCCTCATTTACCCAGAAAAGAAACAGCATTTTAGGTCGTTACAGATTCCCCGCACAAGTAAATTACAATGGCTTTCTGAGTCATATCAAGGCAATGAGAACAGAACAAAGGTTTGAAACTTACTTGAAGCTCAAATCTTTACCCTGTGCAATTAATAAGTCTCTTTTTCAAACACAGTAAGATTCCAAGGAAATGCAAATTTCCTTTTCCTGAATATTACTGTCATTGCCCACTACAATTCTTATGTGAAAATAGACTTCAGTTCCTCTCCTAAGTTAAGCACAAACAGTATCTTTCTAGTAGGTTTAAATGTTGTCAGAGAAACTCCATGTTGAGATGATAGTAAAACTGCAATTCTGAAGTACAAACAGAAACTGTACAAGATTTATCCAAATTCTGTCTTCATTTGCACTCAGAGAACTTCATAGGTAGTAAATAATTTTATTGTTTTAAATCCTGAATTTATTATGTTAATTGGCAATGGAAGTTATAATTCACTCTATACTTAAAGACAAAGAAATAACAAAAGAGTACCATAAAGGCTTCATCCCTCAAAACTTCATCAAGATGTAAAGCCAGAGTGGGACTAGACAGTAGATGTGGAAAAAAAATAAATAAAAAATCATTACTTAACCCATTTTAAGGTGTTATCCCAGTTATATTCATAACCATCAGTCAGGAAATTATGGAAGATACAATACTATCTGCTGGCAGCTGTTTAGTAACTTACATGAAAACAGGTGGTGAACTCAGAAGTATCTGCTGTTCTGCTGATTCAGAAAAGAAACCAATGACAGATTTGGTCACTACTCATCCACTGAAAGATAATCCTTCTGACTCAGTTATTTCAGTAGACAAAGAAGCTTTCTTCAGTTTCTAGTTTTCCAGTTCAAGAGGTCTTAGAACATCCAAAAACCTTACAGAATTTCTCTGATAATCAGACAAATACCTTCCAACTGTTTCTCTGTAATAGCTAACTAGACATTTCATATTTCAAGCAGGATTAAGATGATTAATAAGATAAATAAGAATAAGATAAATAAGAATAATAAGATAAATAAGGATTCATAAGATAAAGGGAATTTCAGACTATGAGAGCATCTTAGTCAATAAATTAATTTTACTTAGAAGACAAATTTGTCCCCAGCTGAAAAGTGATTACCTCTTGCAGTCATTTTAAGTCAATTCCATTATAAACCTTGAAAACACCACACTGGTAAGAAAGTGAAGTTATGAAGTAGAGACAAGTCATAAAAGATAATTGACTTTTGGCAGTCTTTCTAATTGGTCTACCCTACTTAAGTTCCACAATCTTAGAAGTAGGATGTTCAAGTAAACAAAAGCTACTCTATTTACAGAAAGTTCAAGAGGAATATCAGCAGTATTCCATTATTTAGTGCATTCTCCCCAAAAAGGTTATAGAGTCAAAAAATGAAATTAGAACTTGTTTTCCGTCAGTTCTCCTGACTTCACACCAGATAGAATCAGCAACTTGAGAAGTCTGACAGGCAACTTGACTTTGTCTATGAGATACTCAGCTGATCACTTTCATGTTTTCCAGAATGTTTAGGGATAAAAAACAGAAGGAAATTCTATTGACATAAAAATACATAGACTAAAAAGCAATTTCTAAAATGACACAGTAAAGCACTTCAGAGTGGGAGTATTTTCTGCATAAGAACTAGACACATTTCTTTAAGCAGAGTGACTGATGACTATGAATGTTAAACAGTTTCCTGTGGAGTTTTAGTCAGGTGAAACACTTCGTAAACCGGAAAACGAGACATTTCTTATGTTCTCTCTAAAAGACAGCATTTGATTAACTAGCTAGAGAAACATGGTCTAAGAAGTTCTGGAATATCCATATGCTATGCTCTGTCTTGTTCCAACCACCTTTTTGTTCAGACCAAGTTGGATAAACACTGAAATCTGTGGCATTTGTAGCTCAAAACTCAGTTAATTTCAAGTAGGTTCAAATTCCTGAGTTACATTAATTTATTTGTTTGAGATGCTGTCATACTCAATGCAGATCCAACAGCAGATCCTTCATCAGCCTCTCACTGATCATTGCCTTGCCCACAGCTTTCTCCTTACTGCACACGAGGCTTAGAAAGAAGACACATGCAGCTAAATATGGTCAATAATATTTTTCTTAAATATACTGCAACTTTAACCTTTCCAAATAACACAATGGGAAGTCTGACATTAAAAATTAAGGATGACAAATGTGGCATTGGATGTTTTGATATTTATCCCATTTCACACAAAACTGATTTAAACTCAATCAATGGCACTCCCATTGCCCACTTGATGATATCTCAAATTCTGAGACATATCAAAAGATAAAAATCTCATATTTATGTTCTTAAGGAAAAAAAAAATCACAACAAAACCACAATTACTTAGATTGTTTGTGTAGAGCCTTCTCTGAAAATATTATTTAGGTTAAACTTATAGTGATTCCTATTATCAGACAATTTGCAAATAATTAAAGAAACACATAGGTATTTATTTCATCTCCAGCCATATCTTTTTTGTATCAAGAATTAGTCAAGACTATCATGTATAAGTTATTTTAATTTATATTTTTCATAATGGGGTCTATGTCAGCTTAATACTCTAAGATTTAAAATTCTATAATACTAAAGTTATATTAATGAATGGAGGAGATTCACTTCAGAAAGGAAAAGCCCTCCAAACAAAACCACATTAAAACACATGCAGTTACTTTTTTCAATTCCTCCAACATTATATATAACCCATATATTGTAATTCACACAGATTTTGTGTATGTGTATATACATTTACTACATATTGTGATGCACATAGAGAGAGTTATCAGCATAGTGCATTAGCCTTTCAACTGTGCAAAAAGTAGCAGATATGACTACTGATGTTAGTACACTAATAGTAAAGAGTTTACTATTCTCAGATTTTCCCTCTTAGGCAGATTCTTAAAAAAAAAAAAAAAAAAAAAAAAAAAAAAATTTACATATAT
>NW_009953308.1:280578-287072 GCF_000747805.2 Chaetura pelagica
ACTTGTCTCAATTTTCCCCTTTTAGGAAAATTTTAAAAAAAAAAAAAAAAAAAAAAAAAAAAAAAGCTATTTCAATGTCATATTTTTTATAAATTAAACTATAGTTCTCTGCCCACCTCTGTAGCATGTACTTTATTGGACTAATTAATGTAGATTTAATACTGTGTCTGTGCTAAATAATTAAATAATTTTAATTTGGCTATCTGCCCTAGAAAATAAACTAAAGTATATTACATCTTCAAGGCCACACTCAGGCTTGCACTCAGAGACCCTATGGACAGTATGTAATGCAAGTTTATGAAGGCAGCAGGTGTTCATTCCTTGCTATTTGATATTGGTGGTATCAGAAACTTTACCACTAAGAAATCCAAGAACAGAATAAGCCTTAGAGTCACTGAATGATTAAGGTTGGAAGGGATCTTCAAAATCAATTAACAACCAACCTTCATGGGAAGGAACCCCTCCCACTAGAACAGGTTGCTCATTGTCTCATCTAATCTGGCCTTGAACATTTCCAGGGATAGGGCTCCTATAACTTCCCTGAGCTTACAATAAATGACTGCATATGCAACCTGGAATGGAAGACAAAAGGGAAAAAAGCCTCCTGCATCTTTCCAGCTTTCTTTTCTTTGTAAGTAGCCATTTCTAAATTGAACTCTGCAGTAGTAGACCCTTTAAAGTGACTTCTCTAAGCTTTAGGTCAAGTTTTTAGTGTCAAACCGGCAAGAGGAAGAAATATACTGTGTTAAGAACTCAGGCACCTGCAATGGTTGCTCTGTGAAAATACATTCACACAGTATTTGCAAAACTTCCTTCTTTATAGTTCACTTCATAGTACATGTACATATGTACATTTTAAAGGGTTACATTAACTGGAAAGTAGAGACAAGACAGAAAGAAAAAATTGTTTACTGTATTGTTCTAAGGAAACACTGAACTCCCTCCACAGTCCCTTGCATTCAATCAACATATTGTTCTACACAAAGAGTAAATTTAAGGCTCAGCAGAAGTAAATTATTAATTATTTTAAAGGAGATGACAATAATAATTACAGACGTTGAAATTATTCTCCTTTTGTGCATTCCCTCCTTCTCTGCATGTAGATCTCATTTTCAAGAAAATTTGGTTTCTAGCCAAATACTTTTGCTTTGATATTTGAAAATTTTATTTTTGTTGTTGTTATGACTTACTGTGGGCAATGCAGCAGTATAACAAAATGAACAACCCCTCCAAAGAAGCGTGTGCAAAATCAACCTCATTTCCATGGAGTCATTTCTTTTTGCTTTAGCAGTTTTCCATCTTATTTGAGCTGTTATGCTTAGTGTTTTTAAAACATGATTGAATACACAAACCACTGCAGCCCAGAAATGTTTTTTCACAAATAGAGTTCCTAACTAGCCCCCTTAACCTTATTTGTTTTCTCAACATGAATGAAAATAAAAAGGTTTTCATAAAACCAGAATCTGTCCAAAACATTGTTCTATCTGTTGTAGTTGTTGTCTATCAGCTCTTTAACCTTTATTCAGTAACACATTTTTTGAAAACTGTTTTGCTGTGTTTTGTAAAATAATGGTTAACCAGTTATGCCTCTTCATTTTTCTTGAGGAGTTATATTCTCATTCCTTGTTCTGACTTTACTATGCACACAAATAGCCTTAATGGTATAATAAATAAATGCAACGCTGATAGCAAACAGCTAACTAGGCCCAAGAAACTCACTCTTTTAATTCACACATTTGAGCTCTAGTCATTTGATCTTCTAGATAAATCCTCACAGTTGAATGGTACAGTCTCCTCTTCAAATCAACCCCTGTGAAATTTCATTTGAAAAATTTTATAACACAACTGCCTTTTGACTAAACTGCTACTGAACTTCTCATAAATACAGCATGAGGAGGAATTTACCTCAAAATACTGTCTTTAAGGATCAAATGTGTCTGTGCTTTAGCAGCTAGAGACCAAGATTATAAGTCAAATTAATAGATGGATTAGATAAAAACTTAACTAAGGATAAATTAAGTATTGATAAAATTTGTTCATCATGACATTACTCTGGTGTGCCACAGACACAGAATGACATATGGCAGACCTAAATGTTATTTAGAACTCTCTGATGTGCTGTGAACTTGAATCATCTTATTGATATGACAGGAATCCTAAATAACAGAATAAATATCTAGAAGAATGGCCTCTAGTAGTAAAAACTTTCAGCTTTTAATTCTATTTTGGCTAAATGTAAGACTACAGGGAAAAAAACCCCAGCAAACAACAAAAAAACCAAGACCAAACGAACAAAAAACAAAAAGACCCACAAACCACCACACAAACAAACCCACAACCTAGTAAATGCTATTACTAACTTTCTTATTTTTCCTTATATCAATTAAAAATACCTCTCCATTTAAATAATTGAACACTTGCAAGGAATGGTATTCATGATAGATTCCAAAGAAAGACTAGTAACTGACATTCAAATTGTTAATTTCTGCAATTTAGTCAATGTCATACATTCAGGTAGTAAGACCATACATATAAAGAGTAAGAGAACTTTTCTGCTGTGGACACTATACAGTAATAATAACATAATATGTTATCCTGTGCCCATAAATGCTGTCTTGATCCATTTGCAAATCCTACTTTCTAAAACATTGGATGTTTGTATATGAACAATTATAAGAATAGTCTTTTAGATCTTTAAGGACATTTTTTCTATAAACAAGTAATAAAAATTTCTTAATTATTTTTAATCTCAAGGGAGATATTTAGTTAAAACTGACTTCATACTTTTCAGCTATGTGTATAATTTCTCCACCTCCAGCAGAAAAAGAAGTATCATCAGAAACATGGTAAAAATAGATATGATGTAACGGTTAACAAAGAAATGCAAACATTTAATAAATCTTACGCTCTAGTTGTCAAACACATTTTCACTTTCATGAGATCAGGACTACAACTTCTTTTCCAAAATCTACAGTCCTTATGAGTTATCAGGATTTGACATGGGACTCATCTAGGAAAGCTTCAGAAAACAAAAATTAATTATTTGCTCCATATAAGCACTTGACATCTGGATCTCAATTGAGACATGTTCCATAAAAATAAGGGAATTTGCATTAGAGAGATAACAGTTTCCATTTCACACAGAGCAGAGTGAGCAGGTGAAAATGCATGTTTTAAAACTAATAAAATTTAAATTAAAATATTTCACAAGCTTGACTTCTAAAGGAAAACAGTAGTGGTTAGGGTATTCAGTTATACTTAAACTGTCATCCTTAGAAAAATGACGTTTTCTTTAGACAGAGAGAAAGCAGTATCTTATAAGCTTTCCAATGAACTAAAATAAGTATGAACCATTTACAGAGATGACATGACATCAATTAATCCAAAAGGCCCTGAAATGACTATTAGGAAAAATACTGTAGTAAAATATTTTTTATTGTGTAGACTGTAACAGATCTTTTACATTAGTTCTTGTACTTACACAGTTCACCCAACAATTCTTTGCAATTGCTTGCAAGCATTTCACTGTATGTCCCAGAGAGTGATCCAGGTTCTATACTACCAAATGGAACACAAGAGAAGAATCAGCATGAGAAGTATTTTTATTTCTAGCTGGACAACAGAAGAATAAATGTATCACTTTTCTTTTAAATGGCAATGCAAAATAATGAATTGGTTCAAAACTGATATTGAGCCACTAGATTATAGAAAATCATGGAGACCTACTAGAGCCAGAAGGAATCAGTTTCTTCTCGCTTGCCTGAAGAATGTGGGTTTTTTTTAAGGATTCAAGCTGCAAACACATTGAAGTAACCTGAACATCATTTAACAATTTGACAAATACAGAAAGAAAGAGCTGAGTCAAGAGCGATATATGTGGCTTCTAAGAGGAAAATCCACCGGTTATAACATTTTCAAGTGTGCTGCATAATTTAAGTAGTAATAGGACATAGGTGCATTTGCTGTTGCATAGAAACAGGTGCACTGAGTCAAACCAAATTATTTTTATAAAAGTAATTTCCATTTTAGACAATGTAAGGTGGAGGTTCTATAAACAGCATCCAAATTCTGAAGCACCCGATGCTGCTCATTAACACACACAAGTCTCCATGCTTTGTAAAAATGCACTACTATGTTGGACTAAGCATCAGAAACTGGAGATAGGATAAAACATTGTTACTAAAAAATAATCCAGAAAGCACTACTAATTAAACATATTTACCAGGCTAAATGAATAGCAGAAGAAAAAACCTCCACAAAACCACAACAAAACAGAATCATTTGGATTAACCACTGAATCATGTCATACAGAGGAGGGTGAAAAAAAATTAGAGATGCTGTAATAGTATCTTTAGCTTGCAGTATGACTTAAAAATTAAATAATTTTCTTTTAAAAGTATGCTGCCTTTACTGCAGACTGATGCCATCACTTTGCAATAGAGTCTCAGGCTGACAGTAAAATAATGCTTGAAGAGTTTAGAAACTTCACAAAAAAACTCTGGGTATTTCTGAATGCTGTGTCAGCAACATACTATCCTAGTTGCAGTCCAAGTGAGTGTCTAAGCTTGGCAGTTAAGACCTCTGATGTACACAGCTCTTTCATCTCACATTTATCATTGATCACACACAGTTATTGAAATCACATGCCTTTTGAGAAAATATGTCTATTATTAGCTCTAGAGTCTTCAAAACATTATAGTCTGAGGAGACCAACTACAGTTACAGCAGAGTCTTCTCTATTTCCTCACCTATTTCCTCATCTGTGTTATTTTGAAATACTGTTCTAAGAAACACCTGTAGTACTCCAACAAGAAATAATGTATTTAACTGCAAAACAAATGAGAAATAACAACAATTAGTTGCAGCCTGAGGGGACAATGTTTTATGCTGATTACAGATTTGGTACCTTAAATTAAAAGTTATTCTCCCTAATCACATTTTGACTGCAGAATATAACTATCTTCTTTTATTAGATCTGATCCATAAAATCCAGTACTTGGTATATGCTACCATATTTCTCCACTATCCAGAGGGATCCCCATTTGAGTCCCAGTATATATGTGGTTGATGTGTCTGCAAAGCTTTGTGGGAGCCTCCGAAGGTAAAAGGCTCCATAAAAATATCATATCCTCAGTCTGACAGCATGAACTAAAATTAACAGAGAAATGGAGATGAAAATGGGGACATAGATGGGTTAGTAAATTTGTAATTATCCATCTGTTGTAACAGTATAAGATCTGGTGCAAACACAGGTTGGGGGGAGAATGGCTAGAGAGCAGTCCTGAGGGAAAGGACTTGGAGGTGGTAGTAGATGAGAAGTTCAACAAGAGCCACCAGTGTGCCCCTGCAATGTAGAAGGCCAACCACATTCTAAGCTGCATCAAAAGAAGTGTGGGCAGCAGGGTGAGGGAGATGATTCTGCCCCTCTACTCTGCTCTGGTGAGACTGCTCCTGGAATATATACAGCTCTGGAGCCCTCAGCACAGGAAAGATACAGAGCTGTTGGAAAGAGTCCAGAGAAAGGCTATGAAGATGATCAAAAGGCTGGAACTATGAAGACAGGCAGAGAGAGTTTAAATTGTTCAGCTTGGAGAAGAGAAGGCTTCAGGGAGACCTTATATCAGGCTTCCTGTACCTGAAGGGGATCTACAGGAAAGCTAGGGAGGAGCTTTTTACCAGATAGGGTGATGATAGGACAAGGGATAATGGTTTTAAACTGAAAGAAGGTAAATTTAGTTTAGACATCTAGAAGAAATTCTTCACCATGAGAGTAGTAAGGCACTGGAATAGATTACCCAAAGAGACTGTGGAAGTCCCTTCTCTAGGGGTGTTTAAGGCCAGGTTAGATGAGTGTCACGATCTGCGACCTCTTATATCACCTTTTTGGAATGTAGTTACTTTGTCAGGATCTGCTGAGAGGTCCGCACGTGGCGACCGCTTCTCACAGAAGATCAGTGGCTTCGGCACTGAATTTTCGAGTGAGTAACTTGCTCAGTGCTTACTAATATCTCCAATAACAGCAGCCAATCCCCAATTAGAATTTACGAATGTACGGTTTATTGTGGGGAAAACAAAGCAATTTGGGGGCAAGAGGTTCAAAAAGGGTAATTAAAGCACATATGAGCTATGAAATATTTTTTAAGCATCAAATAACAAGAACTTATGTCTTAATACTTATATATGGGTACACCTTAGTTACACACTTTATTTACTTATTTATGAGGGAAGGAGGAGGAGGGATATGCCCGACGCTGGTCCCATATAGGGTCACGGTTTGTGTGCAAGTAAGACAGGATTATGCCTTCACCTGCAACCGGTTTTAGAACCTGGGGTGGCAGGAATTCGTCTCACAATGCTGTGGCAACGATGGGACGAGCTGGGTCAAGTTGGGTCTGGCTGGATCGAACTGGAACCAGGCGAGCCGGGACTCGGGCTGCAGCCGGGGACCTCAGAAGCGGCGGTGGGAGGATGTGGCGTGGCGGGAGGGCACGGGG
>NW_009953308.1:287316-288041 GCF_000747805.2 Chaetura pelagica
CAGACGGGACCTTGTCCCGCCCTTGCTTCCGGCCATGGCCCCTCCCCCGCAGCAGCTTCCCCCCCCCTCAGAGAGGGTTCAGCACCATGTGGAGCCACCACCTTTAAGTCAGTTTTGTCTGCTGACCTAAAGGGCCTTTCATATTCATGTGAGGAAATACCTGGTCCTTCACAATGAGGCTTTGTGCAACATGGTCTAGTGAGAGGTATTATAGTATCACAGTACCTCAGCATTACTCTGGTTGGAAAAGAAGTTCAAGATCATTGAGTGCAACCACTACCCTAACTCTGCCACCTCCACCACTAAGCCCTGTCCCCAGGCACCACATCTGTCTGTTTAGGTGTCTCCAGGGATGGTGGTTCAAACACCTCCTTGGACAGCCTGGTTCACCAAGTCCAACTCCTGTTCCATAACAGGACAACTCCCAAGTTCACACCATGTACCTGAGGGTGTTGTTCAAAATTTTCTTAAATATTGTCAAGCTCAGTGCCATTACTGCTTTTCTGGGGACCCTATGCCAGTGGTCCACCACCTTCTGGGTGATGAATCTCTTTCTAATGTCCAAACAAAACCTCACCCTGTACATCTTCCTACCATTCCCTATTGTTGGTCACCAGAAAGAAGAGGTCAGCATCTACTCCTCCTCCTTCCCTAATGAGGAAGCAGTAGCTGTGATGAGGTGTCCCCTCAGTCTCCTCGAGGCTGAACAGATGAAGTGCCTGTAG
>NW_009953308.1:289149-301664 GCF_000747805.2 Chaetura pelagica
CCCCTCTAACCCCTCCACCAACCTCGTGGTCCTCCTCTGGACACTCTCCAGTAGCTTTATATCCTCTTTGTACTGTGGTGCCCAAAACTGCATACAGTACTCAAGATGGGGCTGCACCAGTGCAGTGGGACAACCACCTCTCTTGACTGCCTAGCTATGCCATGCTTGATACACCCCAGAACTCACTTGGCCCTCCTGGCTGCCAGGGCACGCTGTTGGCTCATGTTCAACTTGCTGTTGACCAGAATCCCCAGATCCCTCTCCCCAGGGCTGCTCTCCAGCCTCAAACTCCCCAGACTGTATGTATGCCCAGGGTTACCATGTCCCAGGTGCAAAATTCGGCATTTGTTCTTGTTAAACTTCATGCAATCGGTGATTACCCAGCTCTTGATTTTGTCCAGATCCCTCTGCAGGGCCTCTCTGCCCTCAAGAGTGTGAACTGCTCCCCCCAATTTGGTGCCATCTGTGAACTTAATAAATATTAGGCTTCAAGTCCTGCATCTAAGTAATTTATTAATATATTAAAGAGTACTGGCCCCACAAGGGATCATTGTGGAACCCCCCTAGTGACCACTCACCAGCCTGATGTGACCCCATTTGCTATGACCCTTTGAGCTGAACCCATCAGCCAGTTTCTCAACCAATGCATTATGTGCTTGTCCAGCTGGATGCTGGACATTTTGTTTAGAAGGATACTGTACCAAAAGCCTTTCTGAAATCTAGAAAGATTATATCAACTGGCTTTCTTGGTCAACTTGATGGGTAACCTTGTCATAGAAAGAAATCACATTAGTCAAGCAGGACCTTTCTCTAATGAACCCATGTTGGCTGGGACCAATGACTGTGTTGTCTTACAGGTATTTTTCAATAGCTCCCACAATAATCTTTTCCATAATCTTACCAGGCACTGAGGTGAGAATAACATGCCTGTAATTACCAGGGTCATCCCTACTGCCCTTCTTGAAAACTGGGACATTTGCCAGCTTCCAGTCAACTGGTACCTCTCCAGATTCCCAAGAGCATTGAAAAGTCACTGGGAGAGTGGTCATCCCTATGACCTCTGCTAGCTCTTTAAGTATCCTTGGATGAATCCCACCAGGCCCCATTGACTTTTAAGGATCTGGCTGGAGCAGCAAATCCTGCACAAGTTCAGGGCTGATTGGGAGAGTATCATTTGCACAGTCACAGTTCTCTAGCCCAGGGCTCTGGGGGTGCTTAAACCCATCATCAGTGTTGAGGACAGAGGTGAAGAAAGCATTAAATGTCTCTGCCTTGTCTATATTCCTGTTTATGAGGTGTCCATGATCATCAAGTAAAGGGCCTATGTTATTTCTGCCTGCTTTTTGCTACTAACATTTTTTTTTAAGCCCTTTTAATTATCCGTCAGGTGTCCTTCCTTATAGCAAGGAGATTGGAACATGATGATCTTTAAGATCCCTTCCAATGTTAACCATTTTATGATTTTCTGATTCTATGATCTGTATTAACTCTGACCATAAGGTGAAAACTATAGCAATGCTGAAAAGCACAAGAACCTTCCTGTAATAGCAAAGTACCAATTGCAACCTGAATTTAAATACATAGCATGGGTAGGAGAATCAATGTTAAAAGATAGAAAACTTAGGGAATGGAAAACTTCAGGATCATTTCTCTATATGATTGAAAAAAAAATTGTATTATGAACAAAAAATCAGCTAGCAAATTTTTTTTTTTCTTAATGAATAGAGTACTTACTAATAGGATTTGGAGACGTAGCTTGAGGTATTTTCAAGACAACTAAAATGACTAAATCCTCAAATATGAACCCTTATAATTATATGAGACCCTACTTCATTTTTCCATGTATCAACAACCTGATATGATTCTTGAAAATGTTACATGGAAGCTCCTTAGTTTCTTACAATGAATAGGACTATTTTATATTAAACAAACCAGGAGACTCATTTAAGTTTCTGTCTGCTATACTCTTCCTCAGTAACTTCGAATTTAATTTCACCATACGCCATCTCCCATCTGTTTTGAGAATGCTAAGACATTACAATAATGAGGACCACACAAGAAACCAGACAAATGTATTGTGACCTTCCTTAGCAACAGACAAATCAGGGCTTTTTTATCCTTAGGAAGATTGGTAATAATGGGTATGCAATCTTAATATCCTGAGATGAAATGTTTTTTATCAGGGTCTTATTGTGTATCTTCATTAACTTCATATATAAAGTATAAAAAACAAATGTCATAACCATAAGATGAGAACTCATAGATCATTCTAGTTTAAAGCTCATACTCCAGAATTGTTAGAGTATTATATGAACGAAAAATACTCAAATGTGTGTGTGTTTATATTCTTTAAAAAAGACCATTTAATGTTAAGATGTTTTAATGAAGAAAAATATATGTAACTTCTTAATTCAGCCAGTTTTTATATTCTTTGTCCATTACTAGTCTAGTTCTAAATTTTCTTCTACACTAATCAGCAAGACAAGGAACTAAAAACACTAGCAACTTCCCAGAAAAGAGGATGGAACAAAGGTGGAGGAGAATGAAACAAAGGGACCAAGCAATAAAAGGAAATATAATTGCTTTTTTCTTTACAGAAAATGCTGTAAGCTCTGGTGCAATGTGTTCATCAGCATGCATTGTTTCTGAAACTGTGCAGATGAACATAATTTACGTCTACAATAGCTTATAAGGCATTCCAACATGTTATACTTATTCCACACACAGTAATAGATAGGTGGATTGTGATCCATAAAGCAGCCAACATTTCACTTTAGAAGCTCCAATGTCTACATTATGTACTGATTTCTTTCTCAGTAATTTCATTCTGATTGCACAGTAATAGCATAAAAATTACACTATTCCAAATATTCAGCTCATTAAATCAGAAGGAAGACAGACAATCCATTCCAACCACTGACCTGACAGTATTCAACCATGCTGGATCCAGGTCAAAGCCTCTTAGAATGACAAAATGAGTGGCCTTTTCATAATGATTGTGCTTTTCAGAAACATAACTATTAACCCCATTAAGATAAAGGCAGTTCAATAAAGCAAAAACCAAGGCTGTGTGGAGAAGCAAAGGAAAACAAAACATTTACTCTCTACTTTGCACCCTATGTCCCCTGAAAGACTTTGCCCATCTCCAGCCTGCTCTTCAGGAGGGAATTTTGCACAGACACCCTTGATGATGCGTGAGCCCTTTCACTTCAGGAATTCACAGTGATCAGTGGCCTTACTTCCCTTTCTTGTAAAATAAACGCAGGACTATCCACTGGTCCTGTTATTGATATAAAATATTGTCTTTCCAACAAAAAGAACAAGATGAACAGGTCTTCTCATGTTTTGTGTATTTTTTACATTTGCGTAATTCACTTTCAACTGAATAAATCTTTTCATCATGTTGCATGAGTGCTTGTTACTTAAAGCACTAAGTTATTACATCCTCAGAGGTCCTGGTCTTTGAAAAAGCAGTTTTAAAGCAGGGCAAAGGCTGTTCAACTTGGTAATTATAATTCTCAGATTCAAGCCTCTTGCTCAGCAGGATAGCATTCACATGAACTAGGTTTACCAAATCCACGTATTTGACAGATGTTCCCCCCCCTTCAAGAAGGCCAGGCTTTTGGAGAAAAATTCTTATTTCTTCACAAGACAGGAACAGATGATGAAGGTAGGTCTCCATGATCTAAACAAAAGGGAGGACTTGAACCTTGGTCTTTGATATATTTTTCTCCACCGTATAGGAGACAGTGAATGTTTTTTTTTTTTAGCACAGTGAGCAAGATAAACTGTGAAGACTTATAGAATCACAGAACCATAGAATCATCCTGGTTGGAAAGGACTTTGAAGATCATCAGGTCCAACCACAACCTAAATCCTCCTACCATAACCTGATTTACACATTCAGTGCTTAAATCATGCCACTTAACACTGTATCTACAATTTTTTTAAACCCTTCCAGGGATGGTGACTCCACCACCTCCCTGGGCAGCCTGTTCCATTGTCCAACCACTCTTTTGGCATCCAACCTAAACCTCCCCTGGCTCAGCTTCAGGCCATTTCCTCTTGCCCTGCCATTATTCACTCAAGAGAAGAGGCTAACTCTCACCTCCCTACAACCTCTTTTCAGGAAGTTGTAGAGAACAATGAGGTCTTCCCTCAGCCTCAGCCTCTCTTCATAGGACTTGTTCTGCAGACTTTTCTGGACACACTCCAGCAACTCACTACATGCAAAATACTGCTTGTGTTTTTAAAGTTAAGCAATAGCCTAAATTATTTGTTGGATCAAAGCCAGTATCATTAAGTATTCTGATTAATACTTCAGTCTAGAGCTGCAGAAGGGCAGAAACACAAGATTTCTACAAGTCGTATGTATAAACTATCACCTGGAATACATAATCAGTTAATACAATCCCAGTTAAAGTATTATATAAATATAAAAATATTCCTTCAGCATACTCATTCAAATAAATAGCATAGACAATTAAGTGCTTTTCAATCAATGTTTTTGTAAAATTTTAACTAAAGAAGATGAGGGGGAAAGAAGCTTTTTGTTGTAGAAATTATGCAATCTATAAACAACTACTTTGTAAATAAACAGAAATTACTCATATTCTTCAGGTACATGGTCTTGAGAGAAATGCATACACAAACTGAATGCGAAATTAAGCAAGTTTTCTTCCATCAGCATTCCTAGACTTCAGACACTTGAGAAGAATGTCTCCATTGTTCCAGTTATAACAGAAAAGTATGAGACAGGATGAGACACAGTCTTCAAATTGATTTCTTAAACAAGTTCTTATTACATCTGTAATAATTTAAAAATAGTTTAAATGCATGTGAGACTCCAACAGGATTACAACATGCAGATTCATGTGGTTTATCATATATTAGATAAGCTCTGTGTGTAAGACTTTTAAAACCCAAAATATTTCACAAAGCCCATGGAAAATAAAAAAAATAAATAAATTAAAAATATCTTTGTTCAGACAGTAGTTGGAAGGACTTAATAAATAAATTCCATTTTCCCCTCCTATTTGGATAGGAATCACTAGTATTCCCTAGAAAACAATGACATTATATTAGTTAATTCAGACATTGTAGATATGTTGGCGATTTTAAGACATAAAATATTGCAAATAACCAGTTTTAGACTCCTGTCCCTTGATAAATGGAGGGATAAATGTAAGTTTATTCTTCCTTACTCATGAGACACACTGAAGATGATGGATGTTGGATAGGTTTATCCTTTTGCCACTTGTTTACAAAGGGTTAGTTATTCCATCAGCCATCTGAGTTAATATATGACTTAATGATTTGTGTACATCTTTGATGCAGCTACTTTCAAAACAGAAACTTCTACTATAGATACAGACATCATCAGATTTACCTGATCCTGTGAAGATGCTGGGACCAACCACGTACTTAGCAGTAAGCAATAACAAACCAGAACCATCTCTTAATCTGCACAATTAAATTCGAGTGACAGCTGAAGACACTGCAACCCAAACCAAACTTGCAGATTTTAGTGGATGCAAATCTCAAGCCTGTCATATTGATTTCTGCTTGTCATCATGTGGAAACAGCCTATCTATTTTCATTTAGACTTTCTTTTGGGTATTTAAATTTCTCTGATTTATTGAGGTGTGCAGCATTCATTTCTGCATTTCTTCCAGCTAAATTAATTCTTCAAGAACAAACCATTAAAAAGTGCTGGATCAAAAGGAAGTCTCTACAACTCATCAACTTAATGAAAACTGGTTGTTAAATTTTATTAGATTTCTTTTCTTTCTAAAAAAAAAATATTAATACTACAGATTCATTGCAAAAAGTATTTCTGCATACTTGCACTAGACTGGAAAGTGAAAGGAGTGGGAAAAATTAAGTCAACCTCTTGTTGTCTTCTAAAAATACTTGCATTATTTACTTTAAGAATAATTTTGAAAAGAACTATTAGTGAACATTATTTTTATAATTTTACTTTGACATAAGAAAGCAATCCCAATGAGCAAACTCAATTAATGTAATCTAATAATAAAACAGAACAGTGAATTAGCCAGACAAAATAAGGATTATGATTTTGTTATTGTTTAACAGGCTATTAAAAATAGTACTGTTAAATTAATGTTTAATGTGGCTATGCTGAAGTGTCACCAGTACCCTAGAATTAAAAGATAAATATAAAAATAAGAAATTGTTTTAAGACAAGGGTGCAATAAATTTATTGCAAACAGTATTCTTCTTGCTCAAAGCAGGGTCAACCAGAACAAGTTGCCCAGGATAGACACTCCACAACTTCTCTGGGTGACCTATTTCACTGATTGACCATGCTGACAATACTTTTTTTCTCCTTATGTTTAAATAATATGTTGTAGATCTAGAAGGCAGGGCTGCTGGAGTGCATAAGGTGGAAGAAAAGTGACCTTAATGGCTTCCAAATTCTTCTGAAAATGTGAAGAAGGAAGCTTAATAGTTGACCTCAAATAGTAATCAAATTCAAGATGAAAACCTGGCATTTCGGAGGGATGAGGACATTTAGAGGAATGGTCTTAAAACCTCTTTTTTGAAAAGGTGACCACCTTATTGGATGAGGAAAAGCCTGTGGATCTTGTCAATCTTCATAGAATGGCTACTAATAATGGTTGGAAGGGACCTTAAAGACTATCTAGATCCAACACCACTGCATTGGTAGGGACACCTCCCACTAGACCAGGTTGCTCAGAGCCCCATACCACTTGCCTTTGAGCACTTCCAGGGATGAGACCTCTTTCAATACCTCACCACCCTCACAGAGAAGATTTTCTCCATGTCTAATATAAATCTACACATTTCAAGATTTAAGCCATTACCCCCTGTAAAAAGTACCATGTAAAAAGTCCCTCCACAGCTTTTCTGGAGGTCTCCTTCAGATACTGGAAGGTCACTTATAAGGTCTCCTCAGAGCATTCTCTTCTGATCATTTTTGTGGCCCTTCTCTGGACAGACTCCAACAGCTCCATATTCTTCCCTTGTTAGGGACTCCCAAATTGGACACAGAACTCCAGGTGAGGTCTCATGACAGTAGAATAGAGGGGAAGAATCACCTCCCTTAGCCATGCTTCTTTTGATGCAGCCCAGAATACAGTTACCTTTGTGGGTTGCAAGCACCTGTTGCCAGTCGATGCTGAGCTTTTCATCCACCATCACCCCCAAGCCCTTCCCCTCCAGGCTGTTTTTGATCCATTCTCCATCCAACCTCTATTTGTGCACGGGATTGCCCTGACCCAGGTGAAGGATCTTGCATTTGGCCTTGTTGAACTTTATGCAATTTGCACAAGTACACCTCTCAAGCCTGTCAAGGCCTCTCAGGATGGCCTCCCTTTCCTCTAGCGTGTTAACACCATCACACACTTTAGTGTCATTGGCAAAGTTGCTGACGGTGCACTCAATGTAATTTTCTGTGTCACTCACAAAGATACTAACTTTAGTAAGGTATTTGACACTATTCCCCACAGCATTCTCCTGGATAAATTAGCTGCTTTTGGCTTGGATGGGCACACACTTTGCTGGGTTAATAACTGGTTGGATGGCTGGGTCCAAAAATTTGTGGTCAGTGGAGTTAAATCCAGTTGGCAGTCAGTCAGTCACAACTGGAGTTCCCCAGGCATCAGTATTGGGGCCACTGCTGTTTAACATCTTTATCAATGATCTAGATCAGGGCATAGAGTGCACCTTTAGTAAATTGGCAGACAACACTAAGTTGGATGGAAGTGTTGACCTACCTGAAGGTAGGGAGGCTCTACAGAGGGACCTAGACAGGCTGGATCGATGGGCCAAGGCCAATTGCATGACTTTCAATAAGGCCAAATGTCAGGTACTGCACTTTGGCCTCAACAACCTCTGGCAGTGCTACAGGGTACAGGAGGAGGACACCTAGTAATAAAGACACAGAAAACCTAGCAGAACAAGAAGAAAGCAGAATTTAAAAATAAATAAATAAATAAATAAATGAGCCATTACCACTTCATAAAGTCTTTAATTTGCTGTAGAAAATAAGGATTTTAATTTTATTTTTAAGGTTGCTATGAAAAAGCCACGTATATCAATTAAATCTGCATGAGATTCCTTCCCTCTGTGATCTACCTTATATTTGTGTTCCATATGCAATCTAGCCTGTATTTGTATTTCTCCTGAGCAGAAGTTGCAGAATATCATGAAGAGGGACTGACATAATCACAATACATGATGTTTTGAAATGCTTTAAAAACCTTAATAAATTATCATCTATTTGACCATGAGCTTCTCACAAGAGGTGATATATTTAAATACCTATCTAGTACAATTATTGGTACTAACTGAAATATTGTTCACACAGCAAAAATAACAACTAGCATACCATGTCATCATCTGCTTTTACAAACAGATTAGATGAGTCACAAAGTGCCAGGTGTATTTTCATCTGACCACAACAAAAAAAGATTTGTTCCAGTGTACCATGCAGGCACTTTACACCTGAATCCCACACAGATAAGACCTGCTACATAGATGAAGATACATAAAGTCCCTACAAAAACTGGCCTCAGTGTCTGCTGGCTTTGTGCAGGCTGTGACTTCTTGTAAAGTAAAGCAACATTGTAAAACCAAAATAACTAATTTTTAAAAATATGTGAGCTATTAAGAAGCAATACAAGCTTTCCTAATGACATATTTGAAGTCAGCTGAATTCCAGTAAACAGGCCATACGGGGTAGTTATTAAAGACAAAAATGGTGAGTTTAGCGTAGTAGAGACAGAAGATTAAAATTTCAAAGAAATTTTGCAAGACATCATTTACTGGAATAGCCCCTCCCTTTAAAATATGCAGAAGGTAATTTTAAAGGTTTTGTTACTTTTTTTAAAAACTGGATAATCGCATTAAAGACTGCAGGAATTTGAAATACTGCTTTATAAACAAAGACCCTCTAGCCCCAAGCAAGAATAAAGAAAGAATAGATAAATTTGTTCATTTTGAACTGCATTTCCCTGGACAATATCTGAATAAAGTATATTTAGATTGAAGATGATTGAAAAAACTGCTCAGCTACCAATCATAACACTAGCTGAAAATTTTTGCTTGCTGATGACATAAATAAGCATGACATAAATGAGCATGCCTTTTTTTTTTTTTTTTAATAGTAATTACTTTTCTGTATGAAACGTACACCCTTTGCTGGGTTAAAAACTGGCTGCGTGAATGTGTTCAGAGCATGGTGGTGAATGGTGCTGCATCCAGTTGACATCCAGTTACCAGTGGTGTCCCCCAGGGGTCAGTACTGAGCCCAGTCCTATTCAATATGACCTGATGACCTGAATGTGGGGATTGAGTCCACACTCAGTGAGTTTGCAGATGACATCAAGCAGGAGGGGGAGCTGGAGGAATCAAGTCTACCCTTCATAAATTTGTGGATGACACCAAGCTGTGGGGGGAGTGTCAATCTCCTGGAGGGTAGGAAGATGCTGCAGAGAGATCTCAACAGGATGGGTTGATGTGCTGAGGCCAATGGTATGAGGTTCAAAAAGATCAAGTGCCAGGCCCTACACTTTGGCCACAATAACCCCAGGCAGTGCTACAGAGTGGGGGAAGAGTAGCTGGAGAGCAGCCTGGAAGAGAGGGACCTGGGAGTACTGGTAGACAACAGGTTAAACATGAGCCAGCAGTGTGCCTAGGTGGTCCAGAAGGCCAATGGCATCCTGGCTTGTATTCAGAATAGTGTGGCCAGCAGGAGTAGGGATGTAATTCGCCCCCTGTACTCAGCCCTGGTGAGTCCTCACTTCCAGTACTGTGTGCGGTTCTGGGCCCCTCACTTCAAGAAGGATATTGAGGTGCTGGAGGAGGTCCAGATGAGAGCAATAAGGCCGGTGAAGGGACTAAATGCAAAGTCTTATGAGGAGAGGCTGAGGGATCTGGGGTTGTTTAGCCTGGAGAAGCGGAGACGCATAGGGGACCTTATCACTCTCTTCAATCACCTCAAGGAAGGTTGCAGTCAGGTGGAGACCGAGCTTTTCTCCCAGGCAACTAGCGACAAGACAAGAAGGCATGGCCTGAAGCTGTGTCAGGGGATGATTAGGTTGGATATTAGGAAACCTCATGGAAAGGGTAATTAGACATTTGAATAGACTTCCCAGGGAAGTGGTGGAGACACCATCCCCGGAGGTGTTCACGGGAAGAGTGGATGTGTCACTTAGTGCCACGGTCTAGCCAATGTGGTGGTGTTAGGTCATAGGTTAGACTTGAGGATCTCTGAGGCCTTTTTCAGCCTCAAACAATTCTTTGATTAACATGGTAATTTTTGTATAGTTTTCAGGAAATCAGAACTGTGAATTCTCATTTTATTTCAACAAACAAATTCAAAGGAAGAGGACGTTTCATGATACAGCATTTTGATAGGTTATTTAAATTATAATTGTGTTATCTTACTTTTGATTTTTTTTTCCACCTTTCTTGCTGAAATCTTAAGTAATTTTTTAAGGTACAGACTTCTTGAAATATAAATGTATGCATTTCCATAAAATCTTAAGAAAGAAGCTACAGAGTATTTCAGGGTTAATTTCAATCAGGAGAAAACCCAGCTTTTATAATAAACGGTGTTAAAAAAAAAACCTGTTAATCTATTTGCTGTTCCAATTTGAGGATAATGTTTTTTTAAATCCGTAAGATACCAATCCATAGCTTGTATTTTCTCCCTCAAACAAGATTCTTCCTCACAAGAGAATGCGAGATTAAAAACTGTCTGTATTGCAATTAATTTATTTAGTTTGTTTTTTCAATCTTATACATACTACTCCTAATAATGAAAGGTCTGAAACCCAGCACATACAGCAAATCCATTTCCATAGTGTACAGAGATAATAATAAATAAAGTCCAGCTGTATCAGAAATGACTGAAATACATTACAGGGCAGCAATAACTTCAATGGTTGGTTTGTCAGCCAGTGGGATGGAATTAAAAATGCATTAAAATTTAAATAAGGGAAAGTAAATAGTAGAGAGTTTAGATTGGTTTTGACATAGGTAAATGAAGCATTATTTCTCTTTGTTTGGCTAGTTAAATAAAACTCTACAGAATAGGAGAAACATTCTCTTTTGGAAGCTGGAAGGTGAAAAAAAAACACATTATTAATTAAATTTACTGCTTACTCCCTCTACTGCTTGTCAGCACAGCATTTTAAAAGAAATGTTCAGAGGAAGGTTCTTCTCTCTGCTTCCCCAGAGCATTAGCTACTCCTCTAGATTTTAACAAATTTATTCTGTTCAACCTTGGTAGATAAAAATATAAAATATATACATTTGCAAAGAAAGACTAGTTGATGTCCTGTAATAATACTGACAGGTCACAATTATACAGATACCTGGCTACTACAGGTTTCCCAGACCACTGGCCAAATTCTTCTTCACACCCAGAGTGTATGAAACAGTAAGAATGGAGATGTAGGAAGCCGCTGCTTGAGACACACTTCCCATATAACAAGAATTTTTAGAGAACTCTGTGGATGGTACTTAATTTCATAAAGGGGCCAGTCATCCCAGTGAGGGAGGAACTGGCAGTGAAGCTGCACAGCCATGCAGCTGAGGAATTATTAGAGCTTGTAGAGCCATGCATCTTTCACTTGCTACATTCAAAGATAAAAACACATTCAAAGAGTGCTTTGTCCCCTGTCAATGTTTTAGGAAGATACAAAACTCTCTATACAGGAAGGTGTGGTCTACACCCTAGAGGTGGAATGAGACAACACATGGTGTGCTTCAGTTGTGGTAATAACCATTAATGAGAACAAGACCAAAAAATACCTTTTTTCCAGCTAAGGCTCTCAACATGGCGGAGGCACGTACATCCTTTTAGTTATCAGGACTACTTCAGCTGTTTCTGGCTACAGCCATTCTTCATTAGCTTCTAAACTACACAGACATTTCTAGCAGAGCAAAATCAGAGAAAACGTCTACTGCTCTCATGTAGGAGTCTTTTTTCAAGACCTTCTCTACCTGTATCTCTAGAAGCACAACATTAAACTTCCTGGAAATATTAAAAAAATATCCTTAGAAATATTCCTATAACTATATCTCAAAGTCTTGATTTCCCCCTCTGTGTGTCTTTCAACTATTGTCCACATTTTGCCTGTTCTGCTTCACATTCTTATTAGGCACTTCTTGTTGGTAGAAAAATTATTGTAGCTGGCCCAGTGAAAGTCTCGGCAACTAAGAAAGTAAGGTTTTATGGTTTTATAGACTGGCCTCTATCACAAGTTATGTAGACCCATGTCATCTTTTGCCCAGCATATAAGTGAGATTCTAGGCAATATCTTCGATTGCAAGCAAGAGAGGTCCCGAGCTCTCAAAGAAAATATTTGTCAAGATCATACCAAATGTTAATGAGTTAACTTCCTCGCCCAGGTCCAGTGCTTTATTTGGCAAGTAAGTAATTTGGAAAAGTCCCATATGGAACAAATTCCTAACTCTGCTCTCACTGAAATAAATGAGTTAATATTTGCAGGTACAATCAA
>NW_009953308.1:301710-305003 GCF_000747805.2 Chaetura pelagica
CCTCAATTAAACATTTATACATCTATGAACATACATCAGACATGTGAGCATTAAGATATAAGAACTGTCTCTATGTATCATGTTCAGGAATGTGCAAAACCCTATTGCCTCCCCCACCCTCAGCAACACCCCTGGCATCTCCTCAGCTGTGAACAGTCCCAAAATGTCCCGGAGCCCTGCTGGAGAGAGCAGCAGAGCGGACAGGAGCTGAGGGAAGAGTGATGAGGGTCAGGAATGCACGAGCCTGGGGATCAGTGGTGATGGATAGATAGAGTACTCCCTGGACTTCAGCCATGGATAGAAGAGAAAGGAAAAAGAAACAGGAAGGAAGTTGTCTTCTGTGATCTCTGACCTTCCTCTGAGCTTACATAGATATATGGAATGTAATATCTCTGGCCAATTTTGCTGTCTGTCTAACTCAGCCTCCTACGGGGGGGTCACAGATCTCCACAGTAAAGGTGCGACCTTGAAGACCCAGCAGTTAGAAAAACATTCTACTGTTACCAGTTTTAGTTGGAAGGCTCTGTGACTAGCTAAAAGAAAGCTTGCTGAAGGAAAAAAAAAAAAATCAGTAGAAGGAAAATTGGCTTCATCCTGGCTCAAACCAGGACACCATGCAAATTACAGTTTTTGCTCTTTCTTGCTTCAGGAGTACAAACTGCTAATCTCTCCTGGTCATAAAGAAGAAGAAAAAAAAAATAAGGAAAAAAGAAGCCAATCCAAAACAAAACAAAAACAAACAAAAAAACGCAAACAACAAAAGCCCCCAAACCAAGAAAATTCAAAAATGCTCTGAGAATCTGAAACTTTAGGTCAGAAATCTAATGCTGGAATATAGCATATTTAATACTTGCACCACCAATTTGCATTCAGGAAAATTTCACAATCTTATTTTGTCTTCATTTTTGTTAAAATATTTTAGAGGGTGAAAATAATAATGGAGATGCATACATTTACAATTTTAAGGATGAACACCACGAAGCAAGCAGGACATATCCATCCTTCGTTTTTTAAGGCAAGGTGAAATGTGAGACGTGCATATTTCCCATCACAGTTCAAACCAGGACATTCCACCTGTTATTCCATACCATATATACAACACATATGCACTACATTCTACCAACTGTCGAATTAAGGATTCTCCCCCAGAGTCAGATTACCTTGCGGCACATAGTCTGCTTCACCATCCCCCATCATCAAGCACCAGGTATGTCCAGGTCCCTGAGCAAAAGCAAAACCCTGGACAGGTTTACCTTTGTCCAAAGCAGAAAAAAACCAAAAAAATTCATTTCACACACCACAGGGACTTATCCCCATCTACTTTATGTAGTAGGTCTGACTGAGAAGGACCAGCCCTATTGATGGATCCCCTCATGTTAACTAACCAGGTGGCCTTTGCCAAATTTTTGTCCCAGTTTTTAAAAGTTCCACCACTCATTGCCTTTAGGGTAGCTATCATCAGACCATTGTACCTTCCAGTTTTTCCTGAGGCTTGTGCATGGTATGGGATATGGTATATCCATTTGATACCATGTTCTTTAGCCCAGTCAGTCACAAGAATGTTTTTGAAATTAGTGCCATTGTCTGACTCAGTTCTTTCTGCAGTACTGTGTCTCCACAAGATTTACTTCTCAAGGCCCAGGATAGTATTCCTGGCTGTGGCATGAGGCACAGGATATGTTTTCAACCATCCTGTACATGTTTCCAGCACTGTAAGCACATAGAGCTTACCCTGACAAGTCTGAGGCAGTGTGATATAGTCAATTTACCAAGCCTTTCCATACCTGTACTTTTGACCACCTCCCCTCATACCACAAAGGTTTCAATTGTTTTGCCTGCTTAATTGCAGCACACATTTCACAGCTGTGGATCACCTGCGCAATAACGTCCATGGTTCAGTCTGCCCCTCGGTCACAAGCCCATCTGTATGTTGCATATTTGCCCTGATATCTTGACTAGTCATGGGCCCATCAAGCAAAAAGAGTTTACCCTTATGTTCCTAGTCCAAGTCTATTTGGAACACCTGAGCAGTCTCTTCTGCTTGTTGGTTGTGTCGATGTTCCTCAGTGGCTCAACTCAGAGGTACGTGTGCATCTACATGATGCACTTTTACCACCAGTTTCTCTATGCGAGCTGCAATGTCTTTCCACAGGTCAGCAAAACAAATAGGTTTCCCTTTTAAATGCCAGTTGTTCTGCTGGTATTGCTTTAGCCAGCCCCACAAGCTTTTGCTGCCATCCACGAGTCAGGGCAGAGACAGAGTCCTGACCACCTTTCTTGCTTGGCAATGTCCAAAGCCAGCTGGATGGCTTTTACCTCTGCAAACTGACTTGGTTCACCTTCTCTTTCAGCTGCTTGTGCAACCAGTCATGTAGGACTCCATACAGCAGTTTTCCACTTGCAGCGGTTCCCTAGAAGATGACAGGAGCCATCAGTGAAAAGAGCAAATTGTTTCTCAGCCTCTGGTAGATGATCATATGGTGGACCCTCTTGAGCCTGTCTCACCACTTTTCATGGTGGCATTCCGAAGTGTGCACCTTCTCACCAGTCTGTAATTACTTCCACGATACCTGGATGATTTGAGCTTCCTATTTAAACTCAGTGGGTAATTAAAGCAGTCCATTTACTCCAAGTCACATCGGTGCCATGTTGGATTACTCCTGAACATGAAGCTCAGTACTGGCAATTGGTGTGCCAGGAGGAGCTGCTCTTCAGTGTCAATCACTTTTGAAGTGGCTCTAACTTCTTCATATGCGGCAAGTATCTCCTTTTCAGTCAACGTATAGTTGGCCTTGGAACCTCTGTAGGTCTGGCTCCACAATCCCAGGAGTCAACCTCAAGTTTCCCCTGATGCTTTCTGCCAGAGGCGCCAGGTAGGACCTGTGTACCTGGCTGTTGTGTAGAGCATATTTTTGATGTCTGGTGCTATTTGAACTAGTCCAAGGGCCACAGCCTGCACAATCTCCTTTTTCATGTTGTGAAGGACCAGGTATTTCCTCACACGAACATGAAATGGCCTTTAGGTCAGGAGACAAAATTGACTTCAAGGTGGTGGCTCCACATGGCGCTGACCCCTCTCTGAGGGGGGGGGAAGCTGCTGCGGGGGACGGGCCATGGTCAGAAGCAAGGGAGGGACAAGGTCCCGTCTGACTGGCTGAAAAGCCCGGAAATACAAAACCGGCCAATCGGGAGAAAAAGAAAACCCTATAAAAAGAGGCAGCGTGGCCACCTCTTTCTCTCTCATTCTCTCGTGCTCGGCGCACTGTTCCGCTCACACTGCCTGCCTCCGCTAT
>NW_009953308.1:305355-319563 GCF_000747805.2 Chaetura pelagica
CTTACTTGCACACAAACTGCGACCCTATACGGGACCAGCGTCGGGCATATCCCTCCTCCTCCTTCCCTCATAAATAAGTAAATAAGATGTGTAACTAAGGTGTATAAGTATTAAGACATAAGTTCTTGTTATTTGATTCTTGCTTTACTTACCCCTTTTGAACCTCCTGCCCCCAAATTGCTTTGTTTTCCCCACAATAAACCAAGCATTCAGAAATTCTAATTGGGGATTGGCTGCTGTTATTGGAAATATTAGTAAGCACTGAGCAAGTGTCTCACTCGAAAATTCAGTGCTGAAGCTCACTGATCCTCCGTGCGAGGCGATCGCCACATGTGGACCTCTCAGCAGATCCTGACAAACTAAATACACTCCAAAAAGGAGATATAATAGGTCGTGGATCGCAACACGTGCTCAAAAGCTTTCTGTTACTCAGAACCCCATTTAAAGTCATTCTTCTTTCAGGTCACCTGATAGAGAGGTTTCACAATTTCAATGCAACCTGGAGTATGCATTCTCCAGAAGCCAACAGTTCCTGAAAAGCATTGAGCATCCTTTTTGTTAGTTGTGGGGCCATAGCAGTTATTTTGTTAATCTGGCAATGTCCATCTTGCTATCTAATTCCCAGGAACTGGATCTCTTGTGTAGGTCCCTTGACGTTGCTTCTTTTCACAGCAAAATCAGCATCCAGAAGAATTTGGATGATCCTTTTACCTTTCTCAAAGTCTTCTTCTGGTGTGTCACCCCATACAATAATGTCATCAATGTACTCCAGGTGTTCTGGAGTTCCACCCTTCTCAGTCCATTGCAAATGGTTGAGCTGTTTCCAGCCCTGGAGCAGTCAATTTCAGGTGTACTGGACTCCCCTCCAGATGAAAGCAAACTCTGACCTGCACTCTGGTGCTAGAGGAATAGAGAAGGCATGAGCAATGTAAATAGTGGCATACCATCTGGCTGCTTTCGACTCCAGCTAGTACTGAAGTTCTAGCATGTCTGGCACAGCACCACTGAGCAGTGGTGTCACCTCATTCAGGCCACAATAGTCCACTGTCAGCCTCCACTCGTCATCAGGCTTTTGCACTGGCCATATAAGACTGTTGAAGGGTGAGTGAGTCCTGCTGTTTACTCTTTGGGTCTCCAATTGATAGATCAGTTTATGTATGGGAATCACAGAGTCTCTATTGGTGCAATATTGTCGTCTATGTGCTGTTGAAGTGGTAATTGGCACCTGCTGATCTTTGGCCTTCAGCAATCCCATTAGAGAAGGGTCATCTGAAAGGCCAGACAAAGTATGCAGCTGTTCAGATTCCTCAGTCTCTACAGCTGCCATACCAAAGGACCACCTGTACCCTTTTGAGTCCTGTAAATATCCTTTCTTGAGATCGACTATGCCAAGGATGCACAGAGCATCTGGGCCAGTCACTCTAAGGTGCATTTGCCACTCCTTATCAGTGAGGCTTACATCAGCCTTCACCACAGTTAGTCCTTGAGATCCTCCCATTGCTCCAGAAATAGTGATGGATTCTGTCTCTTTATGATTCAATGGCATTAGGGTGCACTGTGTTCCAGTGTCCACCAAAACTTTATACTTCTGTGGTTCTAATGTGCCAGGCCACCAAATTCACACAGTCCAGTAAATGCAGTTGTCCCTCTCCTCCTCCTGGCTGGAGGCAGGGCACCTCTAATGTTGAGCATTTGAGCTTGATGCACTATCCTGGTTGAAGGACCAGTCACTGGAGACTGGTGCAGCCTTTTTGGAAGCACTGTCTTCTGCATTTGTTCTATTGAGCAGCTCTTGTATGCATATCTAGAGAGTACCAGTGGGTTTAGTGTCCCCAGTTCTCATGTCCTCTTTATAATCAATACACAAGAGATCCCACAGGTTGTGTTGAAGTGGGTCCTGTCTCTCTTGCTGCTGTCTCATAGCAGGATGTCACCTCTTAGTGGCTGCAACTTCAGAACAATTATCTCTAGGGAGATACTGGGCTTTACCTTCCCATCTGTTTGGCATCTTATTCTTTCTGTCTGTCATTCTTTTAATGTCTGAGGTGTGGAACTGATGGGAATCAGAGATCACCTCTCTGTATTGTCATGCTTTCAAAGCCAATTCACACACAGTTGGTCTTTTGTAGTCATCAAAGCATCCTATGAAGTAGAACATATGGGCATGTGCTGCTGGTACAGCCTGCACAAACCTCCAGAACATGGGTATGTCACATAGGATGTCATCGGGATTTATAATCCCTTGGTTGTGGTAGATCACGTCTTGCACAGCTAATTCTCTCAAATACTTGATGGCTCTTTCAAGAGTGTTTGTTCTGCTTCAGCACCAGTCGATGGCACCCATATGGGGGTTTCTCTCCCTTACAGTTGAAAGAGGTTGGCTCCATAGGGTGGTAGTTCCTTTCTTACCAATACCAGCATCTATGGCCAGGAATCCCAACTGCTTGGCTTTTCTTTCATGCAAATCATAGGTTTTAGCCCCACTATGAAAGCATTGGAGCAACCAAGAAAGAATTGGCTCACTTTGCAGGTAAAGTCCTTTCTCATGATACACAGTTCCTTTAGAGAGAAAGGCTGGACAAGATCATCATTGTTGTCTGCTTGAGAAGGGCCAGTTCCTTTATTTGTTTCAGAAGTCTCTGCTACTGTGGTTAGGTCTTTTGAAAAGAGTTCCTCTACTGTTAAATGTGTTGTTGTGATTTTGCATGCTAGTTAAAAGAGAGCTTACTGAAGGAAAAATAAAATAAGTAAAAAGATATTTGCTTCATCCTGTTTAAGAAAGATCCCATTCTCATCTACCTTTGTAATCGCAGTTTCTTCAAGGTTCCATCAGTTGACATAAATGAGCTAATTGTTGCTGCAACCTTTAAAGCATGAGCTGTAAAGTTAGGTCCTGGCAACCATTAGTTTTTAAGAATTTCATTATGCTATTCATGAGCACACAAACCTTGTTCTTGATATTCTGACAAACGTCTGAGATCCCTGGTCAGGTTCAGATAACCTAGCTTTCTCTTCCAATTTCAAATGGAGAACGTACCCATTTTTTCTTACATTCTAACCCTTGTTACACAGTAAAATATGATGGCTGTTCAACTGTGCAGTAAGGATGAACAGAGACCTGGGTAAAACCAGATTACACCAATTCCAAATTATCTGGCTATCAAGTGATCACATCTTATCAAGCAGTGTCAGGGCTCTTCTGTAGCTAGAAAATCCCCAACACCACAGGCAACAGGCATTTTAGATGCTGCAAAACTTGGATCATTTCCCTATGATATCTATAGCTCAGAAAAATCCCTCTGCATGGACCCAATCTCTTTTCCCTAGCAATAAGTGATAGAACAAGAGGAAACGGCCTTAAGATACACCAGGAGAGGTTTAGATTGAATATTATGAACAAATTCTTCTCTGAAAGGGTTGTCAAACATCAGACAGGCTGCCCAGGGAAGTAGTTGAAGCACCATCCCTGAAGGCATTTAAGAGATATGTAGACATGACGCTTAGGGATGTGGTTTAGTGGTAGACTTGGAAGCGTTAGGTTTACAGTTGGACTTGATCTTAAAGGTCTTTTCCAATCTAAATGCTTGTATGACCATATTATTATGCTATTATGACAATATGTTACAGCAGTGGATATATTTTGATTATCCATCTGGAGTAAACAATATGGCTGCTTCCCCTCTCTGCCTCCTCTTCCTCAGAAAAGAGCCAAAATAACCTGTCCCAAACTACAAAGAGAACTTGTTGCAGAGAGAGGAATCAAGCCACTTAAGCATGACAAATCTGCTGGTTCTTACTTCCACACTGCCCTATAGTTCTCAGCCTCAGCCAGCATCCCTGGTCACAGGTTAGATGACAGATCAATGCTGCTGTGTGAATACAGATTACCATGAATATACAGCAACAGTAAGCCCTCAGCTGTGTAATGAGTAAACCTAACATCATTGCTATTTGTCTTCTCTACTATAATCACTCAGAAACAAAGCTGGCTCATTGTTCTGCTCATGTTCTGCTCATCTCATCTGTGGATACTCAGCAATTCTGAAAATAAAGCCTGAATTAGTTCAGTACAGACACATACAGCCAGTAAGCCCTTCTGAAACTGTAAACTTTGGTCTTCTCGTAGAGAAATTCCTTGATGAGTGGGCACAGAACTACCACCCACACAAATCCTGACTGATTTCTTAGTTGGTGCACTGACTTTGTACTAATGCTCTGTTAAAGAATGACTGTCCATTTTTGTATCTCATTTTATCAACAAAGTAGATATAATTATTGCTCTCAGGACTGCTGTGAGATGGACTTTGCTATGTCTGAGTGACCTTGAGATTCATATACAGTAGTATCTATCTAAACACCAAATATAATCCTTTTTAAAATGAAGGCTTAACTATGGGTGTCCCACAAGTCTTGAGTTTGGGTTCACTGTCCCAGCAAGAAAGAGACCGTGATCAGGAGCCACAAAAAACATTCTTCTCTTTTCTCTTGGATTGGGAACAAACCACACTCCAACTGAGTAGCAGAGCCTACATTTCCAAAGCTCTATCTTAAAACATACAACTGTGTGGTGAGGTAGCAAAGGGGTGTTTTTTAGTGTCTAATGATAATCATGGTCTCCATTACAGTTACTGACAGTGTAAGCGGGCAAAGCAGAGGAACAAAGTTACATGTACATGTATGTAGCAAGATGACTGGGTAGAGAACGAAGTAAGCAGAGGTGACCCACAAACCATTAGTGATTTCTTCATTGTCTTATTATTTTAAATGAAAATTCATCTTTCTATTAATTTGCAGTAATTTCATGTTTTCTGTTTTGCAAAAGCAAATCCTACATGCTGAAAGTAACCACTTTGAACCTCTCAAACTCTGAAGCTAGCTGGAAAGTCCATTTTTTATACAGGTATTATGTTTCTGGGCTATTCACATTATTATTTCTCGAGTAAGGCTCACTGAATTTTAGCATCACTGTGGCCTTGTATGGCCCTTTAAAAATTTACAGTGAGATGACCCTGAGAATTCAGTGCAGCATAATGAGAGTCTCATTCTCTTTCCATTTCTCTTGTAAAAGGCAAAGGTAGATATTTGAAGTAGGAAGCCCTCCTTTATTGTCATATGAGAGAAGGTGGCTAATGTAATTACTTATTTAATATGGCTATGATTTCATACCAGCCTTCTCTTCTTTCTCCTACCCTCCCCTCCTCCAACATGAGTACTAAGCCACAGAGCTTTGCAGTATTTTGGAACTAATTCTGATTTTAGAAGTAAAATAAAGGACTGCTCTGACTAGTTCCCACAACCAGGAAGAGAGAATGTAAGCAAATCAGTTTGAAACTGCAGCATCCAAAAAAAAAAAAAATTAAAAATATCCATATTCTATTAAAAGGACTAAGCATTGCTGTGCAATGAAAAATCAGAGAAAGTGTCTATTCAGTTTTCAATATGTCATTAAATTCAGCAGAAGTGTTGACCATTGCTATCTGAGGGATTCCTCCCGTCAGAGATGGAATTTATAGTCTGGGCTTAAGATTAAGCCCCACGTTGTGCACCAATAAATTGTTGTCATGATTTGACTCAGGATTGGCAATTAAACCAGCCACAATAATGCTCTTGATCCCCTCCCCCTACCCACCCAGGTAGGGAAGGAGAGAGAGAATGAGGGAGAGAGACTCTCTGGATTGAAAACTAAACTAGACAGCTGTAATTAAACACAAATGATAAAAGAAAGTATGTAGAATTATATATGTGTTCAGGAATGTGCAAAACCCTATTGCCTCCCCCACCCTCAGCAACACCCCTGGCATCTCCTCAGCTGTGAACAGTCCCAAAATGTCCCGGAGCCCTGCTGGAGAGAGCAGCAGAACAGACAGGAGCTGAGAGGAGAGTGATGAGGGTCAGGGATGCACAGCCTAGGGATCAATGGTGATGGATAGATAGAGTACTCCCTGGACGCCAGACATGGATTGAAGAGAAGGGAAGAAGAAACAGGAAGGAAGTTGTCTTCTGTGATCTCTGACCTTCCCCTGAGCTTACATAGATATACGAAATGGAATATCTCTGGCTAATTTAGCTGTCCATCTAGTTCAGCCTCCCCTACGGAGGGAATCTCCTGGTAGTGTCTGAGCCAGCTCGTCAGTAACATGAACATTCCAGTTTTATCAGTCCACTAGCTGGAACATTTGCTGCTAGTTAAAAGAGAGCTTACTGAAGGGAAAAAAAAAAAAAAGTCAGTAGAAGGAAAATTGGCTTCATCCTGGCTCAAACCAGGACACAGGTGCACTCTGCACTGGGTTAAAAACTGGCTGGATAGCAGACCCCAGAGAGTTGTGAATGGAGTTAAACCAGCTGGGGCCAGTCATTAGCGGTATTCTCCAGGCCTGTTTTGGGACCTGTCTTATTTAGTATCTTCATCAGTGATCTTGATGAGGGGATTGAGTGCACCATCAGTAAGTTTGTGGATGACACTAAGTTGGGAGGGAGTGCTGATCTGCCCGAGGGTAGGATGGTTATACAGTAGGACCTGGACAGGCTGGATTGATGAGTCAAGGTCAGTTGTATGGGGTTCAACAAGGCCAAGTGTCGGGTCCTGCACTTGGGCCACAACAACCCCATGAAATGCTTGCAAGGCTTGGGGAAGAGTAGCTGGAAAGCTGCCCAGCAGAGAAGGTCATGGGGGTGCTGACTGACAGCCAGCTGAACATGAGTTAGCAGTGTGCCTAGGTGGCAAAGAAGGCTAACATCACCCTGGCCTGCATCAGGGATAATGTGGCCAGTACTTGGGAGCTCATTTTTCCCCTTTACTCAGCACTGGTGAGGCCATATCTCGAGGCAGGTCATGCTTTATGAACCTGATATCCTTCTATGGCAAGGTGACCCATTTAGTGGATAAGGGAAGGGCTGTAGATTTAGTTTACCTGGACTCAGCAAGGCTTTCAACAAAGTTTCCCACAGCATGCTGGAGAAACTGTCTAAATATCACTTACACTGGTGTACACATTGCTGCGTAAAACTTGGCTGGATGGCCAGAATGTTCACAATAAGTTAATTCCATTTAGGACTATCCTTATTTTCTCCCGTTTCTGTGCCTACCCCTTGACTTGTTTGCTTTTGGTGTTGTTTTCTCTTCATTACTTTGCCTTACCCTCAACTGTTATACACATTATTATCACTTCTGTCAGTATTTGGTTCATATTCTCCCTGCACAATTCTCTGAGGAAGCAAATTTAATTTTTTTTTTTTTCCTCTGGTGGTTCATTGAGTTGTTTGTTTTTAAAAAGGTAAGCTTCAGTTACCCAGATAAGAACTGTATTTGGAACAAGTTGTTTTTTTTTTCCCTCAGAGCAAAGCATCCTACATCATTGCCTCCACTCTCTACCTTTAATTAAAGAGTAATAGCAAGATTTTCAGAATATCTCATAAAAGGTGTATTCTAGCAACAGTGAAAGCAGGTAGACTTTTTCTGAAGCATCATTCCTAAGGCAGAAAGCCACTGAAAGATAAGACACCATGCAGAGGACCACAAAAATCATCTCACTAGTAAAAATTATTTACACAGAGGTGCTGTGCCATGTGTTATTTTATTTATTTGCATTTCACCATATGATCCCTTCTTTGTCTGTCACCTAATACCCTCATCTTGATCATTTTAATTGCACTAATGGACCAGTGTCAAAAAAGAACACATAATACTAGTACTGTTGTACAGACTAACACATAGTCTGGGAAAAAGTCAGGATCAAGAGTGTAGAGATTAAGGGTTTTCTGGCATCCATTTGCAGAAACCTCCAGCTTTCTGAGCAGCTGGAGGAAATATCGCAGCTGTTACAGCCCTGATAATCAGCATGCTCTACTGAGGATGGCTGCTGTGCAAATAGTCCTTTGTGGCACACACAAGACAACTTCATTGGCATAAGTGGCACAGAAACCGTGGCACAGTTTGGGATTTCCTGATGCATAGAAATCTCCTGTTAATACTAGAGAAAGCTGGTTCTAATCCAATTTTTACAACCCATACTCGATAACTAAAAAATCAGTGTAAAGTGCTGTGGGGAAGATTTAATTTTTTTTTATCTGGACTTGTTTACTTGTCTCCAAATGTATTGTTAATGACAAAGAGCTGCCTAATACATAATTTCCTTTGCAAAGTTCTTCAGTATCACTACTCAGAGTAGTGATCAGAAAGTAAATCAGCAGTACTACTCCATAAGCAAACTGAAAAGCCAATCCCTCTTCAAACACATGGCCACGAAAAGATAAGTAACTCAGGAAGAATTTAAAAAAAAAAAAAAAAGAAAAAAGTGTGTTCCCAGTGATACTGGCAGATTCCACAATAAGGCAGCATGCTAGACACACGACGACGTACAAAATATTCACAGAATCACAGAATGGTAGGGTTTGGAAGAGACCTCTGGAGATCATCAAGTCCAGTAACCCAGTCAGAGAAGGATCACCTATGGCAGGTCATACATAAACACATCAGACAGGTCTTTAAAGTCTCCAGAGGAAAGTCCATAACCTCTCTGGGCAGCCTGTTCCAGTGCTCTGTCTCCCTTACAGTAAAGAAGTTCTTCCTCATGTTGAGGTGAAATTTCCTGTGCTCTAGTTTGCTCTTCCATTGCCTCCTGTCCTATCACAGGGCCCCTCACCAAGTTGGCCAGCCTGTTGCCAAAGATTCCCCTGCCTCTTTTAGAGAGGTGGATTCCATCCCTTCCCAGCAGGTTGTAGCCCTTGTAGAAGCTCCTGTTACCACAAAAGTCAAAACCCTCATGGTGAGATTAGCCTCATAGCCAGATGTTGGCCTGCATTATGTCTCTGTTCCTGACTGCCCTCAATCCTTGAACTGGTATTGAAGAAAAGATAACTTGGGCACTATAGCTCTTGATTTTCTCCCCCAGGACCTTGAAGTCTTCCTTGATCCTACCTAAGTTTTGTCTTATGGTGTCATTCATGCCCATGTGACAGAGTAACAGGGGACAGTAGCCCATGGTCTTGAGAAATTGTGGCACCATCTCAGCAACATCATGGACCTTAGAACTTAGATTATATTTATATAATCTTACAATATTATATATCTGTCTTTTGTGAAATAGCTAATTATATTATGTGAAAAACAAGTAACCCCTCAACCCTGCAACATTTAGGCCATCATTATCTATCAACAACATATTTCATCCTAAGCACAAAGCATTCTTTAGAACTCCCCTGCTGAGGCATGTGCCAAGCAAATACCACAACCAAAGGCAGTCTTCAAGAAAACTTTGTCTTTCTGTCTGAAGGCAACAAGGGGTATGAATCCCTTACAGCTATCTGAATGATCTGGTTGCCAAAGACAGATTACCTAGCAATTTTGTTCTGCTTGTGGAAAAAATCCAAACACAAAAGAACAACAAACCCTGTTTACATTTTACTCCTACCTATACCCCTCCCTTAAGTACTTTTAACAGTGTGTTCCTTTCCTTGCCTCATACACACACTGCAGATAGAAATTCCAGAACATCAAAAAATATTTTTTGAGTGTTATAATGCATGTTTGAATATGGTCTAATAATGATTTGGACACTTGGTAACAGTTTTGCTAATGCATCATCCCAGTAGGGCACACAGGTGTATTGCTGCAAGTCATTTGGCACAAGGGAGGTTTCACCTGGTAAACAGAATCAGAGATATCCTTGTTACTGTGCTCACCACACTATCTATCAGCATGCTCTGCAGCAGAGCATTTCAGAGTGTTGTCCTTCACAAGAGTGCTGGCTCCATGCTGCAGCTCTGATACTATCATGCTTAAACATAAGCTTCACTTTACATGTCAGAAACATCACAAAATGCTTGAATGTGCCATGTAGGGAGGCACACGGTGCAGTCTGAAGGGCAAAGAAGCCACTTACCATCATTGCTCCCTCAAGGATAATGCACAGGGCTGATCTGGCACATATATGATCATATTTAAAAGAGGGAGCATTGGGTATCCCCAAAGGTAACCTTGGAATTTACAAACTCAACACTGCATCCTCCAACACAGCCTTCTACCATGAGGAGAGCAGAGAGAGGCAGCAACTGTGGTAAGTTCTCTGCCTTAACAACAAACTTTGCCTGATTAAGATGGACAGAGGGTTTCTGGAGCCAGGGAGAGAGGAGAGACCTGGAAGGGCTCAGCAACTCTTGAGAGAGACTGACGTGGTTGGGGGCACTGCTGGTGAGCTGTGAACTGGTTGAAAGGAAGAAGTCAGAGAGTTGTGCTTAATGGGACAGAATCTAGTTGAAAGTCTGTGACTAGCAGAGTCCCTCAGGGGCTGGTACTGAGACTAGTACTGTTCAATATATTCATCAATGACCTGGATGAGGGTATAGAATGTACCCTCAGCAAGTCTGCTGATGACACTAAACTGGGAGGATTGACTGACACACTGGAAGGCTGCGCTGCCATTCAGTGGGGCCTGGACAGGCTGGAGAGTTGGGCAGGGAGGAACTTGATGAAATTCAATAAGGGCAAGTTTAGAGTCTTGCATCAGGGGAAGAGAAACACCATGTACCAGTATAGGCTGGGGACTGACCTGTTGAAGTGCAGTGAAGAGGAAAGGGACCTGGGGGTCCTGGTACACAGAAGGATGACTGTGAGGCAGCAATGTGCCCTTGTGGCCAAGAAGGCCAATGGCATCCTGGGGTGCATTAGAAAGGGTGTGGTTAGTAGGTCAAGAGAGGTTCTCTTCCCCCTCTATTCTACCTTGGTGAGGCTGCATGTGGAATATTGTGTCCAGTTCTGGGCCCCTCAGTTCAAGAAGGACAGGGAACTGCTTGAAAGAGTCCAGCACAGAGCCACAAAGATGATTAAGGGAGTGGAACATTTCTCTTATGAGGAAGGGCTGAGTGAGCTGGGTCTTTTTCGCTTGGAGGAGACTGAGGGACAACCTCATCAATGTTTACAAATATGTAAAGGGGAGTGTCAGTAGGACAGAGCCAGAATGTTCTCAGTGATGTTCAGTGATAGGACAGGGGGCAATGGGTGCAAACTGAAGCATAGGAGGTTCCACATAAATGTGGGGAAAAACTTCCTTACTGTGAGAGTGAAAGAGCAGTGGAACAGGCTGCCCAGAGAGGTTGTGGAGTCTCCTTCCTTGGAGACATTCAAAACCCCCCTGGACACATTTCTGTGTGTACGCCAGGTGATCCTGCTCTGGCAGAGGGGTTGGACTGGATGATATTTTGAGGTCCCTTCCAATCCCCAAGATTCTGTAATTTGCACCACTGATTTTAGGCTGAAAAAAAAAGACTGGTTATTTTCATCAAAGCCCTTAATTTTACTGATTTCTAAAGGAAGACTAAGGTCCTCAAATAAAAATAATGAACAGACGTGCAGTAATCTACTTTTACTCTTATGAGCAGGCTGCCTGAAAGGTCAGATTTTGTTGCTATGAACTGTCTGAAGTTCAGATTATGGAGCCATGTTGATTTTAGTACTGTAATTCTTGTATACAACATTTTTTATGCTCACAAATTGTGTTGTATAACATGTATGTTCCAGTCATGCTGTTGAGGTACTGTAGTAAATATGCTTTCTCCAACCCCCACCCTCCAGAATGTACTAAACCAAGTAGAATCAGCACAGTGGTTGTTAGTCATGCAACTGTTTCTTGTGTGCATAAAGAGCAAACATGTGAATGACATCAGTGCTGCAGAAAGGTTGACAATATATTACCAAAGACCAACAGACTTCCAATAAATTATTCATGTTTGACAAATTTGTACATTCATAAAACATTCAGCCAACCAGAAATAACTCCTGTCAATTTAGATGGAGACAGGATTCTTCTGCCTTTTTCCCTGTATGCTTTGCAGTAACTTTCCACTAAACAAACCTTAACTTCTGTCCCAGCGTCATCTGCTCTTCAACATTTTTGCACAGCTTTGCTTAAAACAGCAAGACTGTATGTTTCTCAGCCAGACTGTTTTCTTCTAAATCATCTCCTCCCAAAACTAAATTTTGCAGAACAAAGTACTGTTGAAACCAGAGCAAAGAAACAGAGGAAAAAGCCCTCTAGAGCACAAAGAATCCCCCTCAATCCACCACACAATTATTTCATTAATCAATTTAGCCATCAAGAGGGGAAAAAAAATGAATTAAAGTCTTGAGATCTGGTGAACTCATCACTAAAGAAAGATCTACTGAAAAAGATTCAATATGCAGATGTGAAAGTCATGGTCACATGCACAAGGACTTTATGAACAGGTTATCACTATGTACCATGGCAACCTAGACAAAATATCTTGACATATCTCACTCACTGTCTTTGCACTACAGGTCTATTTCACCTGTAGTTTATATTTTAATAAAACATCTTCACTTAAAGAAGTGATTGAGAACCACCACATGTGAAGCTACCTCTCAATATTACTTACAATGCAGATTAAAAAAAAATAAAATAAAATTGCCCCATCTCTTCAGACTTTAACTAAATATTCTGGTACATACATGTATGTAGTTTGATTTCCAGAGCTGTTAAGGCTTGTTATTTTTTTTTAATTATGACAGTTCTGTATGGAGAACTTAAAATCTAAATCAAGACATCTAGGAATTCTTGGTCTTACTATAACATGTGATGCAAATGTAAGTTATTGAAAGCTTGCAAAGAAGTAATGGAATCTTAGATCATTCTGTTCAGTGACTCAGCTGGAGGATGAAATGGTGTTGAGTAATCATCTCAAATTGTAGAAAACATGCCAGAAGAGTCAGGAGGATTCTAATTTTCCAGCATGTTACAGTCAAAAACATTGCCAAGTCTAACAACGACCATTTTAGGAAGAACTGCAAGAAAAGACAATGGTTATACCATCATATATGAATTATTCACTGACATACCTGTGGGCTAAAGAGGTTTTTTCCCCTATTGTTCCAGAACATGAACTGGATAAGCGGGCAGCAACTGATTGGAACTCTTCCATCTTAAAAAATTGTTGTTCTAAGTATGATCATGTGAACTCACAAAATGGTAAGACATTACTCCATTCCTGGGGGAACTCTGGAGTAGATTTGGTCAGATGGCGCTGTCTGATCAGGAGTATCCTGCCCTCATACAGAGGCAATACCATCTTTGACACATCAGACCCAAGAGCACAACATGATGTGTTCACAAGTGCTCACACTTCTTTCATTTCAAGCTTCTTCCTCCCACTTACAGCCCTGTTCTAGGCATCGTATTTCATACATGAATGTCAGCAGTATTAAAAAATTCTTTCTAGAAACAACAATTAGATAAAAAGTGTCTCATCTGCCCACACAGGAGCCATGAAAAAGCTATTAAGATGATACTGGTTCTAAGACAGTAAGCCCTCCTGAGAGTCAGGGCACACTGCATCATTTTCTGCTCAATAACATACTAAGTTCACATGATTTCTAGTTAATACAAAAGCAATAAGCTTTCTTCTGTCTGCCCACAATATGCCACATATACATACTTGATTTTAAGTGCTGCAATGGAATCAGAAATTGGAAGTTTGTTGACATGACTTTCTGCCAACATTTCCAAAGTATTTTAGATTATTTTAGCATTGGTTCAAAGTGGCAATAATAGTAATATTGTAATTCTCAGTACTAATTCATTAAATACTTCATGTCAGAAGGTCTAATTATGATGACATTAACACTGATGTTTCCCTGGTATAGATCCATAAATTATAATTTCAAAGTAGAGAGGAGATGAAATGGAGAAACAATCAAAATAAAACACTACTTAAAAGGAAACCCTACATTTCATTAATGCATTATTAAAATAATTATGGCTTTATTCCCGTTACATTATCTCACTGCAAACTATTTTCACTGTCCTTGATTAGTATACTATTGATTATGCATTTTTAAAGCATTTTCTTGGAGGGGAGTGGTTTCCTTTACTTCTGTTCTTGAAATGCTAAGATTATTTTAAGAGATCATAAGAAGGTTTTGTTTTATGTCATCTACTAGGAAATGACAAGTGTCAAAAACTTGCTCTTGGCTAGAACATCTTTCTTCTTTTTATGCAGAACCTTATAAAATACAGAGTTTTCATAATTTTAATCAAGTTTTCATTTGCCCACCTGCCTTCATTTCTAACATGGATTTTGAAACTAAAAATATAGAATACAAAAATAATGTTATAAATCAATTAATATTACAAAGCTGGCTTGCTTTTTTTTCTTTTTTTTTTTTTTTTTTTTTTTTCCCCTGTCTCCATCTTAAAT
>NW_009953308.1:319706-327397 GCF_000747805.2 Chaetura pelagica
TTTTTTTTTTTTTTTTTTTTTTTTTTTTTCCCCTGTCTCCAGCTTAAATGCAATTGGAATGAAGAAGATTTTCATGTGAAAAACGTTTTTGTTTAAGGTCCTTTAGACCTTCACATTTCAAGAAACCATTGGTGGCTATTACATATTTCGTAAAAGATATTGGAGATTACATAAATTCTTTTTCCTCTCAACAACATAACCCTTGAATCAAGACTAAAAGGTTCTACTTTGTAGACATGACAATTCAGTACATGCTCTAGTGGGTATGGTGGTTTTTTTCCTGGGTTAAGGGTTGGACTCTGTGATCTTGGCCGTCTGTTTTCAAACATGATAATTCTGTGATTTTGTGATTTTTAATTTTTTTTTTTAATGTAGTTGTATGTACCAGACAGTTTTCTATCAAAATCTTAATAATTTACTTTGATTAGTGCAGGGTTTTTGCTTTTTAAAACAAGTTGCTAATGCACCATATATAATGGAACTCTTACCATAGAGGGAAAATAAGAAAGTAAAATAAAGGTCATGTACTGCTTTCAAAATACAAAAAGCTAATCAAATGGAAATAATTTACATTATATGGAAACTGCTCATTCATTGGTTCCTCAAACTAAAACAGAACCAATTCTTCATAATACAATGAGCTTTTTTAACTTTTAAATATTAGCTTAAGAAATTCAGTATAAAAACTACCTAGCTTTAAACTGTGAGTAACTTCACATAAAATTACTTGGTCTTTAGCAAGTCTGATAAAGTATTTTGCCCTCTGACATAAATTAAATGCTCTGAATCAATTTCTGGATGCACGTAACTGATTCCAAAGACTATACTAGGACTTAAATTTTGATGCTTTAGTTACATTAGAGTCTACTAATTAGATGGCTGAGCAAGTTAAAATTGATGGCAAGGACATCTCTCTGAATTTCAATTTCTCTCAGTACGGAAGAAATTAAAATAACCTGACTAAAAGAAAAACAAAACAAAACAAAACAAAACAAAACAACAACAAAAAAAAGGAAACCACAAAACTTGAGAGTCTGAAAAATCACACATGCAATTAGCAGCATATTGCATAGGTATTAAGTAAAAATGCATATACATGAAACAAGGACATTGTAGTATGAAAAGAAAATAACAGCATATTTAGCCACAATTAAATTAACTCTCTAGACTGAAAATTTTAGTAATTCTGTGGGTAAAGGCATTCAGCATTTAGTGACACAAAACATGCTTAGCTAGCTCATTTTTCTCTGCTTCTCTACCTCAGTGAGGCCAAAAATCTAACTAAAAAACTTATTGCAGTGAAGCATTCTGATATTCAATACAAATTCAATATCAGACAAAACTTCCTATGCATAAATATAAATCTTAATGAAATTCACAGCTAATTCATCTGATGTTGATGGAATAACCACACTAGGATGTGACTAGTGTGCATAAGACAAGAATAGGTGTTGGGTTGATTTAGAATTCTGACTAGTCCAGCAAGTTTATTATATGGATCTATTAGAATGATACAAGAAGAAGCATGCTAGGCTTACCTGCCTTATCTATAGTCCTCACAAACTACTAACATCTGACATCAGTTAGGCTAGCAGCACCTGGTGCCATTGAGACCACTCCTATCAGTAATTATGAATTCGCTACAATTTACAACTGTAATCTCCAACCTTTGCCTCTTACTTTTTTCCCTTAATAGTCTCTTCTCATATTTTACCTAAAGCTCTGACTGGGAATTCTTTTGAGAAGGGAAAAACTTTATTCTCTGCCTATCCAATACCTGGTATAATTAAGCCATTTTTTCAATTTATCTCTTCATTTGATACTTCAACAGAAATGGTAATAACAATTATATTAATTCCATGCTAGTGATGGATGATTGCCTAATTTCTAATCAAACTCAAGCACTTGTGAAGGTATCTGCACAAAAAATATTATGATGATGATCACACAAGTCAATAACATGATCTCAGACGGGATGACATAATATACAACAATTCTGCCTGACCACCAGCTCCACAAACTTGAAAATGACTGCTCAAGGCTAATCTTGGAAGAAGTTTTAGAATCAATTCACACCTTACACTGCCATTTATTTATTATTTCAGAGGAAACTGGAGAGAGAAGATGAGTTATCTTGCCTTAATTTGTCATAAAATAGCTGAGCCCTGGTAGAGTGATCAGTAACATCAAAGATGGGATCATATTGTAGAACTCCCTTTATGGCTAGTCTACATCCTTTGTTTATAGACATATATTTCTATTTCCACTGCAAAATTTATCCAAGTATAATTCAAGGAATTTTTTGTGTTTGCCCAGGATTTTTTTACAAGACCAATTTTGCAGCAGAAATTCCTAAGAGACTTCTGGATATCCTGAAGACATCTGCTATACATCCAATCCACAAATCATTCATAAGAACTACAATATTAACTGCAAATATTATACTCATTTCTGTCTTGGAAGTATTCAAGAAAAGGATACTTTTTAAAAAATAATCTGCAGTGGCTAAAAACTATAAGCCAATGAACAAAGATACTAGGTGTCAAATTACATGTTGCAGTGTCCAGTGATGCAAGCCATGCATCAATTCTGCTGAAAAAGATACAGAATCTTTTTACTAGAAACAACAGATCAGAAGGTCCTTCCACTCAAACATCAGAGAAAGAAACAAATTATTATGCCATTTAATCTACTCCCTCTGACTCATCAAACACAGTTCCTTCCAGGCTATCTTCAAGTGTTTTGTCGAGTTGTGAATTTACATATTTCTGTTATAATAGGATATAGGCAAAAAGATAGAAACTAGTTAAAGATTCACGTAGAAAAGCACAGCTTATTAACCCAAAGTTATAGATATATTTTCCTCTATTCCTTTCAGCAGTGTTTGGCCAAACTCCGATTGATCTCCCGGTTATTATTAGATAAAACATTCATTTGCCTTTTCACTACTCTTATACCCACATGCATCACCTTAAATAAGCTGCAAGTGAACCTGACATTTAATGTCAAGCTCAGCACTTCTAATGCAATTGTGATTGTCTCTGGAACAACCTGTAGCATAATCCCCTTTCTGATCTATGTGAGCTGTATATCTCTCCATCCTATTAACTTTTCCTGGCACAGATATTGTACACAGCTAATACTGAATACCTTTGTTTCTCCCATCTGTGCAAGCTGTTGGGGCCATTTCATCAACACTACTTTCTCTAGTGCTTGACAAAAATAGACCCACATCTGCAGTCTCATATGAGAATGGAACAGTCAACCTATTTTTCCTGTGACCAATGAGTTTGTTGGTTAGTTGTTCTTTTTTTTAATTATTGAGGATAAATAAAGAAAATGTATGGCCTTCCCCTTGAATACTTAAAAATTATGAACACACTTTTCCCTGGCAAGTGGAGAGTCCAGATAGTAGATGAGTTACATCAATGCAGGGAAAAACAAGTAGATGAAGTGGCTTATCATATTGTATGTTAAAATTCAGCTTGAAGGGATAATTTAATGAGGTTGAGACAAAAATTGTGTGGGACTTTTTTACCCTTGTCATTGTCAGCAATGCTAGATGGATAACTTAAAATAGAAAGGAAGAGAAACAGCTTTTCCTAGTTATAATGACATATTGAATTTGCCTGGACTCCACTGAAAGCCAAATCTCTGAATAAGAATGCCTCTTGCATAGTGATTCACAGAGGCATCACAGAGAATCATACCGGGCCAAATTTGATCTTTAATGCAATGAAATAATGGGTATGATGGATAAGACTTACTGAGTCTGGATCTTATCCTGAAGGAAAGGTCAAAACTTCTTAAAAGTCTCAAATAAAACATAGAGTTTATTCATAAATGATGGCGAACCAAAGCTTACAGCAAAGCTTACAAAGGAATTAAGTGGGAAGACTGAAATTCAATATCTTTCATTTATGGGAACTCTGACTTTTGTGAAAGTTAGGGACAATAACTTGTTTTCTACTTTGTGATTCCGGTTTTACAAGCATCTTCCTTGTTTCCTCAATTTAAGCCAACTGTTATTCTTCAAGAAGCTCACTTCTTGTGAGCATTCTGTTTTGCCCTGAGTCACAACAATTTATTGAATATATTCATTGGATAATACGGTCCAGTTCAGTGAACTGATTCTGAAAATCCTGAAGGCCACTGGTTTCAATAAATTCTTTTCCTGCTTTTCACAATTCTTATATATACTGTGTCTCAAGAACTCTTTCTGAACTAATGCTGTTTTTAAAATAGCTTTTCTTTTCTTATATCCAATATCTAGAATCCTTCTAATGTAATTGCTAAGCATACTTCTAGTAACTGAATGAATTCTAAAGCTGTTGCTTTTTACAATGCCTGAAGGAGCTTTATAATACTAATTTCTTTGCAAGTCCAATGATAATCTCTGTGCATGTGTACAAACACACACCCACACACCCAGTGAAAGCTTTCTGTATTAAAACATGATAGAACTGTTAAAGCAGACAATTACGATGTAATTACAGCAATGTATGTAGTAACTATTGAATGAAATGATACATGCTTTAGACTTCATAGCAGGTATTTTGTAAGCTAACTAGAAAGCTATACTGAGCAACTCAAACAAATGATCTGATGAAGAAAAGGATGTTGAAAGCCAGGTACCCATTTAATTGTAGCAAGGAGCTATTATTTTGAACAAGCAGAGTTGTTGAGTAAATACATATTTTTATTAAAAAATAAAACTAACATAGTGTAATAAAATATTTTTTAAAAATATTCTTTAGATAAGATATTGTATATTAGATTCTTGAAAACATAGAATCATAGAATCATCAATGTTGGAAAGACCTTCAAGATCATCAAGTCCAACCATCCACTTGTCTTTTGAACACCTCCAGGTGCCTCCACCACCTCCCTGGGCAGCCTGTTCCAATGCCTCACCACTCTTTATGCGAACAGATTTTTCCCAATATCCAACCTGAACCTACCCTGGTGCAACTTGACCCCATTTCCTATCACTAGTCATTAGGGAGAAGAGGCCAACACCCACCTCACCACAACCTCCTGTCAGGTAATTGCAGAGAGCAATGAGGTCTCTCCTCCAGCTCCTCTTCTCCATACATATTTATAGAAGCCTTCCTTGCTATCCTTTACCATGGAGGCCAGATTAATTTCTAGCTGGGCCTTGGACCTTCTAACTCCCTCCCTGCATAGCCTCACAGTATTTCTGTAGTCCAAAGGCTATAGATTCTCTTTTTTCTCTCTGAGCACCAGCCAAACTCCCTCTTCAGCCAGACTGGTCTTCTACACTGCCAGCTCACTTTACAGCACATGGGGATGGCCTGCTCCTGCACCTTCAAGACTTCCTCCTTGAAGATCATCCAGCCTCCCTGGACTCCTGTACCCTTCAGTAAAGATTCACAAGAGATTCTAGCAATTAGGCTACTGAACAAGTTAAAGTTTGCCTTTCAGAAGTCTAGGGTGGCAGTTTTGCTGCTCCTGGCATCTCTTAAGAATACAGAACTCTAACAACTAATAGTCGCTGGGCTCAAGATGACCTCCAACCACCACATCTCCTATTAGCCCTTCCCTGTTCACAAAGAGGAGCTCTAAACATCAGGGTGCAGGAGTTTATAATGAAAATTGGGAAAGACTATCAACAATGGCAATTCTAGCAGAAGGCTCAACAGTTACACTAGATTTGTTCCCCTCAGTCAATTAAAGTCAGTACTAAACTCATTCAAGGGGTCAAAGCAAATATACAAGCAATGACACCATATCATTGGTTTCTGCACATGGTCTGGGAAAGACCAGGAATCACCACATTGTTTTTAATACTAGGGCAAGTAAGGGAAAGGAATAGAGTAAGTAATTATTTAGTCCTTCAACAGCCCATCACCTAGTGCTGTATCTTCTCTAGACAGCATCTTTTAGCCACTATTCCTGAACCCCACTCTTTTCAACCAAGGGAAGCATCTACCTTCGAAAGTACAGATGTCCTATGTATATATAAAAAAAACATTCTCATCTGTCCTAAACTACTGTGTTTTAATATAAGTCAATAGACTTCACATGGTTCCACTCAGGGTAATGAATTTGTTTCTTCAAATTTTAAAAGAGGAAAAAAAAAAAGTCTGTTCTTAGCTTTTCACAAAAAAACCCTCACACCTCACCCTCCAAAGCCCCCCAGAAAACCAAACTCAAAAATCCCAACCAAAACAAAAAACAACCAACTACATCAGAAGAATATTTTAAAATTTTGCTGGTGCAAAAAAACAACAACTTTCTAGTTTAGGAATTAATGGATTGACTACTTTTTAGGATTATGATATTAGTTACAGTTCCTTCAAATGAATATTTTCAGGTATCTGAGAACTGAGGAGCTTTTGCATTAAATAGAGAAAGATAAACATTACTAGGTTGGTTTCGGTAGTAAATAACTAAAGGAGCAGTGCATAACTGTGGTATATGTGACATCTGTATGTTAGCATATGAAGCATACAGTATTAGAATAAGTTATGGCATTGGAAATTAGCTACAGGAAACCATAACATCTGCCAGAAAAGTTGGGTCAAAAAATTATCACTTCAGAAGCTATTTTTAAGCAGACTCCACACTCAAGACAACACTGTGAACCCTGTGCCCCCTAAGAGATGGAGAAAATGAGATGTCAACAATCAGCAGAGCCAATACAGATTTGATGCAGCATATGACAGCATTTATGTGAATGGCAATTTCTCATCCTACTGTCGAAAGAAATATGCTGTCAAAGCTCCTCGTGCAACTGGGACATCTCACTATGCTTGTCTTGTCTTAAGAATCTCCTGACAAAAATTTGTACTGCAGAAAAAAGTAGAGTTCAGCTTTTTTGTTTAGCACTGATTCCAGTTATTGAGGAATCTATGATCCAAACTTAAAATTAAGTGCAAAGATTAGCTTGTTGCAACTTCTTTGAGACAATTGGACATACAATGTTCTATTAAAACTTCAGAACAGTTGATAATAAGGCATTTAAGGGAACTTGATCCCATTCTATTTCACTGAACATTAAAGGTTATATTTCTAGCCTCCTAAAAAAAGTTCTACCCAGGTAAGCACGTATTTCATGAACGATATTTTAAGCCAACATCAAAAGACAAACAGACAAGGAAAACATTTCCACTTACTTCCAAGTCTTTCACTTAAATGCCATAATTAGATTTTTCTAAAGCTAAATTTGCCACTGTTTCAAACTAAAAACTGTTTTTAAAATTATTTTAAAATAGGACATAGACACATAGAAACATAGAAAGGTTAGGGTTGGAAGGGACCCTAAAGATCATTTATATCCAACCCCCCTGCATGGGCAGGTGCACCTACCACTAGATCAGGTTGCTTAGAGCCCCATCCAACCTTGCCTTGAATACTGCCACAGATGGGACTTCCATGACCTCCCTGGGCAACCTGTTCCAGTGCCTTACCTCCCTTATAGTAAAGAATTTCTTCCTAATATCTAATCTGAATGTCCCTGTGGGGAACGGTCCATTTTCTCTCCCCCCACATAAGACTAAATAAAATGCCTTTCAAGCCAGCAAAGCAAGAGTGGTGCCTTTTTACTGATTTAGCCAAGGATGGACTGGTAAGTCCACAGCAAGAAAACAGCATAAGGGTTATGATAACTGGCAGAAAAATAGACAATAGGTTAAAAACTGCCTCTGACAGAGTATGTACCTGGCCAA
>NW_009953308.1:328097-329274 GCF_000747805.2 Chaetura pelagica
GCTGGCCCGCGACACTCCCCTCTTCAAGTTTTAAACCATTGCCCCTCGTCCTCTCACTATATGCCCATGCAAAAAGTCTGGCCTCAGCTTTCTTGTAGGCCCCCTTCAGGTATTGGAAAGCTGCTATACGGTCACCTTGGAGTCTCCTCTTCTCCAGGCTGAACAACCCCAACTTCCACAGCCTATCTGCATAAGGGAGGTGCTTCAGTCCTCTGATCATTTTTATTGCCCTCCTCTGGACTCACTCAAGGAGCTCTAAGTCCTTCTTATGTTGGGGGCTCCAGAACTGGACACAGTACTCCAGGTGGGGTCTCACCAGAGCAGAGTAGACAGGGAGAATGACCTCCCTCGAGCAAGGGAAGCTTAGCTTCTTTTGATGCAGCCCAGGATACAGTTGGCTTTCTGGGCTGCAAGCACACACTGCTGGCTCATGTTGAGCTTGTCATCCACCATTACCCCCAAGTCCTTCTCCACAGGGCTGCCCTCAATCCTTTCTCCTTCCAACCTGTATTCATGCAGAACCTTGCACTTGGCCTTTTTGAACTTCATGCAGTCAGCACAAGCCCACTTCTCAAGTCTGTCAAGGACCCTCTGGATGGCATCCCTTCCCTCAAGTACGTTGACTTCAACGCAAAGTTTGGTGTTGTCAGCAAACTTGCTGAGGGTGTACTCTATAGCACTGTCCCTGTTTGCGACACAGATGTTAAAAAGTATTGGTCCGAGTATGGACCCTTGAGGAAACCACTCATCCCCATGTGGACATAGAGCTGTTGATCACAACTCTTTTGGTGTGACCATCCAGCCAGCTCCTTATCCAACGAGTGGTCCATCCATCAAAACCATAACATTCCAGTTTTGAGACCAGAATGTCATGTGGGACAGTGTTGAATGCTTTGCACACATGTAGATGATGTCTGTTGCTCTGCCTTTGTCCACCAAGGATATGACCTCATCATAAAAGGCCACCAAATTAGTCAGGCAGGACTTGCCTTTAGTGAAGCCATGTTGGCTGTCACAAATCATTCCTTGGTTATTTCCTTGCCTTAGCAGACTATTCAGGAGAATCTGCTCCATGATCTTGACAGGCACAGAGGTGAGACTGACTGGCCTGTAGTTCCCTGGGTCTTCTTCCCTTTTTGAAAATGGGGGTTATGTTTCCCCTTTGCCAGTCAGCAGG
>NW_009953308.1:329285-370245 GCF_000747805.2 Chaetura pelagica
GAAATATGATGGAGCTGTAGGTGAATCCCTTCATATCCCATGGACTTGTTCACCTTCAGGTCCTTCAGGTGGTCATGAGCCTGCTCTTCAACTACAGAGGATGGATTTTCCTTTTCCCAGTCCCTACTTTTAGCTTCCGTAACTTGGTTGGTGTGACCAGAGTTCTTGCCATTGAAAACTGCAGCAAAGTAGTCACTGAGTACCTTAGTCTTCTATATGTTTTGGATGACCAGCTCTCCAGTTTCCTTCTGGAGTGGGCCCACACTTTCCCTAGTCTTCCTCTTATCATTGTTGTACTATAGAAAATTTTCTTTTGCCCTTAACCTTCCTTGCCAGATCCAATTCTCCCTGTGCTTTGCTTTCCTAACCTGATCTCTTGCTTCCCTGACTACTTCTCTGTACTTCTCCCAGGATATCTGTCATTGCTTCCACCCTCTGTAAGCTTTGTTTTTACACCTAAGTCTTCAAGAGTTCCTTCCTCATCCACGCAGGCCTCTTGGCAGTCCTGCCTGTCTTCCTCCCTCTTCACTGAGACACACTGGTCCAGGCCATGGTGGAGGAGATCCTTGAATATGGACTAGCTTTCCTGGACTCCCCTCCCATTCAGGGCTTTGTCCTATTGTCCTACTGAGCAGATCCTTGAAGAGATCAAAGTCTGCCTTTTTAAAATTGAGTGTGCTCAGCGCACTTTACACTTCTCTTGCTGCCCTAAGTATCATAAATTCTACAGTGTCAGGGTCACTGCAGCCTAGCATCCCACCAAGTTTTATGTCACTCACCAGCTCATCTCTGTTTGTGAGAACCAGGTCCAGCCAAACACCTTTTCTTGTTGGTTCCTCTACTGTCTGGAGGAGGAAGTTGTCATCAGTGCACTCCAGGAATTTCCTGGAATGGTGGTGCTTTGCTCTGCTGTTCTCCCAGCAGATGTCAGGGTGGTTAAAGTACCCCATGAGGACCATGGCTTGTGAGCATGAAACTTCTCCTATCTGTCAAAAGAGGGCCTCATCCACTTGATCGTCGTGGTTAGGTGGTCTACAGCAGACTCGCACTGGTATCTCTTGCCTTTGAGTTCTCTTTATTCCTGATGCATAGTGTCTCTGTCAGCTCCTCATCCATCCCCATGAACTCCAGCTGGTCATTGATGTAGAGGGCGACACCCCCTCCTCTTTTGCCCTTTCTGCCCTTCCTGTCCTTCCTAAACAGTTTATACTCAGCCATCCCCACACTCCAGTCATAGTTGTTCCACCAGGTCTCAGTGATGCAAATAACATTGTAGCCCTGCAGTCATGCAAGCATGTGCAGCTCCTCATTTATTCCCCATGCTATGGGCATTTGCATAGAAGCATTTTGGATGTGCCCCCTTCAAAGAAGGCTTACTGGCAGGGACTGTATCTGTTAGTACATGTGCTCTCTTGCTGTCCTGTCATTCTCTTTCAGGCCCAGGGCATCTGTAAGTGGCACTGTTCTCAATGTGGTGGACGTGGGGTGAACTGGGGATCCTCTTCCCCAGCATCCCTATTTTGAAGCCCTCTTAAATAAACTCACCAGCCTTTTACCAAATACTATTTCCCCTTTCACTGAGAGTTGAACCCCATCAGCCTCCCGCAGACCAGGCTTATCAAAATGAGCCTTATGGTCTAGGTAGCTGAAGCCCTGACCCCTGACTATGACACCCTTCCTTCAACCATTCATTGACTTTTCCAATTCTGTTGGCCCTTTCTTACCTTTTTGCTTTGACTGGCAGAATCAATGAGAACATTACCTGTGTTCCTGAGTCCTTCACTGATGCTATCCCCAATGCTCTATAATCTTTCCTGATGGTTTTCTGCTTTGACTGGCAGAATCAATGAGAACACTACCTGTGTTCCTGAGTCCTTCACTGATGCTCCCAATGCTCTATAATCTTTCCTGATGGTTTTCAGGTTACTTCTATCATGGGTGCCAACATGAAATAGTAGGAGTGGATAATAGTTGCTTGTACGCTGTTGTGTAATCTTCCTGTTACATCCTTAATTTCAGCCCCCGGTAAGATGTAGACCTCTCCATTAAGTGGGTCAGGTCTGCAAATGGGTTCCTCAGTGCCCTTGAGAAGGGAGTCTCCCCTTACTATTACCTTTTGCTGTTTCTTCTGAGCACTAATGGTCGACCAAGCTACCTTACTAAGCTCTGGCAGCACACCTGGTGTGGGTTGTTTTTCCACTTCAGTCCTCAGAATTGTAAAATGGTTCTGCAGGGACACGCCAGGTGTTGAGGGAAGTCTGTTCTTCCTTCAGGATTTTGACTTTACAATCTTCCATTCTTCTTTCTCTTAGTTCTTTGTATTCCCTGCCTTTCTTTCTGTGTTTGCTAATGGGGCAGTGTTTTGCTGTGCAGCATTAGGCTTCAGGTTTGCCTCAGTATGCACCTGAAACCAATTGTCCAGCTCCCTTTCTGCCTCCTTGATATCCCGTAGCCTTCTCACTGCCTCCTGTAGTTCAGCCACCTGCTGCAGAAGTTCCTCCACTTGTGCACACCTTTTACACTCAGGACCACCACCAGTCCCTGCCCTGTGGGAGCAGTTTAGGCATTTCCCACAGCTTGCAGTCTGTGCAGCTACCTCCTTCTTCACTACCTCTATTTGGGTGCAGTGTTCAATCACTACGAGGGTGGATTGTGCAGACCCCCAAGCCATAGGTGATGCCTTGGCTCTGCTCCACTTGCTTATCATTTTATCCTGTGTGTCAGTAAGTATGCATGCTGCTGGTCCTTGCAGATATACTCGAGATTCCTGCTCACCCTCCCTGCCCTTCTGACGTGCCATGCTTTTCTCACATGCCACACCTTTCTGACATGCCCACTCTGTTTGCCATGCTCCAGGTCGCTTGAGCTCCATGGGGGCTGCTCTTGTATGTAAGGGGGTGTTTTGTCCACTGTCACTCTTGTCCCTGCCCAGGGTGAGTCAGAGAGTGGCTCAGCCAGGAGCTCTATCTCTTCCCACTCTGAGGGAAGGGACTGGAGTAACCTCTTTTTCTCACTGGGCATTTGCCCCTGCCTTCTCACTTGTCTCCTGCTTTTGGCCACTTGCTGAAAGGTCTCTCTTTGCAATCCTCTGCTCCAGAGCCCTTCACCTTGTGGCTTTCAACACTTTCAGACTTCCTTCCATTATATTTAATGGTTGAACTTGAGGATCTTAAAGGTCTTTTCCAACTAAAATGATTCTATGATTCTATGAGTCTATATATCATAATTAAAGCTTATTGATTCATCAAAACTATTTCTGGCATGAGTGATTTCGTTTCATCAAATAAACAGCTTCAGCAAAGATGCAAAAAGCAGCTAATTTTCTGTTTTTAAGAATAAACATTTCACCTCTGAGAAATTAAATCATAAAACCTACTTGCTCACATGAAAACAGCAAGATAAGGGGGTCATTTCTTAGGACTTAAATACTACTTTAGAAATCTCCATGCAGCCTGTGAAGTACCAAGAGTAACCTCTCACACTAACTCATATTGCAGACAGTCATAACTAAAAACTGTTCTAAAGTTTTAATTGAATTTGAAACTTAGAATGCATAGACATAAGATTTTAAAGAAGTTTTTTAACATTTGAGTATACAAACACCATGCTTAGCCATAGAATAGTGCTGTATCTGCAAAATCCCTCCATACCACCACCTACATTTTGAGAAGAACAAAAACTGGTTTTAAAAATTAAAATAGAGCTTAGTCTATGAATCTTTTTTTTTTTTTTTTTTTTTTTCCTTTTACCCTTTTGCGACTTACAGATGATGTGGCCAACTAGTGCAATTGATGCCTGACTGCACCCATAATATCTGTCTGTTGACTAAATGGGCCAAGATAGCCTGTTAGGATGTATTCTGTAAGTTATTCAACTAGAATGGATTTATGATAGTAATTTTAAAAAATCTTTGCATCTCCATATCCCTTTGGCAATTCTACAAGACACCAATCACTATTACTATTACACTATTCTGAATGCTATCTTACAGTAGTATTATACCTATAAAAAGTAGAATCTCTTACTAGATTAATCTTTTAATGAAGTATCAAACTGATGGAAGCATGAAGGATTTGTGTATCAGTCTGCCTTTCATCTGCATTTTGCCTTAAAACATAAGTGGGGAGGAGGTAAGCTAAAGAATTTTCTCAAAGAAGTATGTAACTGAATTAGCCCATTTCACTGCATTTAAATTCTCAGTGATTACTGAAACACTTGCTAATGAATACAACTATAAATAATTAGAGCAACAAGTTGCTTGAGTCTAGATTGTTTGCTTCAGCAGTCCGTGGAAACATGGCAAATGAGAAAATAAATTACTGTTTTACTCCTTCAACTTAACAGCTAAGTGGCTTTCAAAAATGCTATGTCCTCTCATATAATAATGATTTCCTACTCCATACAGTTACAAATTATGATAAGTTGTTATACAGCAACAGAGCAGTAGAGATGCTGTGTGTTGGTAGTGTGGAATCCACTTCCTACGTATAGTATATACGTAATGTTAAATACAACGATACAATAAATTTATAAACAAATTATTGTTGTTGTTGTTGTTATTCAAATATATTTTATAAAATCCCTGCTGTGTCTCCTCTTCTCCAGAATAAACATACCTAGCTCACCCAGTCTTTCCTCATAAGGCAAATGCTCCATTCCTCTAATCATCTTTGTGGCCCTGGGCTGGACTCTTTCCACTAGTTCCTTAACCTTTATGAACTGGGGAGCCCAGAATTGGACACAGTATTCAAGATGCAGGCTCACCAGGGCAGAACAGGGCGGGGAGAACAACCTCCTTTGACCTACTGCCCATACTCTCCTTAATGCACCCTAGGATGCCATTGGCCTTCTTGGCTGCAAGGGCACATTGTTGGCTCATGATCAGTCTGTTGTTCACCAAGACCCTGAGGTCCATTTCCCCAGAGTTGCTCCCCAGCAGGTCAGGCCCCAGCCTCACATGTTACAAGTCTAATACATTTTAACAACAGCAGTAGATTATTTGATACAAACAAGAAAAGGGTCTTGCTAGACAAGAAGATAAAGACTGGCTATTTCTATGTAGAACATTTCACTGTGTAAAAGCTGATTCTCTCACATAATTTTCACCCAGTAATTTCAAGGTCCTTACTGATGTGCTAAGTTCCTTTTACATACACCTTCAGAGACTATGACCTGTGCTCCACTTCACTAATATAGAACACTGGAACAAAGTAATATCTGGACCATGACTGTAAGCTTTACCTAAACTTCTTTTCTGAAACAGATAAAAAAGCCAGTAGTGGATTTGAAACTGGGTATGTATGTCAGCAGAGCAGTGAGCCCAACAGGATTTTAGCACCTAGCTTAATAGAGGTCAACAGGTTCCTGACTTCAGCTCCAGAGAGTTAAGACACCTGTGGCTGCGTGTTCTTCATCATGTTATTCACCTCTTCAATTCAAAGCCTACACTCAATTTTATTAGCTTAACGTGGAAATATCACTGAAATATATATGGCTATACTGAATTGTATGAGTGACAGAAAAGAACAGTGACAAGAGGAAAGTGTACTTTCTGAATAGAGAAATATGAGGCTTATATGGCATGTGTACCTTATTTTCAAAGTCAGTGATTCAAAAATCTGTATGGAATATCTACAAAAAATAATTTTAAGCCATTTTACCTCAAAAGTATTTAATCTAACAGTACTTAGTATGATGACAATATCTATTCCAAAACTGCATGCAGTTTCTTAACTCAGCAACCCCAAGAACAACTAAGTGAAATACTTCTGTATGATGAATCAATTCAACAACAGGGCCGCTTAACCCATGAATAAAATTAAGGGAAAAAAACCCCCAAAGCCTCAAAACTACACATCACCCCTGTACACACTTTTCTCAGTTTTCTCTGTCACATCATCTGTCTGATTGTTTTGGTTTTAGCTTAGTTTTTTGGCTTTGAGAAGCTGATAGCTTGTTTAAAAAAATTAAAGAAGAAACAAAAGACATCTATTGAGTTCCCTCAGCCGCTCCTCATAAGACTTGTCCTTGAGCTTTGTTGCCCTTCTTTGGACATGCTCCACCACCTCAATGTATTTCTTGTATAGAGGTGCCCAAAACTGGACTCAATATTTGAGGTGGAGCCTCACCAATGCAAAGTACAGACGGAAAATCACCTCCCTGGTCCTGCTTGCCACACTATTTCTAATACAAACCAGGATGCCATTGGTCTTCTTGGCCACTTGGGCATTCTGCTGGCTCATATTCAGCTGCCTATCAATCACAACCCACAGGTACCTTTCTCCTGGACAGCTTTCCTCATACACAACAGCCCACTGATCTTGTCTGTCCAAGTCTCTCTAGCCTCAGGCAGATCAATGCTCCCTCTCAACTTGGTGTCATCTGCAAACTTACTGAGGGTGCATTCTATCTCCTCATTAAGATTGTTGATACAGAAAGATGTGATCCCAGAAGAAATGATCCCAGTACTGAGCCCTAAGGAACCCAACTTGTGACCGGCTGCCAGCTGGATTTAACTCCATTCACCACCACTCTCTGTGCCCAGCCATCCAGCCAGTGTTTTACCCAGCAGAGTATACGCACGTCCAAGCCATGCAAAAGCCATGAGGTACTATTCATATATATCAGTGACACACAGATAAACCACTGCCAAACTGAACCAAATTGCACAAAACTTTCACAAAAGCATGAATCATAAAAGTATGGCTTAGATAAATCAAATGACACATCAGAAAAGCATGATGACAGATATTTTATACTTTCTTTAGGTGATACATGCTTTCTTTGTAAACTACTGTAATCTTAGTCCCACACTGATCTTTGTGTTAGACTTAAGTGAATATTTGGGGAATAATGCACATCAGTAAAGATCTTGGCAGCAATTCTGAAAAACTCCAAATGCATCAGACCAAAATATATTTACTCAGTACTGAAGAATCCAACAACAGGTGGACAAGTTAAATCATTTTGATATAAGAGAAGATTCAGGGTGCAAGAACCTTGTATTCAAGGGGAGGGTCTCACAGAAATAGCTATATTAATTTCAACAAAGTGAAAAATATAAGGAAAAGGAAAACATAAGAAGAGTGCTTCAGAAAAACGATGAACAAGAAATAGAAATATTAGTTATCCTTTGGATGAGAAAAAGATTAACAGTTACAAAATAAATGTGTTTATTAGTAAATTAGTTATTAATTAAAATATTTATTTATTACTAGGGTAATAACAATAAGCCATATTTCTTCTTGGAAACAAATAATATTCAAACTAAAACAAAAATACTGACCACTGTATGCAAGAACCTTTCCCAGGGTAGTTAGTGCTTCAGATTAATCTTTTGCAAATTTGTATGGAGTCCATCACACTTTTTGATGTATTTCTAAGTTAGTACATTATTCGTTTATATTTTGAAAACAAAGCTACCATTAATTTCCGTGTGGTACTTTATTTTTATCTGGGTTCTGCAGTGCACAGACATGTCTTCAGACTGAATTAATACAACACAACAAATTTTTAGTTTGGTTGTTTCCCCTCACTTAAAAAAAAATACCTTTTTAAAAATATGTTTTTGTTCTGTTGATGAAAGGTAACATTTAAAAAAGCCCACACACCTATGAAACTAATTGGGCACTGATTCCCTGTGATATTCCTATGACAAAATTTTCCACTGGCTGCTACAAAAGTAGGGAACACAAGAAAACTGAATAGAGCATAGTTTCAGAACACATATAGGCTGATCTATTAGGAATTAATTTGCACATTAAAATGTTCTGACATAATTTTTTAGGGATTCTAAACCAGTGTAAACTGGACCTCCAAGAACTCAGTTTTTTAGAAAGAGCACATTTCAGTGATGTCCTATAGTCAGTGTACAGTTGTGGAACTCAAAGAATTTTAATGCATCTAGTCAAAATTTTATGTGAGAGCAGAATGAGGTCTCAATACTTAAGGAGATGTATAGTAATACTTTGCATGAAGATGCAACCTTTTTTCCAAGGTGAGACTGTTGGATTCCAAATAATGAACTGAGCTTACAAAACAAACAAACAGACAGACAAACAAAAATGCCAGCAATTCCAGAATTATCTAAATATTACACCACTTTTAAAGGACTGCACTCCAATGTATTATCTACCTTCAGTAAATATTCTTTCATCTTCTAATTGTATTTGTCAAAAAATTGTTGAGAGTGGAAGGGACTCTGGAGACATCCATTCAAACACCACCACGCTTGATTTTATACACACACACATAACACACACACAGACAGGGCTTTGTGTACACATACACATAAAGGCTTTCACAGTTCCTAGTTAGGTACCTCAGAGAAAATGTCACTCATTAGCTACTTGTAGAGAAGAAGTTCAAAACCTCCTTTTCTCTTAAGAAGATATGCTGAAGGTGGGGACACAATCACAACTTTTTTTCAAGAAAGTCTCTGCAAAAGTGTGCTTCCTCAGCTTCTCATCCTCTTTTACAAGGCATTGCACTAGAAATCATTATTGCTCTGCCCTAACTGGTTTGCAACAGACTAATTCTTGTATAGCCAAGGAAGTTATTTTAGTTTCTGTACCTCTGAAATGGAAATGCAGATACCTACTCCATAAGGGAGTTCTTCAACTCAGTTACTTGTGGGATATTTGAAATGGCAAGGAGTCAAATCATAAACCTTCATTAATAATTCAATTGTTTCTTTAATTGTAATTGCTTACTTAGCACTCAGATTTCTTAATATGAGATATTTTGTTGTATTTTGTTTTATTTTTATAAAGAAAGTATGGAAACAGCTCTAGGATGAGTAGGCATGGATATCTACAGATGTTTATTCTTACAATCTTTCCTTCTTTAACCTCTTAGTGTTGGTTTCTTAGTAATCTTGACAGATATATTTTGTTATACATGCAGGATTTTTAGAAAACACTATGAAAGAGAATAAGTGCAGGCATATAAAATTCTGAATCGCATGTCTCATCCATGTGTGTGTGTCTATATATACATAATCTCTATCATAAGTAAAGTTAGATCCAAACTGTTTCACCTCCACCTTACGAAAGCACTAAAATGGTCCCAAGTCAATATGAATTTCAGTACAAGGGTACTCACAAACACAGGCAGCTTCTTTTGCAGTCTTGGAGATTTCTGAATAACTGACATCCACAGTTTTGTCAGTATCCTGTATCACATCACCCATCATAGATACACAAAGCTGCTAAGACGACTAAAGAAAAAAGCAGCAGGAGCATTGCTTGAGGCTGTGCAATTATTAGTTCAAGCTTTTTCTTGTTCACTGAACTGGTACACCTTTCATGGTTGACTTCTTTGGGCAACTGCCTATGGAAATTAAAAGAAGATGTAGGAAAAAATATCTGTGCTTTGTAGGAGATGAATAGACAAAACACATATTGTGTTGTCTACCAACAAATAGGTATACATAGCCATATTTGCAAGCAATCAGCCTGCACCTACCCCTACATCACAGTATACACATAGTGTCTGCACACTTGCTTCAAGCTGAGCTAGGATCCTGGAATACAGTAATTGTCTGTTCTCTGTAGGGCTTTTTTTCAGATGCTATTCTCCCAGTAGCTGTTTTTTAACTACTTCTGAAAGCTGTCTAGAGGAAATAAGCTCTGTCTTTACTTTCAGTACTTTTCCTTCTCTTCTTTCACATTGATAATTGCTTTTTCATCTCTCAGCTTTTCTCTAGATCATAGTATCACCATTCCATCTTTGTTCTCCTGCCCTAGTTACACATATTTCACAGGTTTAAAGTTTATCTTTTTCTTCCCTTTCCTGCACTTCAATTTCCATTCACAATAACACCTCATTATATATTAAGAAAATTGTTACATATTTACATTAGTTGAAAGGTCTGTACATCATCTTAGGTGGTATTTCTCATTCTTTTCAGAGCTTAATCTAATCTATCGATACATTATTCTGTATATATTTCTGCAATACTTGTTTGACTTTGATAAGATACAGTGTGTAAATTATTCCTTCTACTACATAAGAGGATCAATATTTTGCCTTAATTGCAATGATTCTGATGGCGTGCTGAGTGTTCCTGGTTCAGGAGAAGCCAGACTGATGTGTTCACACTAAAATAAATTATACCTGAAAAAAAGGATTCAGTAGGGTCAGTAACTTCATTAATACCTTAATTTGCTCTGAGTTAGATTTAGAATCCCCAAAATTACAAGGTGTTAAACTATGCATACACTTCAAATGCAACATAAGTCCTGATATGGAAGGACTTGTCACCCTCATAGATGTCTGATTAAAGTTAAAACAAAACATATTTTTGCTTAAACATGGAAAAGAGGAAACATAGAAATCAGATTATTTCTTCATTATGAAAACCACACATCTGTGGCAGACACCATTACCTGGGTTCTTGACAAGGACACATCACCCTTTATGCATCTGTTCTCAGTAATGGATGTAACCCATTCCTCCTGTGTATTGAACTTCATCTAGTAATTAAAAATTCTGAGACTGTAACATCCACTCCTTTTTAAATTAGATTCAGACCCTTTCCACAACTACTTCCTATGCTAGTGAATGATGAAATCCAAAGATATTTCTGAAATTTATGCTCCTCAGCCCTAGATTTCACCTAGAAAAAGTGTCATTTGAGGTACTTGGATTGTTGCTCTAGTCAATTCAAGTTCTGATGATCTTGACTTTTATATCTAACTGGAAATGGAAAATTTAGAATATGCTGCAGAAACAACACACACGAAGTGATCCTGAGCTGGATCAAAAGAAGTGTGGCCAGCAAATCGAGGGAAGTCATCCTCCTCCTCTGCTCTCATAAGACCCCACCTGAAGTATTGTGTACAGTTCTGGAGTTCTCAACACAAGAGGGACATGGACCTGTTAGGATGAGCCCAGAGAAGGGCCAGAAAAATTATCTGAGGGCTAGAGCACCTCTGCTATGAAGATGGGCTGAGAGAGCTGGGATTGTTCAGCCTAGAGAGGAGAAGGCTCTAGGGAGATCTTAGAGAGGCCTTCCATGAAGGGGGCCTACAGAAGAGCTGGAGAGGGACTACTTAAAAGTGCATGTAGCAATAGGACAAGGAGAAATGACCTTAAACTAGATTAGGCATTAGGAAGCTCTTTTCTGTGAGGGTGGTGAAGCACTGGAACAGGTTACACAGAAAGATTGTGGAGACATTCAAGGCCAGGCTTGATGAGGCTCTGAACAACTTTACCTAGTTAAAAAGATCCCTGCACACTGCAGGGGGGGCTGGTCTAGATGACCTTTAAAGGTCCTTTCCATACATACCATGATTCTATGATTCTATGATTTTACCTTTATAGTTGTCAGTGTTAAGGCTGTCCTTTGAGGAGAAAATATACACCATTTCTCCCAGCCAAGGGCCACAGTTTGGGGTTTTTTCTTTTCTTCTTTCTATTAATTTTAGATATAAAACATGTGCTTGTGAGAAAACCACTATTCTAAATTAATCATGCTCACTGTGATAAAATGCTAAGAGGCAAGCCAGGGAGGAGAATGACAAAACACATTTGCATAATTTGAACTGCAGATTTTATTTAATTTAGGAAAAAATGGCTTGTGAAGCTTATAGTATTGTCAAAAACTGTGAATAAAAAGTACCTTTGGAATTTCTTAAAGTGCTAAGTAAGAGGTCCTTTGGATTCAGAGCTAAAGCCAGACTAATCAAGTCAGTTCTCACAGCCTTTTGAGTTGATCTTTGGAGGGAAGAAATGGTATGAGTAAACTTGCCCTTGTTGAATTTCATCAAGTTTCTCCCCGCCCAACTCTCCAGCCTGTCTAGGTCTCACTGAATGGCAGGACAGCCTTCTCGCAGCCACTCCTCTCAGTTTAGCATCATCAGTAAACTTGCTGAGGGCACACTCTGTTCCCTCATCCAGGTTGTTGATGAAAATATTGAATAGTACTGGTCGCAGTACTGACCCCTGAGGGACCCCACTAGTCACCAACCTCTGACTAGATTGACCACAACTCTCTGATTTCCTTCTTTCAACCAGTTCATGATCCAAAAAATTTTCAAACATACACATTAATTTTGCAACTGGTAATAACAACATACATGAATGAATATACAAGTGAGGGTGCATAAGGCAACCTTAGGAGTCAACCAGAAACCCCTAGTCCAATTTACAAATTATGTTATTTCTTTTAAGAGTATCTAAAGTCCTTCAGATAAGAAAATTACTGCTACTGGGAAAATTCAGCCTCTAACACTGTTCTACCTTCAGTTTGCATAATGAAATAATAAAAAAAGGTACAGATCCCCTTTTCCTCTTTTGTTCCCACCTCCTTTTCTTCTCCTCCTCCTCCCCACACTCCATGAGATAAATTTTTCAGATTTATGCCTTGGACTCAGAAACATAACAGCTTTAATTTGTCACAATTTTTTATATATGAAATCACCTTAATAACATGCTAGTTACCTTAGCCAAAAATTATAGTTAAAAGTAAAGTTTTCTTCTTCAGTAAGTGTTCAATACTCATGTGAGTGAATGTCCTAATATGCAGTAATTTTTGTATTGTAATCTGATAAGTTATGAAAATGAATTACCAAACATAGAAACATGAAAAGAATAAGAATGAGAATATTTTTTTTTATATTAATATTTATCTGAACATTGGACTTACTAGATTTCAGCATACTGCTATAGCCTGATGGTTCTTACTTTTAAAAAAATAACAGAAGAACCCTTCTAGGAAATTAAGTAACCTGATATCAGAGGGTTCTCATGCCCTTGAATTTTTGCCTTCACACAACCGGTTACATTCACCTTCTTCCTCTTCACTTTTGACACTATCAATAGGGATACAAACCAGACAGTCTTGGATTTTTTCAGCATTATAAAAGAAGAGAAGAGAGAAGTCCAACATCATGGACTCTGTAGATCAGAAACCAGAGCTGTAAGTCCCAAAATGTGCTGCATTATTTTACAACACATGTTGTGATCTTAATGTTCTCATTTGTCTTTTGACGATATTGCCTAAGGGAACATTTCAGCTACTAAAGGTAAATGTAATAAACAGAAGTGTAATAAACTGCGAAAACTGCTCCCTTGAGCTTCAAATTTTAATACCCTAGAACCATGAAGTCAACAATTTCAGCTAATATGATGTGCAATATGCTTTGATCACCTTACAGTACCTGCTCTCTCAAACACAGCATAGACATTATACCATCCTGATGAGGAAAGCAATACTTAATTGCCCAACAAACTGACAATTTTGTTTTGCATGCCCAAGTTGCTTTCAGTAGCTTATTTTAATTATTCAAATGTTTAACTATTTAAGGAAGACCAGTATCTGCAGTACTTAGCCTTTGATTTCCAACAAAATGTTATACTGATTGTGTCATTGAGAATTTTAAGATTGTTTCATTTAGTGACTGGCTGTATCAGAGAAATGTCAGGAGCATTTTAGGACAAATGATTTGAAAGAGATAAAGGAGTGATCAGAATCATTGACCTCCTCCTTCTAAACACATTTTAAAAGTGAAAACCTACTGAACTGACACATCATGCAGTCTAAAGAACATGATTATTGCCTCCTCTACAATGCTTTCAACCTCAGGAGACACCATACCTTAGTATTTAGTGATACTGAAAACTGTCAAGCTGTCCTTCAAAACTTATTATTGAAAAAAAACAGAAAGTAGAACTATCATTTTCATTGCACAAATCAGAAAGGATCCTCAATTATAATCTCACCAGTAAAGCTCAAATCAGGACAGAGTCTTATCTCATTTGTAAAGATAAGACTCTTAAAAAAATTCAAAATATGAAAGCATTATCAACAATTTTGAGACATAATTGTCTGACCAACTGGAGATGGCAGCAATGTGCCAGCCAGAACAGCTACTGGACAATTGAAGAATTTTATGTTCTGACATTTTAGAAAGGTACACCTCTTTAACATGTATCTTAGACAGATACTATGCCATAAATATATATACCACAGATTGATTTTTAAGCAATGTCTGCTTTTCAAGCACCAGAAACTTTATGATTGACAGTAATTGTGACGGTCAACAACTATAACAGCCATTAACAAGATGAGTGCACGTTATTCTTTAAGATTACGCTATACTGTCTATTAGAAGCCCTGTACCAGGAGCAAAGAGGTCTCAAAAATGTTCAAGAACATTTCCCAAATAAAATGAATAATGCTTTTACAAGGAGGATAAGTAAGTAAAATTATAGCATTTCTATTACCCACAGACTTCTGTTTCTCTTGTACACCTTCCAGATCAGGGTTTAGCACTAGTAAATATAAGCCTTATACATAATTGTGGTGATCATGGATCTCTTTTCAAGAGTTAAATCCAGGAACTATTTCCTGATGACATTTTCCAATCCTGAATAAGGACTGGCAAGCCATGTTGAATAAATCTTATGTAAGACCAGCAATTTGTGAAATGGTATTTGGTTCTGGTTGTTCTCATGCCTGGTGTTGTAAGCTGAATCCTACATTCATAGTAAAGCATTCCTTAAGGTAGTCAGACACACTGGAGGGAAAGGATGACAACCAGAGGGACCTTCACAGGCTTCACAGGTGGGCCCATGCCAGCCTAATGAAGTACAATAAGGTCAAGTACAAGGTCCTGCATATGGGTTGAGGCAATCCCAAGCACAATTACAGACGAGGTGGAGAATGGATTGAGAACAGCCCTGAGGGCTTGGGGGTATTAGTCCATGAGAAGCTCAACATGAGCCAGCAACATGCGCCTTCATCCCAGAAAACCAACTTTATCTTGGGCTGCATCAAAAGAAGCATGGCCAGAATGTCAGGGGAGATGACTCTACTGCTCTTCTTCACTCTCATGACACCCTACCTGGAGTACCACGTTCAGTTCTGGAGTACCTCAATATAAGAAGGACATGGAGATGTTGGAGTGAACAGTTTCTCAAGAGGGATAGGTCTATGAGAATGATTAAGGGACTGGAATACGTGTCTTATGAGGAAAGGCTGAGAGACCTGGGGCTGTTTATCTAAAGAGAAGACTGAGAGGGGATGTTATAAATGTCTATAAATATCTGAGGGGTGGGTATCAAGAAGGAGGGGCCAATCTCTTTTCAGTTGTATCCTGTGACAGGACATGAGGCAATGAATGCAAACTAGAGCACAGGAAGTTCCACCTCAACATGAGAAAGAACTACTTTACTGTTAAAGTTATAGAGCACTGGAACAGGCTGCCCAGAGAGGTTATGGAGTCTCCTTCTCTGGAGACTTTCAAGACCTGTCTGGATATGTTTCTATGTGACCTGCCCTAGATTCTGTGGTGGTCCTGCTCTGGCAGGGAGTTGGACTTGATGATATCCAGAGGCCTCTTCCAACCCATAACATTCTGTGATTTTGTGGTATTCTGCCAATGCAAAAGAGATACTCCAGTCTAGGATTGTGTTTATTAAAAGGAATAATATAATAGAAAATACAAATGTGAAAAAAAGGTTCTGCCTACATTTTGAAATCAAAAAGTCTAACAGAGAACAGACAATTATGTGCATACACAAAACATTAATTCATTTAAAGATGAAGGCTGAGCCTTGGATATAAAAATAAGAATTCTCGGTTTCTTGTTGTAAAAGACACTTGCAGTTCATAACCTGTGGAAAAATATCCCTTACAAAGCCAGGATAGATCTTCTTTACTGGTTCTTATTGCTTATCCCAGGATTTATCAAAACATCTTGTGAATCTAATGAAGCCTTACAGAACTTCCTCTGAAATAAAAAGGCCATTCTTATCCTCATTTGATGGGTAAACTGAAGCACTGTGAAGTAATTTACTTGTAAAAGATAATTGGCTGGAAAAGTTGTACAGTGCTAAGATTTTGCCTTGGGTTTACCTGGATCCACATTTCTCCTCACTATAGTTACCTAAGTTAAAAAGTAAAAGGACAGTCAAAGTTCCCATGACGTATGCCAGGCACTGGACTTCTAACCAGTAAATCCTTGTGGGCACTGCTGTTATTTCTGAAAATAGTAAGTATTGTTTATATTATATCAGAACTGAGGTAATTCACATTCCTTTCATTCCTAAACGTCTATGGGGTCCTAAATAGTAAGTAAATGTTTACCTAAGAAATATCAACATAATTAAGGTCAAAAGAAACTACAATTTATTCACCTATTTCATTCTAAAGTTTTTCCAAAAGAGGAGGTTTGCATTTTTCTTAACTTGTATTTGGCATGTAGGAAGTTTGGGTTGGTGCCTCTTCTTCTTGTTGTCTTTTCAGAGAAACTAAAGAGCCCTCTTCAGTTTGTAAAAGTGTATTATTTCCAAAAGAAACGTTCTACTGGAGGGCTTTTATAGTTCCCCTCTATACTTGCAGATAGTGCATATATATAAAACCTAAAGTTCAGATGCCTAACTTGGTTACAAGTCCAAGAGTCAGGAATTTTCCACTGTGGATCTAGCTTTCACCCTTTCTTATTTACTCATTTCTGCAAGAGCATCAGTAACATCTTTCTAGTTCACAGTATAATTAATATGTTAAAGATTGTAAGATACACAGATATTAGAGAAATTAGAGCAGACAACAAATCAGTGTTAGACTATGATTTAGCAAAGCACACATACACTCCCAATTATCAACTTTGAACCATCATCTTACTCTCCTCTTTTCACCTACAAACAAAAAGCCTATAATTTTCAACATGAGGGTTAAGATCAGGGAATTATGAAATACTCAACCGTAGCAAGATACTAGGTGCCTGGACCAGGATGCAAAATGCCATAACAAAGTGTTCTTGATCCTGTGTTGTCTTCAGCTATAACCTGTTTTATCAGGTTCCTAACTCATTTCACAATCCAGACCCTTGCAGAAACACACCTCATGCTTTCCTGGCACACTTCCCATAAACTGTTGAAACAGCTCTGAAGAACTTTTTATTCATGTTTCCATACTTGGAATTCAGCTTTCTCAGAACCAGCTTCTTAACTATAAGAAACAAGAAGTTTGTGTTTTTGCAATGCATTTGCACAAAGCAGCCCTTAGTGGCCTGCCAGCCTCCACACTAAACTGGCAGTCTTATTTGCGTAAGTAGAGAAGCAGGAAGTGCAGGAAGACAGATGGGTAAATATTAATTCATGTTGATAAGGCCGGGGAGGGGGGGGGAATTGTTTGAAATTTCTGAACTCCACTTGCCAAATAACCTTCTCTTACTTGCATTATTATGTAATGTTAGCAGACAGAATGTACTAAATATGTTAGGAACTACAAGCTTTACATCAGGTATTTCTTGAAAGATAAGCAGAGAGATGCACAGATAAGACTATTACAGTTCAGCTCCTCTAGACACTGGCAGAGAGGAAAAAGTATTTTTTTACACCATAGAAACATTTTATAACCAGAAAACTATGATATTTATTCTTGTTATTAGGTGGATATCCCAACCAAAACTTAGCAAAAAATAGAACTGCAATGCTATTACTGAAAATCAGATTTGATTCCTGAATAGATACCACAAATGTTACTATGATTACTAAAGGCTAGGATGTCAACCTAAAGTCTTATTGTCCATGGTTTCCAAGATGCAAATCAAACATTGTATACTACCTTTATGGCAAACAGCTACTATTACTATGAAGCTCTTTCCCATTGTCAGACTAAGCACAGCACAGCAGATGTGATGCTGAACGTACTCCATATGTTATCTCAGAACACAGCTGCTTCAACATCAGGTACAACCAAATATCATATCTAATTTAGTTCTGAAAACTGGATTATGACCCCTCTGAAAATGGCTAGTTTGTTATCATAGAATCATAGAATCATAGAATCTTAGGGGCTGGAAGGGACCTCGAAAGATCATCTAGTCCAACCCCCCTGCCAGAGCAGGGTCACCCAGAGCACATCACACAGGAACTCATCCAGGTGGGTTTTGAATGTCTCCAGTGAAGGAGACTCCACAACCTCCCTGAGCAGTCTGTTCCAGTGCTCTGTCACTCTTACAGTAAAAAAATGTTTTCAGATATTCACCTTGAACCTCCTATGCTCCAATTTACACCCATTACCCCTTGTCCTATCACTGGTCATCACTGAGAAAAGCCTAACTCCATCTCCCTGACACTCACCCCTTACATATTTGTAAACATTGATGAGGTCACCCCTCAGTCTCCTTTTCTCCAAGCTAAAGAGACCCAGCTCCCTCAGCCTTTCCTCATAAGGGAGATGTTCCACTCCCTTAATCATCTCTGTAGCTCTGCGCTGGACTCTTTCAAGCAGTTCCCTGTCCTTCTTGAACTGAGGGGCCCAGAACTGGACACAATACTCCAGATGTGGCCTCACCAATGCAGAATAGAGGGGGAGGAGAACCTCCCTTGACCTACTAACCACACCCTTTCTAATGCACCCCAGGATGCCATTGGCCTTCTTGGCCACAAGGACACATTGCTGGCTCATGGTCAGCCTCCTGTCTACCAGGACCCCAGGTCTCTTTCACCTACACTACTCTCCAGCAGTTCAGCCCCCAACCTGTAATGGGACATGGGGTTGTTCTTCCCCAAATGCAAAACTCTACACTTCCCCTTGTTGAATTTCATCATGTTTCCCCCCGCCCAATCCAGGTCGTTGATGAAGATGTTGAACAACACCGGTCCCAGTACCGACCCCTGTGGGACTCCACTAGTCACACACCTATTGAATATATAATGCTAGGAATGTGGCTGCATTTGTTCTACCAAGTTAATACTTGTTAATTATATCAGTACCATATTAATTATGTCCATATACACCATCCACTGTGCTAGTATATGCAGCAGATACTGGTATGCTAATATTTTGCTGATATTACTGCATTTTGATACAATTTTTTTAAGCCTTCATTAAATAGCTACTTACCATAATTCAGTACAAAAAGGGCAGTTTTTTCATGATTTGAAGATGATGGCAGTATAAGAAGTCAGATGAAAGAATAGTCTTGAAATGAGAATACATTTCTCACTCCTTTCAGGTTTTGTTTCAGTTTTAGGTAGGAAGAATAAGGCTTAAAACTGCATAACTAAGTAAAAGAGTAGATCACTGATATGCCATAGGATATTATTTTACTCACAATCAGTAGCAACTCAACAGACCTGTTCACATGTAGATGAGTAAAGTTTAAAGTTCTATTAATTTTGCTGTGAATTAATTCACAGTGTACCTGGGAACTCTTTTTCAGAGTGTGACTCTGAAAAAGCTGAGAAAAATATATTAACAGCTGCAGAAACATTTGCAGATCATTTTTTCAATTATATTTTTTCTAATAGGAACAAAAATGTCTTCTGTTAATTAACATGCATTTACGTAGCATCTTTCTTGCACAGAGATTATGTAGAAGTTATGGTTGGACTTGACGATCTTCAAGGTCCTTTCCAACCAGGATGATTCTGTGAGATCCTGAAGTATTATATGTGAATCAGTTCATAAACAGAAAAAAAGAGACACAACTGGGATAAAATACACAAGATCATTTAGGGCTCACATCACTTCTACTGAGCTGGCCTGCCATTTCTTTAATAAAGGTAGGATCAAACTTGTATTGATCCAGATGAAATACTAACTTCTTACATAATATTTCTGGCCTTAGATTTCCTACTGTATCTATAGTATTGTGATAGCCATCCTTACTTCATTCACAGTGTCAGATCAAGAAGTCTTCTCTAACCTTTGTAGTCTTTCTTTTCAGCTCTATGCAATCCTACTCTCAACACACCTCCTTCTCTACCATTTGTTTCTTTAACTTTTTCTCTTGGCTAGCTCAGCAAGTGTTCTTTGTTGGACTTTTGGTTTCCTACATCAACAACTCCATCTGTCCATTTTTAGAAGACTCTCTTACAACTTAAAGCAGTAATTCTCTGAACTCAGGCTGGAAAAATAATTGGCATAGAGCCATGTCAGTGCTCTATTTAGACAACAGCTCTTTGAGTTTCAGCATTCTTCAATGGCCCTCCAATCTCCAGACTATTTCTGTTTGTTTTTGCTTTATATACAGAAAAAAACCCAACCACAATGACAATTAATTTCAGACATTCAAAAGCTCTTGTACTTTCTATAAGGGCTATATGTCAGGGCTCATTTACACTTTATTAAATTTCAAGCCCCTCAGAAGATTCTAGTTGGGTTATATACTGTCCCCAGATGAGCTAGTTGGTGTTAGAATGGAATCAAATATCACTCTGTCCAGAAGCACTAGCACTCAGGTTTCCATGTGAACTGTTTCATCTAATAATATAGAGAAGGTAGAGATTTTACATAGTGAGCAGAAAAAGTAGAGAGGAGACTGGAGGTGGTAAAGCAGAAGAGTTAAGAGTTAGAAATAAATTCCAAATTGCCATTCATTCACTGGAGTACAAATGCAACTGACCTAGTATCAGGAAAATTAGCAAGTGTCCCTCTGTCTCCAGTGTTATAAATCACAGATAAAAGAAGGTTTTGCATATGCTTCAGAAGACACTGCAGCAAAATTGATCCCCTAGTAGCCGTAGCACCTGTGTGCATAAATCACAAGATGCCCAGTGATGCTTCAATTTGAAATTGAGCTGGAACACTTCAGAAAAGAAGACTAGTCTGTTCTGAGCCATATTAATATGCAGGAGTAGCATAGCAGAAGAGGAGGGAAGGGGAGTAAAAAAGGATTAACACTGAAAACAAAATCAAGAAAGTGTTACAGGGTTTAACCCCCAAATGCTGGAATTTGGGTTATTCAAACCATAATTCAAACCATACAGAGAAAAGCTGCTTTTCCCTCATAATAAAATTAGAAGAGGACTTTACATAACAGTAGTGTTATATACTTTATAACAATCGAATCTGGGTGCCTATTCTAAGTCTTCACTGAGGTTGCTCACTATGTGATTCACAGAGAAGTGGGAGATGTAGGCTCATCATTTAATGGGGTAGCTGGGAATGAGAAATCCTGAATCACATTTCAGCATTCATCACAAATTCTGAACAATCACATCCAGGAATTTGTAAAAGAGGACACAACACATAATTTCAGAGTTTCCAGAATTATCCTACAGCCATGTACAGACAATTATGTCTGATATCTCTCAGATACATTTGCTAGACAAACACAGGTAAAGTAAAAAAATAAGACAGCAGATGTTACTCATAGACTTTTGAAGCCAACTTTAGTTACTCCTCCATTTCAAACAGTAGCTGTCTCAGCCTGCTGTGTTGTCCCTGCCCTCAGACAAAGAAAAACAAACTCAAAAAATGCCACCAAAACAAAATACCACAGGAACAAAGAAAACAAACAAACAAACAAAAAACAACAACAACCAAAACCATTAATAGGCAAATATTGTAGAGGATAGATGTAAATGTTTTCTTCGCAGATATGAGCAACTAGCAATCCTCTGAAAACTAATCTAAATTGGGGAATTATTCTGAAACATAGTTCTTGTTAAACAAAAATATGTAAAAATGTATCTTAGCAGAGACTTTGTAGTTGGATTTTTCCTTTGCCAATAAATCCCTTTTCAAATCTGAATGTAGTAGGATATTTTATACACTAATATTCATGGCAACTACCACAGACTAATAATTCCTCTCCAGAATCTCTCATTTTGTTCAACAGCTCTAGACCCTGAAAATTGAGCTGATGACAGTCGCATGAGGCAACATACCGTAAGAGGATATCAGTGGGATTCTTTTAGAGTTTCTTTCCCTTCTCTTTTTGTCTTTTCATGACCATCAAATTACTCCAAAGGGACACTTTTATAGATTACGTACATAAATTATCTTCCCTTTACTCAATTCACTGCCATTCACATGAGTATCACATTGTTCATTTGGGGCAAAATGGCTCTTCTAAATGTCTTTGGAGCAGGAAAAACCACAGCATTATGTGTTGTTTCTGTCCATTACTGTGCAACTACTCTGCTAAAAAATAGGAGACGTTATAAAGAAGATTTTTAAATTGTGCTCAGGGAAAAATAAATATGGTGACTGTATGAGCAGAGAGACACGCAAAAAAACCCCAACACCCTGCTTGGGCTGAACATCTATCTCAGTCTGACAAGTTGATTTCTCTACTTAAGTAACCCACAGATTTAGTTTTGGTTGGAATATCCCACTAACAGTCAGGTCCCTCACTCACCACCCATGTCTCTCTGATAACAAGATAACTATTTTAGTTTCAAGACTAACTTCTCATTTGAAGTTTCTCTGAGCACCACTTAAATGTTTGGTTCACTGTCCACTTAAAGACAGTGCAACTCTTATCAAAATCTAGGATATCTTCACCTGGAGTACAGTTCAAGGATCTGATACACACCTTTTATCTCATGCCATCCTAACTCTTTACATGACCAGAGATTCTTGGAGACATTCCTAAATTAAACCAGCTGCTGCCTTCCAGATTACAGACCCTGAGACATCACAGCCCAATGTGGATCCAGGCAGCATACATTGTATTTCTTCTGTGAAATAGCAATAATCCACTGTTATGTTATTACCAGCACTTCAGAGTTACCCAGCACGGGCTTTATCAAGAGCTTTGTAGTTTCCTTTCTGCCTATTATATGGGTCTTTTGAGAAGGAAGAATTCTCAGGGCAAAGGGAAACTCAGTTCTGATACATGAATCAGACTGAAAACTGTGAACATCTAGACTAGACAATTATGGAAGCACGAGACTTGGCACATACAAGCAGCTGTTACTGTTTGCATATGCAAATTCTAAATAATAGCCCCACAAGCACAATCATTATGCATGTCAACTGAAATTAGTAGGTCCTGGGAACACACATGAAGAGATGTAGATGTACTCAATGTGAAATACCTTCTCTGCATCAAGCAGAGTGCTGCCAGAAAGTCAGAGGAGGTGATTGCCCCGCTCTACTCTGCACTGGTGCAACCTCATCTTGAGAACTGCGTGCAAGTTTGGGCACCACAGTATGAAAAAGGACAATCAAGCTATTGGAGAGTGTCCAAAGGAGAGCCACAAGGATGGTGAAGGGTCTGGATCGGATCATTTATGAGGAGTGGCTGAGGTTACTTGGATTATTCATCTTGAAGAAGAGGAGGCTGAGGGGTGACCTCATTGCAGTCTATGGCTTCCTCACGAGGGGAAGAGATGGGGCAGGTCCTGATCTCTTCACTCCTGTGACCAATGACAGAACTCAGAGAAATGTCAGGAAGCTGAATCACGGGAGGTTTAGGTTGGATATCAGGAAAAGGTTTTTCACCCAGAGGGTGGCTGAGCACTGGAACCAGCTCCCCAGGGAAGTGGTCACAGCACCAAGCCTGCCTGAGTTCAAGGAGCATTTGGATGATGCTCTCAGGCACATGGTGTGATTTTAGGGGTGCCTGGCACAGGGACAGGAGTTGGACTTAATGATCCTGATAAGTCCCTTCCAACTCAGCATATTCTATGATTCCGTGTTCACGGTTCTTCCTTTCAGGCCTAAAGGCTGGCCCTTTATACTGGGCTCACACAATTACTATCTTAATTAGTACCAAAACATAATTGCAATAACATATTATGTCTTTATCCAGTTGCCTTTCTCACAGTCAATAATTAATATTGTAGAAACTTCCTTCAGCAGTGCAGAGTCCCAAAATAGCCATCCTGACAAAATGGATATTGTGCTATTGTCAAGTCCTCATTTGATAAGCCACCTGGACCCTGTTCTCACAAGGAGAGCCACTGTTTGGTAACCATCCTCATAACCTGGTCACTGTACTTGCAAGGGGAGTCCCTCCTTTGGTGGTCACCCTGATAGGCACTGTCCTTATTTTATAAGGAATGGTGGCAGGCATGGAAGGCCCTGTGGAGGCAGAGCACCTTCTTGTGTAAGCTCTGTGTAAGGCCTCTGAACAGGACACATGCACAGCAGTAAGGGTCATTGCTCGGTCAACCTGGCTGGGGGGGGGCAAGTGACCACCTGGACCCCCATGCCACACTGTCTCATTTCCAGAACACTCTAAAATTCAATATTGAGTCTGTGCAAGATACACCAAAACCCCTGAAAAGGCGGGGCCAGATAGCACAGATAGCACAAAAGATACCGACTTGGGATGCTTGGTGCATGCCTGCAATCCAAGGATCACAACTGCAGACCAAGATCATGGCTGAATTCAAGGGTGGTGATATTTTTCTATCCTCCTTTTCTTTATCTCACTTTCCCCATTTTCTTCCTCTCTCTCTCTCTCTCTCTTTCTCTCTCTTTTGCTAACCTTATTCTCAGTACGTAAGGGCAATTCCATTTCTAACTTTGCTAAGTTTTTTGGAACCTGTAGCTTTGGCGATTTTGCTAAATTCAGCTAGTTGTAATCCATTGCTTTGAAAGTACAGTGTAGTGGGGTTTTGACAAGCTTTATAATATTACCCAGTTTTAAGTAAAACTGTGTTTTTATATGTCTCCTTAGGTAATGGTCTGAATCTTAAGAGTACAGCACAAGGAATTCCAGAGATGAATCTTGCTGAACGGGTTGTTAAAAGAGATTCATTAAGAGAGAAGGATTGAATCCAGCTACAAATAGGCTCCTCACTGAGAGTTCAGTGTCCAAGTGGAGGCAAGTGGCAAGTGGTGTTCCTCAGAGGTGAGTACTGGGACCAGCGCTGTTCAACATCTGTCTTGGAGACATAGACAGTGGGATTGAATGTATTCTCAGCAAGTTTGCTGATGATACCAAGCTGTGTGGTGTGGTTGACACCCTAGAGGAAAGGGATGCCATCCAGAGGGACCCTGACAGACTGGAGAGGTGGGATAATGCCAACCTCATGAAGTTCAACAGGGCCAAGTGCAAAGTCCTGCACCTGGGTCAGAACAACTCCAGGCACAAATACAGGCTGGGGCAAGAATGGCTAGAGAGCAGTCCTGAGGGAAAGGGTTTGGGGGTGGTAGTAGATGAGAAACTCGACATGAGCCACCAGTGTGCACCTGCAATCTAGAAGGCCAATCACATTCTAGGCTGTATTTTAAAAAGTGCGGCCAGTAGGGTGAGGGAGATGACTCTGCCCCTCTACTCTGCTGTGGTGAGACTGCTCCTGGAATACTACATACAGCTCTGGAGCCCTCAGCACAGGAAAGATAGAGACCTGTTGGAAAGGGTCCAGAGCAGGGCCACAGAGATAATCAAAAGGGCTGCAGCACCTCTGCTATGAAGACAGGGTCAGAGAGCTGGGGCTATTCAGCCTGGAGAAGAGAAGGCTTTGGGGAGACCTCATAGTGGTCTTCAAGTACCTGAAGGGGGCCTACAGGAAAGCTGGGGAGAGGCTTTTCATCAGAAAGGGCAGTGATAGGAAAAGGGGTAATGGTTTTAAACTGAAAGAAGGTAGAATTATGTTAGATATCAAAAAGACATTCTTCATCATGAGGGTAGTAAGGTGCTGGAATAGGTTGTCTAGGGAAGTTGTGAATCCCTGGATGTTTTTAAGGCCAGGTTGGATGAGGCTTTGTGCAACCTGGTTTAGTGTGAGGTGTCCCTGCTCCTAGCAGGGAGGTTGGAACTTTATGATCTTTAAGGTCACTTCCAACCTTAACCATTCTATGATCCTTCTGACGCACAGAACAGACAAAATTCTACAACTATAATGTGCCACAGAAGGAGAACGGGAAAGATCAAAGATTACTGTAGTATCATACATATCCTACTGTATAAGGATGAAAGCAAGGAATTCCTCAAATATAATTTCCAAATCACTCTAGAAAATTGAACTATACCCCCTGGTACAAGGAATTAAGAGAAGCAAAAAAACCCAACACATGTCTACCATTTAAAAGAGGAAATAATAAAGAAGGAAGCCATACAAACTTGACAGTTATACTAACTTGAGCTAAGGAGAATAAATTTAATTTTGATCTTAAATAAGGAGAGATATTTAAACCTAAAAATAGATTTATTTTATAAATAATAAATAATAAATATTATCTATTATTTATAAAATAATAAATAATAAAATATTAATAAAATTAATGATAAATACTAAAAAAGAGATAATGAAAAACTAATAAAATAAAGGTAGGATATATCAATGAACCAGTTAAGTAATTTAATTTGATTTGAACTTGATACTTTATTGTCTCCCTTGGTTCTAGTCGAATTTTGCAACTGCTGAAGAGAAAGAAGAGGAGAAAAAAACCTCTGTGTCTTCAGGAAAGCATTCAAGTTTAAGATTAAAACAAATAAAAGTGCAAATTAGACACTATCACAACTTCTTTCAGCAGCCACTAGATATCCTTGAACATCAGATATCAATATGTTAATACTTCTTATGCCAGAAATTCTTGGACATATTTATATAACTGCTTTCATAGGTTTATTTCAAGTTTCACCTTAAAATCATTTAGACTCCCTGTCTCCACTCTACTGAGAAATCTATTTCGTACCTCACTTCACATCATACTTCAGACTTCTTCAAATCTACTCTCAGTTTATTTATGATTAGTTAATACTTACTTATATGGTTTTAATCTTATCCTTTAACAGAAGCATTATTATTCCCCTCCAATATGTTTATAGAAAATCATCTTAATTTCAGCTGGACTATACCACCATGTCTTCTCATCTTCTCTGAACTACACTATATCTTTTCCTACTCTTAGCATGTTCCAAATCACACTATTACTTTTTAGAATATCATCCAATATATCAATGCTACATATTGTGTATTAAACAATAGCACTAATAGTCCTCTAAGGTTGCCAATAACACTCACTTAATGCCTTATAGAACCTCCTTTATCATTTCCCTGCTACCTAACACTGTCAGCAGATAGTGATTCTCTAACTGACCAATACATACAGATTCCCTCTTTCTTTCACCACTTTCTACTGGTAAATCCCCACATTACACCTAAGTTCCTAGTAGAGGTCCTTTCATGCTAGACTTCACTACTGGATTTCAAACTAGAGCACGCACTTAGAACAAGATCATCCCCTGATTTTCACTGTTGAATGATACAATCTGTGCCTGAAGACAGCTCTCACAGTTTTGAATACAGCCTTGCCTAAGAAATCATGTTATCAAAAAAATACATTGTCATATTTTTTGCCCCCAGCTCTGAATCAGGAAAAAAAAGTGCAAGTTTTATGTCATTACCATTGTTTATTTGTCCTTTAATAACAAGTCATGACCACATTCTTGCTAGGACTACTTGTGCACCCATATATATGTATTTACATATACTGAACTATATTTTAAAAGGCCCACCATATCAACAAATGCAATCCTTATAACTTCAAGGTGGAACACAGTATCTGCTTAACACATTCCCATGAAACTCAGAGTGCCTCCAAATGCTACTTTAAATATGAAATTACAATTTAAAACCAAAACAAGACAATCTTCAAGGTCCCTTCCAAGCAGAATGATTCTATGATTTGTTAAACATTAGAAAATATTGTTTTCATGTCACTGTGCTTTTAAACAATCTTTTTTTTGTCCATTTAAGTATCTCGGGGACTTTTTGAAGTCATCAAAATAATATATAACATTTATCTAGTATTAGATCAGCCACAAATTAAAAATGTTAATAAATGTTTTCATAATGTTTCACATAAAAAATGAATGTTAACAGTGCAAAATGCTTAAAGAAAAATAGAATGCCAAAACAACAGTTCCTTTCAGAAGTGCTACTAGGATTAATGACCTTTTTTAATGAAAAAAAAAATACATATATTTCAAAAGCAATCAGCTCTACCAACTATTTAGCAGAAATACATTTACAATGCCTACAAACTAATCAATCAGCCTGAGTGCACAGAAAAATTACATGCTACATGATTTTGACACAGATGACGTCACTTCATGAACAAAGTACCTCAATGTGCTTAACCCATCAGATGAGAATAGGAGACTAGTGGCTTTTCAGTTTGGAAAATGTCCAAAAAACAACTATATTTCTATGACAGTTACTGAAGAATGACTGTTAGGAAGTCCTTAATTCAGAAGCACACATGCATAAGAACCAAATTTCCACCACTGTTCTATGTGTAATCGGAAAAACCTGTGGTTATTTTGTACCCAACTTCCAGTGTGCCTCACATCCTCTCCTTATAAATCATGTTCATAAGACATAATTTTTTATTACTCTCAAGAGTGTTAAAAATGGAGTATGATGTTTAAATCGAAGTGGGGTGCTGAACATATGCCAAGGAAGGCAGCAAAAAAACTATTTCATTATTTCAGCACTTCAGCTTTCTATTATGATTGCATTGGCATCTTTCCTAATGTAGAAGTGAGTTTAATTTGCAGTAGTGCTATATGGAAGGTGTGCTGTACCAACCTTGAATTTCAATGTAAAGCATTCTGGATAGATAACCACACAGTATATGGAAATTAGTGAAGTTCATGTTCTTGGCTGCTTCTAAATCTGAAAAAGCCACAGAGAGTGGCAATTGCCCAAAGTGTTGAGCAGTTGCAAAAATTAATTATCATCACATGTGGACTTAAGACATTCTTAGTGAGTTAGTGCCTTCAGGTATAGAAGATGTTTAAACCTGCAGCTTTTATTGCAGACCATCAAACACCCAGTGCTCAAGAGAAGTACAGTATAAAAACAAATGCAAGATGTTTCCATCTTCCTATACTTTTTTCATGCTTATTACATACACTGTATTTCAACATAGCAATCATTGTAATATCAAGACTTGTGGCCAAAAGCTTAGCTCTCACTTGCCTCTGTCAGTCTCTGTATAATCTGTTTTAGCCTTGCCCTCTGTTCTTATGGAGACTAGGAGGGCCTGCAGGAGTAAAGCAAAATTAGCACTTCAAAAGTTGTAATGCAATTACATGGTAATAATCATTCTCATTTCACAATCTCTATATTTTTCTTTCTATCCCTCTGCTTTAAGCACATTCTTCTCTACTCTGCCTACTAGGCTTCCTCAGTCTATCACAGTTACATTACCATATATTTTACAAGATATATGATAGCACCATGAGTCTGAAAATACCGTAACACTTAAAATGCATAGAGGACCAAACTTCCTATCCTACTACCCTAGCTCAGATACCCCTGAAGTCACTAAGAGTTATTAACAGGGCAGCTGAAGTAATAACAAATAACTTGCAAAATGCTAGAAAGTTACTTAAAACTAAATCTTGTAGGCTTTTGTAATTAAATTATTGCACTGTATCCCAGATCAACATCTTTCCTACTGTTTCAGTGTCCAGCTGCCCGGTCAACACAACCCCCTGCCTACACCAAGTAGTTCTGCAATGCACATTCCTTTCAAGTTGCCACAACAGCAGTTTTGCAAAACAGTCTATCTTTACAGTTTTCAGTTAAACCCATCATGACAGTAGGCTACAAGAAGGTATCACTAGTATCTGACTAGTTACACCTCAGAAAAAGATCAGTGTTTCATCATTCTTAGTTCACAAAGCAAGGAACTAGCAGCTTCTCTAGCAGCCCCCCAAAACACAACTACATGCATAACAGCTGTAATTCTTTTGATCCTAAACAAAGCTTACACTTGTAAGATTAATCAACTTGAATAGCTGATAGCAGGTGATGCTTGAGCTAACTTAAGGCCTTTAAGATCCAGCCTGGATGAACTATCTTATCACTGCACAAGTACATCTTTAAATATTTCTTCAGTAAAGGGGAAAAAAAAAAATAGGGGTTTTTTTGGGTGGTCCGGGGTTTTTTCTTCTTCTACATGGAAGAAGACACATTTTTTAAAAAAAGCAGCCAGTAGGAAATAGATGGTACTGAAATATGTGTATATGTCTGTATTTAAGAGAAAGCAAATGATAGGTTATCAGCTTGGATATGCCATGCTTCATCTGATCATTGCCAGATGTGAGAAATGAAAAGAGTTAATGTTCCATCGTCAAAGCAGAAGTGACAGTAATGCCCAGGAATGGACTTTTACACAAAGAACTCACTGGAAGAGCTCAAATGTCAAGTGTAACAGAAGTTTACATTACTTCAGGTTTAGGCTTTTGCTCTGTGCTTCCTTTTTTTTTCTCCATACAAACATACAGAGTAACACAATTTACAATCTGGTTTTAGCACCGCACTTCACTTTCACTGATAATCTGTACAGAGATTCAGCAGGGTGAAAACTCCTTGAAGTTGGAGAAAACAGTTGTTATTCTGTCACCTTCATGAGCAGCATGTGCCTCAAGGTTGGACAAATCATAGCACACGCAAAATTCAATTGGAACTGACATTTGTTAATGCTACTTGCCTGAACTAGAAAGGGAGCGAGCTCCAAAACAGTTTTTTAGCCTTTGCCTACTGCCTACTGGAAAGGCATTGGTATTTAAAGCTTTTCTTGATCCCTGCAGCAAGGATCTTACTCATTTTCCCAAAAAAATTCATAGGCATTGCTCAGCCCCTCCCATTGGCATTAATGCATTATGTTTCTTTATCAGATGCATCAACATATTTTGAAAAACTAGAAATTGTAAACATGGTGAATTATAACATAGAAAATGCATCTGGGAGCAAATGTTTTCAGAACGATACTAGGAAGGAAAACAAAACAAACAAACAAAAAACCCACACCCAACCAAATAAAAAAAAAACTACAAAAATTACAAAACAAAATCCAAAAAAAATTACAAAAAAACCAACCAAACAAACAAAACCAGAGGCTGAGAGGACTGGGATTATTCAGTTTGAAGAAGAGAAGGCTGAGGGGAGACAGCGTTGCTCTCTACAACTACCTGAAAGGAGGTTGTAGGGAGGTGGGAGTTGGCCTCTCCTTCCAAGTGAATAGGACATGAGGAAATGGCCTGAAGTTGAGCCAGGGGAGGCTAGATATTGGTAAGGATTTCTTTAGCAAAAGAGTGGTTGGACAGTGGAACAGGCTGCCCAGGGAGGTGGTGGAGTCACCATCCCTGGAAGTGTTTAAAAGAAATAAGATGTGGTGCTTAGGGACATGACTTAAGCACTGAATGGGTAGATTAGGTTATAGTTGGTGGATTTAGGTTATGGTTGGACTTGATGATCATTAAGGTTCGTTCCAACAAGGATGATTCTGTGATTTAGGCCTTTGAAAAAAAAAATAAAAAAAAAAATAAAATATATATACATATATATATATTAAATCTCTGTCTTGATGCAAGATTATAAAGCTGGTGAAAAATAAAGTAAACCAAACCCAGAGTATTACTATATTATAAAGTATCTTGTTCTTGCAAGGACTTCTTGTGCAGCACGTATAAATCGTTCTTTCATTTTATAGACAAGAACTAAACTAAAAGTGGGCTGCCTTCTGACAGAATTCAGGACCTATGACTGCAGCATAACCATTAAGTCATTTGTTTATATTGGACCATAATATATAAAATCACTTCTCTTGAAAGATGATTATACTTATAATTGGGTAAAAAAAAAAAAAAATTACAATATTTAATAAATATATTATTTATTTTTAAATCTTTTGCCTTTCAGAACATCCCTGTGATACATGGCACTAGTGGCATATTGCTGACTTCAGTTTGGTATGCACATCTATCTAAATGTCATCCAAACACCTGACAAGCATTACAGAATGGATTCGGTTGGAAAGGACCTGAAGGATCATCTCATTCCAACCACCTACATGGGCAGGGATACCTTCTACTAGACCAGGTTGCTTCAAGTCCCAAGAATTGGTCTAAGAATTGATTTAATTGGTCAGATACTCATTCCTCTATATTGGTTCTGCATGGGCACAGAAGATCTGTGTGTGGTAATGACACATAAAGATTCTTGGTGCAAATAATGTTTTTAGACTGGGTATCCATGTTTTACTAAACAAGTAAGAAAGGATGTAGAGTTTTATGTTTTCTCTTACTTTATATTCATTATCAGCAGAATAAATCTCATTTCCTCAAGTTGTCATGACCCAGACTGGGCAATCCAGAGAGATTCAGATTGGACTCTCTTGCTTTTTAAACTCCTTCTGTCAGAGAGCAGGCTAGGTGTGGGTGGATCCATTCCTACTCTCAGACCCATCCCTCCCAGGGGAATTCATAATCAGGCCTGTCCCACTCAATGTGTATGATAAAGGAATTGCGGAACTGTCAGAGTTGGAAGGGACCTCTAGAGATCAGTCCAACTCCTCTGCTAAATCATGATTGCCTAGAGTACATTACTCATTACTGCGTCCAGCCAGGTCTTGAATATCTCCAGAGAAGAAGGCTCCACAACATCTCTGGGTAGCCTGTTCCAGTGGTCTCTCACCCTCATCATCAAGAAGTTTTTCCTCATATTTAAATGGAACTTCCTATGTTCCAGCTTGTGGCTGTTGCCCGTTGTCCTGTCACTGGCAACTACTGAAAAGAGCTTGGCTCCATCCTCCCTGCACCTACCCTTTAGATACTTATAGGTATTAATAACGTCTCCCATCAGTTTTCTCTTCTCCAGGCTAGGGTTAACCTTTTTTTAACAGACCCATCAGTGGTCACAGGGCAAGGTCAACTGTTTTAATTCTCTACCTGGCACTCAGGAGTAATGACTATTAACAAGGGGGTTTGTAGAAATCACAAATTAACTCAAAACATAGCAGAGACACAATGTATAAAGGCATGGCAAAATTTGTAACAATGCATCAGACTTAGGAAAATCACAAAACAGAACAGATTGCCTGAACTTGCAGAAATGTTACCCTCATGTGCCTAGAGATTAAATCAAAGGTAAGAGAGAAAGACAAGAGAGAGAGAGCACAAGAGGGAAAAGGTATCTTCACCCTTGGATGCAGTGATGATCTCAGCTTGAAGTTGAGGTCTACTTCTTTTATGCTTTTATACAGACTCAGTGTCAAGTTACAGAGTGTTTAAAGAGGAGTCACTACTGATGAGGCAGGACTAGGTCATAAGTCATGTGCTGATTGATTCTTAGCAAGTTAATGGTATTTAAAAATTAAAGAAGGGGGGAAAGAGCCAGCTTTTGCTTGAGATGCATATGTCTGGCTGTGAGGCCTTGACTCCAGCCTAAATAATACAACTTCTGGCCATGGGGCTTTTGCTCCATTCCAGCAGTCATGCAAATCACTGATCATAAAACTTGCCTTCATAGTAACTGTCAGGCCCAATTGCTGTAACTGTCACACCATAAAACTTCCAATATCTGTGCTGTGTCTTGGCTAGACAAGCAAGTTGCTCATTCTTCCACCCATTCATGGTCAGGTAAAAAAAAAAGAGCACTAAATTAGCCTGCACTCTTGTCCAAGGCTGGTACAAGAGAAACATGTTAATTGGCTTGAATGAACAAAGAAACATGTACTCCCACAATGAGGACCTCACCCACACAAATACAGAGCAAAATGTGGTGTTTGACAAGGCAGTAAATTATTCATTTCCATACTCTACACTAGTCTGTAGAAGCCTTTTCTAATTCTGGTACAGAGTTAGAATTCCATGTCTGACTAACCAACTCTGAATTCTTGGCCTTTTCTTTGGTGAACCTATTTCTCCCTCTCACCCATGAAGTGTGAATGAGAGTCATCAGTTTTCAGAGAGATACCAGACTCAACTTGCTAACAGAAAAGTTGTTTTGCCCAGCTTCTCTAGAAATGGCCTCTGGTTGTTACAAATTTCAGTGTCCAGTGACCACTCTTACCAATAACTTCCAAAATTATCTTCAAATAGTATGAGTAATCAATAGCTAGAAATCAGAATCTTTTTACTTTTTTACCATGCAGGTCCTATACCTTCTATCATCCACTTCCAAGAGCCCAACAACACTTATTTAACAGCTTGTAGCCACATCCAATCTCTCTTCATTTTCCAATTTAATATGATTTCACTCCCCTAGAGTGCATGCTTATATTCAGAAGCATTTAAAGTAGTTAAATCAACTTGGCTAATTTCTATCGGGTACACCTATCTAATTTACCTCATACAGATTTAAAAATAAATTGCTCTGTATTTTAACTGCATAAAAAACCAAACAAAAATCTACAAGCATGAAAATATATTTCCAGTTCAGTTCCTTCAGTGTTCTATAAATAGGTGTTTTGGGTTTTCTATATGCTATATGAAATTATAACACTACTTGTTATAGGGTTTAATGATTTTGTTTCCATGTTAAAGACTTTAGAACTAAATTAATCTCAGAAATGAATTAACCTTTTTTAGGTTTGCAAAGCCAGTAATTTTAACAACTTGACTCTACAAACCTGGGAAGATATCTATTCTCAGCATGGATATACATAAAGATATGTGAGTCTTACCAGTTGGTCTTTAGTGCTGTTTTGGTTGATGATTCATTTATTCTGTAGGTAGAAATAAGTATAGCTAATGAGATGACAGAAAGCTTCTGACAGCTTTGATGTGAATACAATATCTATATTAAGAGCAGTGTGTGGAGGAGTAAAGGGAGGATGTTCTCACTTGTTATTTGAAATAAGTTTGGTGGATCTCAGCACAGTGAACAGCAGACGGATGTTCAGAAAAATCATGTCAACAGTCAAATTAAAACTGGCACCACTCTTGGCAATAGAAGAAAAAGTTAAGGATTAAATGGGCACAGTAATATCAGAACAGGACTGCAATGCATTTGCTGAAGGGGAAGTGTCCTAGGACACTTAATGTAAATCCCATTTGTCCAGTGGAACCACAGTCAAGCCAACATCTTTAATTATAAAGAATTTTAGTTTTTAAAACTTAGGGAGTAAATTGTCAGATAGTTTAAACCTATGCTGTCCTATTTACTTCAGGAAAGCTATGGTAATTTTCAAAAGCTGAAAAACTTTCCATGACATTCCTTAAAAAAATATTGGTAGCTACGTACCACCATATCTTTTTTTGTTCCCAAAAGGATATGCCAGCTGTGTGGTGGTTTTCCCTCAGAGCAGGTAATAGAAATGTTTCCGTTGAGTAAATTGAGCCGAACGTGGGTACTGAATTTTGTTTGGGTCACCTGCAGTGGGATTTATTTCACCTGACTTTATCTAATCTAACAGTTAGACAGCTGGTCTAAATGACATAGGCTAGGCAGCCTTTACACTTACTTAGAGGATGAGGCACCTTTCCAGGGCCATTAAATACATCGAAGGCATGACTCGTCTCCTGTTCCCAGAGTGCACCCAGGTCTGGGTGCTGCTGAGCAATATTAATCTCTGTGGAAGAAGCTGTGAAGCTAATGCTACTGGGATACTCAGGAGTTTGGTTGCATCTCCAGGCTGAGGCCCATCAGGGAACCGAGAACCACCAAGAAACTGCTACTATCCTCCACCTCTGAACAACTCTGCTAATGTCAGCTTTCTGAGGTATGAGGTACACATCTTGCATATGAAGATATTTGAAGTGTAGCTCACAGGCTCAGAAAATTTGTGATCCCTGCAATAGAGTAGCTGAGTTTTTCAAAACATAGGTTTTATGTTACCACCACAAAATAACAGAGCAGCACTACCGCTGCATGGAACTGCCACCTTATATCTGAAAGCAAAGGAGCCTGAAGGTAGGAAAAAAAAGTATTATACAGTGTTATTCTTCACAGTCTTAAAAAAAAAACAACCAAAAGTGACAACATGAAAATTTTAATGTGATGCAAATTTTAATGTGATGTAAATTAAGTAGTAATAAAGCCATTTTCCTTCTCAAAGCTGATCACCTTCCATCTTTCTTCAGAGCAGTACTGGAGAAAGGGGAGATACAACTTTTTCTTGTGTGCAGAAATCTAGGCGCTTCTAAAATAATCATTAATATTTCTTTATCTGTCCACAGGAACGATGAGTTAAAAATACTTATCAGCCACATGAAGCTGGAAGAAAGAAAACAATTCTAAGATCTGTCTGAAAAGACAGAAAAGGGAATAGTACTGAAGACACCTTGGACAAATGAAAAGACAGATCAGCCCCAGACAAGATGCTACTACTTGTCTCCTCTTTCCTTACATGTGGATCCACTTTGACAGCATGGCATCTAAAAGCCATTTCCACAGTCTACACCATGACAAAAATGGCAGTTTTGTTCTCTTCCTCTCATGCTTGGCTTTTCCTCTGGAACACTCTGATTCCCTATTATTCTAAATATAGGAACCTTTTACTGTCAATGAATTGCATAAAAATTCAGTAAAACTTGCCTACGCTTGGCTTGGAGAAGAGATGTGACCTGAAAAACCATAAGTCTTAGGAATGTGTAATGTTCTTAAATATTGCATTAATGTGTTTTGCAAAGATGAAAAAGCATTTAGGAAGTAAAGGTTGTTTCTTAAGATAAAGCCAGTCCTTAATTTACATATACACAATGTTTACATATCTAACATGTAAGAACATGCAAATGAAAAGCTGACAGAAACCATTCCATTATTCCTATCATACTTTGTTGTTACTCTGAAAGAAATGTTAACATTAAAAAAACTGCTTCGTTTGTAATAATTACACTTAGTTTCACAGTCAGTCCTCATTTTCTTGTATTGCTGGAGGTTAGAAGATTTAATGCATTCTAATCAATGAGATGACAGTTCCTCAACACACTAAAAAGATAACAAATGAAGAATACTGATGTGGCTCCATCTGGAGAATTGCCATAAGACGCTGGCTTTTCTAATATGCCTGAGTAATTCCTGAAGTGAAACTACTGGAAGGAAGTATGCATCTAATTCAACAAGATCACTTACAACAATGAACTAAAAAGCTTCTAGTCAAATTCTATTCTTCAATTTTCCTACTATTCCCAGTTTAGATCAAGCTGCCTGGGCATTAAGGAGTCTCAAAAACCTCAAAGAATTCAATGAAATAAACTGTAAGTAGCCAAAGAGTTACTTCCTGGCCCTGCCTCAGTCTCAAGTGTCTAATAGATTAATGAGGCAAGCTGCAGAGAACAAAGAATGCTACAAGGGTGTTCCTATCATATCAGCAGACATTTGTTATGATCTGTTGGGTCAAGCACTGGCTGGATGGTCAGGCCCAAAGTGTGGTGGATAATGGAGTCAAATCCAGCTGGCAGCTGGTCACAGGTGGTGTTCCTCAGGGCTCAGTGTTGAGACCGTTTCTGTTCAACATCTTTATTGATGATCTTCATCAGGACATAGAATGTATCATCAGTAAGTTCGCAGATGATACCAAGTTAGGTGGGAGTGTTGATCTGCATGAGGATAGGGACACTCTACAGAGAGACTTGGATAGATTGGATCCATTTGGACAATGTTAATGGTATGAGCTTCAATAAGGCCAAGTGCAGTGTCCTGCACTTGGGCCACAACAACCCCATGTATTGCTATAGTCATGGGGAAGTGTGGCTGGAAAGATGTCTGGCAGAAAAGGACCTAGGGATTCTAACTGACAAGCAGCTGAATATAAGCCAGCAGTCTGCCCAGGTGGCCAAGAAAGCCAATGGCATCCTGGCTTTCTTATGCGTGTGATATAGTGTGACCAGCAGAAGTAGAGAGGTGATTGTTCCCCTGCACTCAGCACTGGTGAGGCCACACCTGGAGTATTGTGTCCAGTTTTGGGCACCTCAATTCAAGAGAGATATTGAGGTGTTGGAGCCAGTACAGAGGAGGGCAATTAAACTGGTGAAGGGCCTAGAGAAGGGCAACAAAATTGGTGAAGGGCCTAGGGAATAAATCTTATTAAAAATGCTCAAAGGATCTGGGAATGTTTAGTTTGGGGAAGAGGAGGCTGAGGGGAGACTTCATCAGTCTCCACAAGTACCTGAAAGGACACTGTAAAGAGCTTGATTCTGGTCTTTTCTCACAGGTAGTTAGTGACAGAACAAGAGGGAACAGGTTCAAGCTGCAACAGGGTAGGTTTATACTGGACATTGGGGAAAAAAAAATTCACAGAGAGTGGTTGAGTCACCAACCCTGGATGTGTTTAAGGGTTGTTTGGATGTGGCATTGGTTGATATAGTTTAGGGGAGAACTTTGTGGAGTAGGGATAATAATTGGACTTGGTGATCCCAAGGGTCTTTTCCAACCTGAAGAGTTCTGTGTTTCTATGATTCTATGGTTGACTTGGCACAACCTGAAGATAGTGCTGTATGGGCAGTTGCCTAAAAAACAACAAACAAAAACAACAACAACAACAAAAAATAATCAAGCCTTCTGATTCTTTGAGCTCTCCCTATCTGCCAACAAATATGCCAGTCAGTGTTACATTCCATTTGGTATCAAATCACATCTTCAAAAACACCAGAACATTCACTCTATGCCTGTAAATGGCTCTTCTCCTTACAATCTGAAATTGAGTTTTAGCTGTTAGAAGTTAGTAAGCTCTGGGTACAGACAATCCCACAAATTAATGTCTCCTAGTATAAAAAAATGTAGTATTTTAAAGACCTAGCAAACAAAAAAATCACTGTCCCCATCACAAGTAAATAAGAAAATGGAGAAAATATGAACAACACAGAGGTACTTGTACACATTTACAATCAATACCAAAAGATGAAAGATTTTATTCATGTAAAAGAGTTGTTTCACAAACTACAGACTCCACCTGACCTGGGGAAGCGCTTGCACATCAACAGTTGGACTAAGTCCCACATACTCTCTGTATAAATCATATCCATCTGGTATGAAGGAAATACGGCAATGACAACAAGGGCTGGATGCTTTATCATCAAATGTAGAGTGAATACAGTGTTGCACTTGAGAGAACTACAGTTAAATTACCATCTCTCATTCTTCTCTCCCTTTTCTTCCTGTAATTTTCATGTATGCTGATTCCCATAATGCTAAAATTCATCGAAAAGCCTGGTCTGAATGGATAGCTAAGTTATACTGGAATATATTAGAAATACAAAAATCACCACCAGCAACAATGAATAATAATACTGCTACAAATTCTGGTGGCAGTCATGGTAACAAGTTGTTCCAATTGCGTAGGTGCAGATGAGAGCTGCGCTGTGCTAGCTTTTTACAAATACAGATGAACTGGATGGTAAATGCTGAGGAACAAGAACACAGCAATATGACAGACACAGACCGAGAGGGTACCGATATAAAATTTTGATTGAAATGCCACATCAGTCTGCACACAATAGGAAACTAGAACAGGTGCCATTAAAAGAAAGATGTAAAGAGAGCTTTTAAAGAACTCAGCTCTGAAGACGTTTGTAACAAACTCATTTCAAGCCTAGAGGTTGCTCTGGGAGAAAAAATTCTCAAGATGCTCATACTAACAAAGGTATCTTTTCAAAAGTAATGAATTATAATTGGTAAGGCGGAGAAAATATTTTCAAATAAAGACAAGCTAATGTTTAACAGAGAGAGAGAGAGTGTACATTAACAGAATTTCAAATAAAGGTAGGTATGGCAAAGTAAATAATTAGACAGCATTATACATGCATCAATGAGAAGGTTGGGGTTTTTTCTGGAGACTTCAGCATACTTCAAACATTAATAGATGCTTTCCCAGATTTCTCTCTATAAATGTATGAGCTACACATCCATTAATATGTGCATTTCAAAAATAAGTTACAATAGAGAAGTAAATAAATTAATAGGTCATTGTTGTGGTTTGGGCCCAACACAACAACAAAGAAACAGCCTCACAGCTGCTCACTCAGCTACACACACACACACACACACACAATCTGGGATGGGGAGGACAAAGCTCATGGGTCAAGACAAAGTACAAGGAGTGTTCTTCACTGATTAAGGTCCCGGGCAAAACAGACTCAACTTGGGGAAAAAAGAGTAATTTAACATTAATCAAACACACACAGGACACAGACAACACAAAGAGCAGTGCTTACATACATTACCCTACCTTTCCCTTCTTCCCAGGCCTAAATAACTTTGTTCCCGGTTCCTCTCCCTCCTTCCCCCCAGCAGCACAGGGGGACAGGGGATGGGGTTTAGAGTCAGTTCACAGCCTGGTGGTCCCTGCCGCTCCTTCCTCCTCAGGAAGAAAGATTCCTTACAGTCCTTCCCTGCTTCCCCATGGGGTCCCTTCTGTGGGAGACAGTCCTCCACAAACCTCTTCATGAGTCCTTCACACGAGGTCTGGAGCAAGCTGCTCCACCATGGGCTTCTCTAGAGTTATGGGCTGCTTCAAAAACAGCCATCTCCCCTTGTGCCAGAGTATTCCAAAGCTGTGTAATCAGAGTCCACAGGCAGCAAATCCACTGCCACAAAAGCTAAGTCCACTGGCCAAGCTCACCCCTCCCGGTACCTCCAGGGAAAGTTCCACCACGTTCCTCCATGAGTGCAGGGGGACAGCTGCCATCTCGCCATGGGTTGCAGGGAAACTTCTGCTAAGACACCTTCTTCCCCTCTTCTTCACCAAACACCAGCACCGCTCTGCTTGCTTCAGCGCAGCTCTTCTCCTTTAAGCAGTCCTCTGCTCAGGTGTTACCTCAGTTCTTTCCTATGGTAATCACAGAGGAGCATCTATTGTCCCTCTAATGGCTCCTTTGCTGGGTGTGGATCAGGGGGAGCTTCTCAGCTTCTTACCCAAGCCACGCCTGGGCCCTCTCCCTGGCTACCAAAAAAACCCCACTAAACCAAACCAGAACAGTCAATAGACAAAGATGGTAATTAAAAATCTGTATTTCATCATTCAGAATCTGGAGTGTTCAGCATTACCATAAAAAAAAAAAAATCACCTTTCATAATTCTTTATATGAAATGAGAAGGATAACCTAGAATGAAAAAGGTAAGGTTATGGTTACTAGATAGTTCAATCAATCATTTGTTAATAGAGAATATTCTTAAACATATGATAATTTAAAATATCCATAAATATATCTTATCTATCCATATATGAAAATATAGGAACTGAGCTTCTTAAATTCTTAGTGCCTTAGCTTCTGTTGACTTTGAATTTGCAGGAAATCAACAGTGCTGGAAATCAAGTCAATGGTTCAAAAGCAAAACCTCATGAAACTAATACATCCTCCTAGAATAAGCAACCACTGGCTCGAGCTAGGAAGAAGATATTTCTCTACTTCACTCACAAGCCCTCACATTCCTTGATCCAAAACTAAGCCTTTTTTACAGTTTAAGAAACATATTAGATTTCACTGACTCAGTAGGCTCAAAAAATATCCCTGATGATTTCTTGTAATTTTCTATCACTTGTGACCTTTATTTTCTAAGAAGGTTTATTATTACCTCCTTG
>NW_009953308.1:370295-393522 GCF_000747805.2 Chaetura pelagica
CTTCACATACTTCCACTGTTCACTGAAAATTATGTGGCATATCATGAGCTTGCCAACAGCTCTAGGGTGTGCCCATTTGTGAGGGAGTGATCCCCCATACACCCAGCGCTTAATAAGCATACCTTCCTTATCAGTTGTAAGGTCACTATTCTGTATGTCAATGCAGTTTGCACAAGCCCATTTCTCGAACCTGACAAGGTCCCTCTCGACGGCATCCCTTCCTTCCAGTGTGCCAAACTCAAAACACATTTTGGTGTCATCAGCAAATTTGCTGAGGTTGCACCCAATGCCAGTGTCCATGTTCCCGACAAAGATGTTAAGTATCACCAGAGTGAGTAACCACCCTTGGGAAAATCCACTCAACACAGGTCTCCATCCGGTTTTTCAGCTGTTGATACATAGAGTTCTAAAATGCAGTTAAGCACACAGTATCTCATAATAAATTCAGAGACTTGCTGGTATTGGTAATTAAGAGAGCTTCGTTTTCATTGAATCACATATCAAGCCAGATACATGAATCAAACAGTAAAAAGATACTATTTTAAAATACTTTTCTAGCCTGCAGCTATTAACTTGCTTAAGTAACGTTTTGTGCAATGGTCCTACGACAATTCCCTTAGCTATGAATATTTGATCTTCACTCCTCCCCTTCACTCTGGTCATTGATTCATCTTCACAATCTCAACTATTCTGTATATGGAGAAATACAGATTTTCACACCTTCTGTCTCGTAAGCTACTGTAGACTCTCAAATTCTTTATTTTATTTCAGCAATCCTCACTCTCTGTCCTAAAATGTAAGAAATATTAACTCCTGATTCTCTAAGTTTTTATACCCTATAATTTCACAGATTTGGAAATATTAAGCTGTATGGAAAAAAGAGAGAGGAAATAAAAGTAAATACAGACAAAAGAGTAAAAAAAAATAAATATTAATTTAATGTGATTTATCAAGGATCTATAATACTAAAACATTTATAGACAGACAGATAAGAGAAACAATAGTCATAAGATCATTTTGATAATTGGTAAGTTGCAGTCCCAGAGGGAGCCTAGTATCATTTCTATGTTCAATCACACAGATAACTTCATTGTTGTTTTTTTGAAAGTGTGGTGAAGGAGTTGAAAATTAAAGAAATGGGGTATTATTAAGATGTATGAAAGTTCTTTACTTATAACAGTATATTTAGTAGCTTCAGCAGTACTGATCTTTTTCCCAAGCAATGTCATTTGTTTCCTGGTAAATGCAAACTTGAAATCATTCTTCCTAAGAACATCATATACTTTCACAGGGAATACAAACTGTAGGAATTTTCAGTGGAACATTTAATCAGCAACCTAGTGATGTAGTTTCATGTGGAAACTATTTGTGGTGGAAGCAGGGAGGGTGAACAGAAACAGACATTTGAGTCACAAAGCTATTTGCTTAGAGAGCAAGGCAATGTAGTCCACACATTGAACCAGAAGTAGAGTTGTTCTCCAACTTTCTATGCCTCAGGGAAGATGCAGTACTCACAGATTTATGCTAAATATTTCAGCAGTACTATTGGAAATGAGACAAATTATTCTCATGTATTCAAACTGCGATTGTGTTCAGATTTTCACTTGTGAAAATCTACTCTTTGAAAAAAACATTAACAATAGGATCAGGTTTATGCAGAAAACAAGATGGATGAAAAATACTGATGCTTACAACATCTCTGTCCCTTTATTTTCTTCCAAAATAATTAATTTTAGTATTTTTAAGACACCCTTTAATCCACCATGTTTTTACATGTTGAAAGGCATTTCAGTCATCTTCTAGACACAATTCTTACAGCCACATTTTAAATGTAGAAGTTATATGAAGTTCAAAATTCAAATACCCTGGAACACCATCAGAGCTTCTCTGCATTCAGGTTTCATTACAACTCAAATACAGGCCAAGTTTTCTAGAGATTTTCAAACCATGTTGAGAAACATGGATTCAGTGGCAAATGACATCTCTGAAAAGAAAGAAAAACCATAATGAAAAGTTTAAACCATAAATATATTGTGTGGACCAGGCTACAATATTAGAGATATGGCAACACTTCTGTTTGCCTGAATCAAGCACTTCATGTGTTTCTAATAAAGTTCAAGAGAACATAATCCTGCAAATATTTCAGTGAAGCATGCAAGCAAAAGCAGTGAGCTAACCCCCAAGTAGAAACTAGCTCTGCCTTTCTGTGGCTAAACAGCAAAAAGCACTTGTGACCAGATACTGGCTGCAAGAGTTTATATTACCCGCTAAACTACCTTTACCTGTTGACAGCAAGTCAGTTCATTAAGGACTAACTGAGTAGTTCCAGCCAGTTCTTCATCATTCGAGAATGACAACTGTTCTTCTTAAATGTCATATAAGGTCATATAATAACTCCTTAATCCAAAAAGGTTTCTAATATTTTAAAATACACCTGATTTAGCTTTTTGCTTTTGACGTTTGGACTTCTATCCCTTGCTTTTTTCCCCTCCTCAATTAGTCTCAGAGTAGTCTCTTGCAGCTTCTAAGTCTCAGAAGTTAAAAAGTACAAATATTCCAATATTGAAGGTTTTAACATTTCTTACCTGGGAATAGAAGCTGTTCCTAAAAAAATATTTTCAATTTTGCTACTCGGTTAGAAAATCTTTCACAGGAAGGAGAGTTTTCCAAGAAGATCAGAATATGTAGAATCACAATTGCCAGGCCACCATTTCAGATTTTTCAAACATAAGTTTTTAAAGCATAATACACTCCTGATCAATCTGATCCTTCTGGGGAATGTTAAAGACTGCCTATAATATTTTCTCATTATTTTATTGCAGTGGATTTTGAGGACTATGAAACCTGTATTATGAAGTCATTAAATACTGAAACAATAATTTCAATTAATATTTTGTAGATTCAAAGAATCATGGAAAATGCTGAGTTGGAAGGGACTCATCAAGATCATTAAGTCCAACTCCTGTCCCTGTGCCAGGCACCCCTAAAATCACACCATGTGCCTGAGAGTATCATCCAAATGCTCCTTGAACTCAGGCAGGCTTGGTGCTGTGACCACTTCCCTGGGGAGCTGGTTCCAGTGCTCAACCACCCTCTGGGTGAAAAACCTTTTCCTGATATCCAACCTAAACCTCCCGTGATTCAGCTTCCTGACATTTCTCTGAGTTCTGTCATTGGTCACAGGAGTGAAGAGATCAGGACCTGCCCCATCTCTTCCCCTCGTGAGGAAGCCATAGACTGCAATGAGGTCACCCCTCAGCCTCCTCTTCTTCAAGATGAATAATCCAAGTAACCTCAGCCACTCCTGATAAATAATCCCATCCAGACCCTTTACCATCCTTGTGGCTCTCCTTTGGGAACTCTCCAATACCTTGATGTCCTTTCTATATTGTGGTGCCCAAACTTGCACGCAGTTCTCAAGATGAGGTTGCACCAGTGCAGAGTAGAGCGGGGCAATCACTTCCCCCAGCTGGCTGGCAATGCTCTGCTTGATGCACCCCAGGACACGGGTGGCCATCCTGGCTGCCAGGGCACACTGCTGACTCACATTCAATTTGCCATCAACCAGGAACCCCATGTCACTCCCTATTGTGCTGCTCTCCAGCCACTTGTTTCCTAGTCTGTACTTACTGCTAAGGTTGCCCAATCCCAGGTGCAGAATCTGGCACTTGTCCTTGTTAAACTTCATGTGGTTAGTGACTACCCATCTATCTAACTTGTGACGGTTTCTTTGCATGGCCTGCCTGCCCTTGAGAATGGACAGCTCCTCCCACTTTTGCATCATCAGCAAACTTGCTTAGATTTCCTTCAAGTCCTGCATCCAAAAAAATTGGTTGAAGGTGTTGAAGAGCACTGGGCCTAGGACAGAGCCCTGCAGAATGCCATTAGTGACTGGTCGCCAGCCTGATGTTATCTCATTCACTGTCACACTTAAAACCTGCAGAAGCTGCAAGGTTAATATGTGCTTTTCTCACAGTGCGTTTGTTCTCATCCTGCTCCTTGGGAAAAGCTCCAAGGAAATTTTGCTGATGCAGATGACAAAGTCTGAGAAAACACAGGTTCAGCATGTCCAATTCATTATCCAAGCTGACTATGAAATTTTGAAAATTGCTATTGACCAATATCCATTGGTGGTTCATAGCATGTTTGGAACGTTTGCCTTCTCTCAGAAAAGGTTAACTATTCAGACTTCGAGATGTGACGCAGAATTTGATCTGTAAAAGTAAAATTCCTAAGGCACATTCAGAGTCTAGGAGGTTCCTCTAGTGCATTGATGATAACTTCTTAATGCAAATGCTGGACAAATCAACTAGGAGAGGAGCGCTGATGGATCTTGTACTCTCCAACAAGGAGGGTCTGGTTGAAGTTGTGATGGCCAATGGCAGCCTTGGCTGTAGTGATCACAAGATGGTGGAGTTGAGGATCCTGTGTGGGAGGAACAGAATACCTAGCAGGACCAGAACCCTGGACTTCCACAGGGCTAACTTTGGCCTCTTCAAACAACTGTTAAGGGAATTCTCATAGGAAAGGGTACTAGATGATAAAGGGGCTCAAGATAGTTGGTCAACATTCAAGGACCACTTATTGCAAGCTCAGGATCAGAGCATCCCAATGGGTAGGAAATCATGTAAGGGAGACCTGCATGGTTAAACAAGGAACTGCTGGGCAAACTCAAATGAAAAAAGAGAATCTATGGATCATGGAAGGAGGGGTTGGCCACTTGAGAGGAATATAGGACTGTTGTCAGAGGATGTAGGGAGGCAACTAGGAAAGCTAAGGCTTCCTTGGAACTAGACCTTGCTAGTGAGGTCAAAGACAATAGAAAGGGCTTCTTCAAATACATGGCAGATAGAACTAACACTAGAGGCAATACAGGCCTGCTGCTGAATGAGGTGGGTGCCCTGGTGACAGAGGATATAAAGAAGGCAGAGGTATTGAATGCCTTCTTTGCCTCTGTCTTTACTGCTGCAGACTCTCCCCAGGAGTCCCAGATCCCTACAGACCCAGAAGGAGTCAGGATAAAGGAGGAGTTTGCTTTGGTAGATGAGGATTGGGTCAGGGATCAGATAAGCCATCTGGACATGCATAAATTGATGGGTCTGGATGGAATACACCTGTGGGTGCTGAGGGAGCTGGCGGAGGTCATTGTTTGGCCACTCTCCATCACCTTTGGTAAGTCATGGGCAACAGGAGAGGTGCCTGAGGACTGGAGAAAAGCAAATGTCATGCCAGTCTAGAAAAAGGGCAAGAAGGAGGACCCAGGTAACTATAGACTGGTCAGCCTCAACTCCATCCCTGGAAAGGTGATGGAACAACTTATTTCTGGCACTATCTCTAGGCATATCAAGGATAAGGGGGGTCATTAAGAGCAGTCAACACAGTTTTAACAAGGGAAAGTCATGTTTGACAACCTTATAGCCTTCTATGAGGAAGTAACTGGGTGGATAGATAACATTTACAGAATGTTAAGTCACACACAAAAAATACTTTCTGCAGTACAAGAAAGCACTACTAAAATGCATTTCTAAAAATGTTTCTGTAACTTTAAAACTGATAATGGTACTAGCAGTACCCAGACATACAATTTTAGAAATGTTACATATTAGCCAAGAAAATTCCTGATAAGACCTGTTATAGGCAAAAACAATCCTGAAGCTGTAATACATTTATATAAATAAATGAGTGGAATTCCACCTAGCAGGTGGTACACAGATTTGAGATAGGAATTCTCAAAGACAAAGGCAGTAATAGAAAAATACCTGTAGTACAAAGTTCATTTTAACTCTTTTTTTCATAAGAGGAAGAAAAAGAAAGGCTAAATATCAAATCAGACAAATCTACATCCAGTAAATTTTCACATTTATTAGATCTAGAATTTCATTTAGAATTTCCATATTTCTTCAATTTCCCTTTAAATTAATGTTAACCAGTGCAAATGTATTCAAATTTAACTCATAATTATCTTTGAAAACTTTCCAATCATACTGTATCAACACAACAAAAGCTTTCATGAAACACCTCTCAGCAGTCTCCAAAACGCAGCATTAATCATTGGCCATTAATTTCTAATAGCGTTATGACGGAATATAGTAATTTTCTACTATAAGGCACACTAAAAACTACTCTTCAGTAAAACTGTTTTCTATATATTTGAAAAGCACGGTAGACAAAACAAATTCTTTCTAACAATAAGAAACTGTTAGATCCCTCCAGTTAAGCTTTAAATAATGACTTATTGTTTTTCCTTGCTTTATAAAGATTGGGGGTTTTTTTTGGGAAAACTAATTTGCAAAAACTGATGTTCTTACAATATCGTGACTTCTATTTTTGCCATTTTATTTTAATATCTAGAAAACTTTTGTTAACGCCTGGGTGGTTTAAGGAACTCACAACTCAAAATAATTATTACTTAATAGCATACGCACATGCAGCAAAAAAAATTCAGAAACTTCTAGTTGAAGGAAAAAATATAATTATAACTGATTTTTCACCAACAAAAGATTTCAAAATCTATTTAATTATTTGAAAAGCGAAAATGTAAAATGCCATTCCAGTGTTGGTAGCCATTAGAATTCACTTTTCACAACCATGACTGTACAAAGATGCAAAAAACTGAAAAATCAGACCCACAGTAATGAAAGATCTTCTGTACCCAAATTCTGTCATGATTCAGCTTTCCTGTGTACAAATACAAAATAAAAGACTATGCTCACATCAGCATACTTTGATGTTCTAATAAAAGTCTCTGTGTTTGCTGGTCCCATATGCCTTGGATTCTATGCAGACTTTTCTGAATATTCATTAATAATATTTATGCTACCTAGATAATAATTTAAGAATGTCATCTATTGCTTTGCCTATTTGCTGTTACTTCACATAATCTACAACCTGTGATAGAGTGCCCTGTCTGCTACAGGGATGCGTTAGCTCCTACTACCCTGACGTTATATTCAAGAATACATTTTTTATATTACATGATAAAAAGAAGAGGCTGTGTCATTTTAATATTCATTATATGTTGCTAAATGTTTTCTCCATTTAGGTTAGAGCTCAACAGCATCCGTTCTTTGCTTAATTTGTTTATGAAGCTGCAAAAGTCAGAAAGAAGAGAGCATGCAAGAGTCTTCGAAAACCTTGCTTCTTAATTACTGCAAATCAAAAATATCCTTTAAGCACAAACAAACATGAGTACAAGGCTGACATAAGTGAATCCCAAGCAATCAATTCCCTATAACTTATTTCTGCTACCAATGGAGAAACTACAGTTACCAAATAAAAAATTAGTTTGAGATCCATCCTAAAAATTGATCACAAATCACCACTTTAAACACTTTTTTTCCTTATACAACCATATAGTATTATATGAAAAGGTACAGATAAACAGCCAAAAGTAATGTTTGGAAAGAAGACAACAGCAGACATTACTAGATGCACTACATTAAAAAATGTAAGAATGGAAGAAAAGTGTTTTTCAGTTTACCTGTCTTCAGTAATTCATGATACAATTAAATATCCTCCATGACAAAGTGTAGTGTATTTATTTCCTCAAATGGCATGCTGTATCCTAGGCTATGATCATATTAACAATCTCCATGGCATATTCTTTTTTTTCTGGAAACCTGTGTGTGTTGGAAGGAAAAAAGTTAACACTTAAACGTGTTTCATATGCCCAATATTGACAGAGCACCAGATTACAGTGTGCTTTATAATGAACTTATTTAGAAATCTCATTATTCATTATAGAATAGAAAACCTTCTGAAGTACAAGTACTTAAAATCTTTTAGGCAGACAGTGTATAGCACACAATTTATAAACACAGAAAGTAAAAGATCAGTAATCTGGTTCCGAGTAGAATTTATACTATGTTCTGCTTAACTTCATCAACAATAACATTAATAATAATGTGGAATTTGTTCTTGAGACACCATGAAGTTGGTCTACACTATAGCCACTATCCCATTTACCAGACAAAACATCTGCATGCATACTGTAGTGTAAATTCACACCATGACTCAATGACACATCAAAAAAATAATCACCCTTTTCTGAACATTCAAGTATAGTTAATTATTTTGTTGTGGTTTTTTTTTCAATGTTTATAGCATGTTATAGTATTTTGCAGGAACTGCACATTCAACAATGCTAAATGTACAATTCCAGGGAGCACCTGTGATCCCTAATTAATCAACCGATCACAGATATAGGGGTACCTGACAAGTTCATACTAAAATTCAAATACTTCCATAGAAAGAATGGTAAGCGCAAGTCACTTGGATTCCAGAAGGCTGGAATTTCTTCTATGCTGTGAGAAAAATGTGCTACCATTCCTTTATAACTAATACTGAGCTTAATGTGAGATATTGTAATATTTGCAGTTTCTCTTTGAATTTCAGAAATTACAACAGTGCACATCATTAGCCATTGTGATTCCTGTTTCATCAGATATATATATAATACTTCGGAATAACTGAAAATTTTGCATCTAATTAAGGTGCAGTAGGAAAATACAAGGAAAGTTTGGATTATATCAGCCATGTTTCCTTCAAACAAACTGTGTTTTTCTATCCTAAAGATACATTATCACCTACATTTTTTAACTGATTGTGATACACTGGATTTATTAATTTACACTAATTTATTTTTTCTGTTGTCACCTTCTTGTCTTTGCTGACTGCTTTCAGTGTACAAAATTGAAAATATCTTCAGGATCTAGAAAAACAATAAATCATTATTTAAAACTTGAGGCATCTAATCATTTCTTATTATTAGAAATAATTTTCTATTTGGGCACAGATATTAAAAATAAATGTATTGTTAATCAACTTTACAGAATATAAAAATAGAAACTTATTTAATCTTGTAGAAAATATTAATACAGTATCTAGGGAATAGAATATAGTGTTACTTTTTGAAGTGGGAAAAAAAACCTTTACAGATACACCTACACTACTGATATAATATTCATCTTCCATAACAAATGAGAATAATCGGGACAAAATAGACACCAGAGACAAAAATACATCAGAGAGATTCAGACAAATTATATCATTTACTGTTATATAATGGTAAGCTGCAAAGATTACTGCTATTCTAAAACTTAATCACTTAGATCATTCCAAGAATCTCCCTGTAGAATGTTATTTTACTTTTTTGTTGCAGAAAGATCAGAATTTGGCCTAATATTGCTATTAAAACTATGAAGGCCAAAGGAGAACAGAAGTCAGGTTTCACCTTTTTTAATATAATAGAATAATTGAATCATAGATTGCATTGGTTTGGAAGACAATTCTAAAGGTCATCTAGTACAACTCCCCTATTTAATAAGCAGGGACATCTCAAACCAGAAAAGATTGCTTAAGGCCCCATTAAGCCAAACCTTGAAAAGTGATCACCACTTCATATCAAAGAACTTTTTTCTTATGTCCAACCTAAATCTACACTTCTCTAGCTTAAAACTATTACCCCTTGTCCTGTTGTTACATGCCCTTGTGAACAGCTCTTCCCCAGCCTTCTTATAGGCCCTTTTCAGATACTGGAAGCTCGCTATAGGGACTCCCCAAAGTCTCCTCTTCTCCAGGCTGAACAACCCCAACTCCTCAGCCTGTCTTCATAAGAGAGGTGCTCCAGATCTCAGGTCACTTTTGTGGCCCTCCTCTGGACATGCTCCAACAGGGCCATGCCCTTTTTATGTTGGGGGCTCCAGAGCTGGATGCAGTACTCCAGGTGAGGTCTCACCAGAACAGAGTAGAGGGGCAGAATTACCTCTCTTGTTCTGCTAGCCACACTTCTTTTGATGCAGTTCAGAATGCAGTTGGCTTCCTGGGCTGCAATTGCACACTAGTGGCTTGCGTCCAGCTTTTCATCCACTAGTACCCTCAGGTCTTTTTCCACAGGACTGCTCTCTAGCATGTCTCCCCCATTCCTTGTCATCTTACAACAATATTTTAATAATAACAATAATAACAATAACAACATTAATAATAAAATCTTGCAATAATATTTCACTAAATTTTACATGAATCTCACAATACTTCATCTGCCATCAGCATTTTATCCTTATAACACAATGATGTTATTAACCTTTTCTGGCAGCAGTACAAGAATGGATCAGCTGGCATTCCAGTTTCCAAACCAGAATATGTATTTTCCTCTTTGCACAAAGACAGTGAATATTATTCTATAATTCCAGAAATAACAGTCACTTGGTATTCATTGTGTTATGGTACTGCTTCAATGAAAAACTTTCTTAATCTATCCTGTCTTTTTTGAAATATATGACAGCATTAACTAGCTTGCAATTATGATCCAGCTTTACCAATACAATAAAAGTTACTTGAGGTGTTACAACACAGAGTTCACACTCACATATGCACTGTTTATACTGATAACTAGTAACATAATTCAATTCCTGTTCTGCTTTCAAACACAATTCAGGGAAAGGATGATGCCAGTGGTTACTGGGACTCTGAATACTGATCTTCAGTTTCTAATTCAGCTGTATGTTTAAAGTAGGTCACCAAAGGTGGTAATGGGTGTTATGCATAGAAAAGCATTGAGAATATGGATTTATCTTCCAGCCTGTATCTGTAAAATGTAAATAGTAATTAATATAATTTACTTTTTTACCTTATCATTTTACTTGTAAACAATAGACAGAACTATTTGTGCAATGCATATAATAATAATAACCACCTGAAACCGACGTTTTTCAGAATAAAAATAGTAACAGCAGTAACTTTTTGATAGTTAAACAGGTATTACAGTATAATATATTACAGTATAATTACAAATGAGGAACTGCCCTGGTTATAAATGCAATTAAATAAATTATTAATTATTAAAACATTTTGGTCCTATATTTGGGATCACTGACAGAATCTTTGAAGTTGGAAGGGACCTTAGAGGATTACCTAATCCAAATTCCCTTGCTCCCCTTACTCACACAGTAAAAGTTTTCTCCTTAGGTTTAAATAGATTTTCTCTACTTCAATTTGTGCCCACTGCATCTTGTCTTCCCTGAATTTAGGTTTCAAACACATCTTTAATATTTTGGGGAAGTGCTACTAACATGAACATTTGTTTTTTTGTGTTTCTTATGCTCCCTCTAATGTCATGGATTCCTATTTCCCTATCATGTTCCTATAATACAGTGACCACTGGTCTTTCATCCACCAGCAAAGCAGCATTTTCTTGTTAAAATACCAACCACATCTATTGTATTTCAATGACCTGTTGGTGTCCAAAATTTTACATTAATTTTTGACCCTTAAATTTTGAATTCTGATTGGGCTTTTTTTCTGGTAGTTTGACAAGATGTATCACTACATTCTATTTTCTGTGTTAGAAATGTTATGTCTCAGGCTAATGAGCTCATCTTTCCACAGTTTCTACAGCAAAGATTACATCATTTAGTAAGAACACATGTTCTCATCCATCATAGAGTCATACAGTCATCAGGGCTGGAAGGGACCTCTGAAGATCACCTAGTTCAACTCCCCTGCTATAAGCAGGATCACCCACAGATGATTACACAGGAACATGTCCAGATGGGTTTTAAATGTCTCTAGAGATGGAAACTCCACAGCCTCTCTGGGCAGCCCTCCTGTGTTCCAAGTTACTCTCACAGTAAAGTTTTCCCTTAGGTTTAACTTGAACCTCCTGTGTTCCAGCTTGTGCCCAATGCCCCCATGTTCACATATGTACTTAAATAAAACTTAATTTTCACAGTCCTGATCACCTCATGGAAATAAGAAGCCCAAATTATTTGACATCACAAATTTTAATGGATAAATTAGAAAAATACACATGGTATTATTGTTCCATGAAGAATGGTGACTGAGACTGAACTATTTGGATTTTCCTTTCCCTTGCATAGTGCTATACATATCTGTGTACTTGTGAAGTAAAATTTATTCTTCAAGTTCATGTAGTTATCCAGAATTACCTAAATGACATACATTTTCAGCACCCTTTGCATGGCAATTTCCTTCTTTTATGATGATTTTATGCTGAAAAGAATTGGCCTCTTAAATAGATTAGGTCAAAGTAATATACTGTTGGAGTCTTGGTTGGATTTTTATTTTACCTTTTTATGGAAATCACTCCATTGTTCCTACTAAGCAGATAAATCATGGAACCTGTCAGCACAGTCACAGCTGGAGAACATGACATAAAATGTGCACACATATTTCTCTTATTGCCTGGGGAAAGAAAGACCAATAGGTTTCCTGCACTGTAATTCTGACATGGACTACTAGCACACTTATTAAATTAAGATCACTCAGCACTCAGCTATAAGATTTTTAAAATATTTTTTTTTTTTTTGCTTGTTTCTTAAAAATCTTTCATGTATTCACATAAAAAAATGCCCTGTGTGCATTAATCACTGTATAGCTTTTAGAGACACAGTTTTCAGCCATGTAAAACTGATTTAAAAAGGACAGTTTCTTTACCATGGTGTAGGTTATAGGCCAGACTTCAGGTACTTGTATTCAAATATGTTTTCCCATTGTCATTGCTTTAAACTACCTTATTTCCTTTGAGAGTGTGAGGCAGTAGTTCTCCATTCTCAATGATAATTTAATTTCCCTCCTGTATGAAATCTTGGCTACTATTCCATTCTTAACAAAATAAAATAATGTCAACAAAATGGTAGTTAAATTTTACTGCTTTGAACCACCCTTTTCCAGTTAATATTCTAGTGTCTGGCATTTGGTGGAGTCATTAACACCTGTGCAGAATGAACACAAGTGTAAACTGCAAGCAAATCAGAATAGGAACATTTTATACCTGTCTTACACATATGTAAAAGAGCAAAATTTGCTATATTTAATTATGAGGATATCCAGTTACAGCCTAGGATGCATTTGATTCCAAAGAACAGCATCTTTCTCATCCTTGCAGGGTAAGAAGCCACATGGTCTGAATAAATTGCAAGTAGCACCACCTGTTGATTCAGAGTGGCCTGTCCCAGGCACGAAAGGCTTCCTCAAAGGGAATCCTTCTCACATCATGTTCAAATCTATTCCTTCAGGTTCTAAATGTAACAGAAACAGCTTGAGATGCTATGGCTTTGATGTAGGAGATAGACTGGGAAATAAAATACGAGTTATGACTTGGTTTCAGTACATATTTATACCTGGATCTAAATCATCCTCATATACTCGGTGGCAGATGCTACTCACTTAGGAAAGTGGAGGGAATGCAACTTCTTAACACAATGAAAAGACTTATCATAATATGCTACTTATATACAGAGAAACACAAATTATTTTCCACACTGCAATGAACAAATTAAAATTATTTAATTAATCATGAAAAGAAAATATTTAGTTTAAATCAGAATTTATTAAAGTGGCTAAACCAGAAAGATTTTATATTTATGTTGCTTGAAAAGCTTTATATTTCTTCATTAGTAACTCAACAATCTAAGTAGAAGAATTTATGTGTATATATCCAGAATTCACAAACATCTAAATATCTTAGTCCATACCTAATTAATGTAAAAATGAATTATCCTATTATCATTAGTAGCTAATTAATTAAGCAATATCTTACAGTCAGATTATCCTGTGTTTAAAAGCATTGCTATTGTATTTTACAAATGTATTGAAAAAAGAATTTGAGCCCTGTAGTCAGAGGATATTGTCAAACGTGTTGTATTATGCCTCCCATAGAGCAGTGTGTGCTCAAACGAAAGATAAGCTGAAACACACTGTGCAATTTCTAAATATAAGACAGGTTCCTAAGTCAAAGAAAGTCAAAAGAAATCATACTCTCATCATTATTTAGATATGACTGAAATGAAAAACAAAAGAAGCAAACAAGTAAGCAAACAAATTAAAAATAACAACCCTGAACCCCAAAAACCTGTAACTTAAAGTTTTCCTGAAATGTATTTGCATGTTTACAGATTTGGTTCTTTATATTTCCTAAGAAAATCAACATATGTGTACAAGAATTAGCTTACATCAAGCCAGTGAAAACCTGTTTCCTCAAAATATTTTGATCCACAAAGAGATATCTAATTGTATAGAGTCAGTATACCTTACATTCTACATGAACCTTTTATAGACAGCATTATACAGAAAACTGTCATTTGGTTCTGTTGATGCTCAGTAAGGTTTTATTTATTTCATACTAAGCAGTTCAGAGTGCTGGATCAAGGCACTTCTTTCAAATACTTCCTTAGGTCATTTCCTACCCTCAAGAAACTCATTTCAATTAAAAGACATTTCTCATATCATAAAATACCATTGGACACTTTTGGTGAAATACCAAATATTTTTTTAACCAGTATTTCTTTATTTCAGCAATACAGCCCCCTGAAAGCTACAGACTAGGTTAACAGAAAAAGCTTTTTTTTTTTTCCCCTGAGAACCTACAAGTTTACTTTTCCTTCCATCTCGTCTTTCCAGATCTGTCTGTGAACAGAACCCCCTAAGAGGGTCAAAACACAAATATGAGCTCCTTTAATATATTTTAAAATAACCAAATATGAAGTTACCAGGTGAATAAAAATAAAGCAAAAATTAACACACAAACCATACCATAATAACCACAGCAACTACTACTGCAGTTTCATATAGAAGTGAAAGATTTTAGCACTCCTTTGTCTTTGAGTTTCCCCACAGGTGAATTATTCTTTCAGTGATTTGCTACCTCTTAATCATGATGTTTTCATGCTGCAAATGTACTGATTACATATAACTGTCCTTTGAAAAATCGACCTGAGGAAAAAAACCAATATACAGTGCATTGATCCCTGAAGTAGTCAGCAGAAAATGAACATACATTGTCCAATGAGTGGAATAATGGCTTTGTTGACAACCTCAGTGAAGTTCAGCCTCTGCAATTAAGTGGATAGAGAGATAAAAAAAATGGAGATACAATGAAAATCATCCCCCCATCACCTCTGTTCTCTGCTTTACACAATCATGCCACTTCACTGACATACAAGGTCAGGGAGACACAGTAGTTTATTTGCCCTCCAGGCCACAGATGAAATGAAAACACTTCATGAATCTGAAAAATTGTTCTACCTTATCAAATGGTACTATGGCTTATTGTAATAATATTATCACACCTCTCTTTATGTCAATATATTCCAATGCAGTCAGCAAATCCACAGTGAACATATGGTTCCAATTTATCCTTGTAAATATTGAAAGGTGCCATGACTACCATAAAATCTCCAATTTGCCATTTGCATTAGACTTTTCTAAATAAGTATGTTGCATAAGAAGAAAGAAAATCGGTCTGAGATGGACGCAGAGCAACAAAGAGAGAAAGTATTAAAAATACTTCCAGGGACCAGATGGAATAAAAGACAAGTTACTTTTTTATGTTTAAGTTATCTTAACCATGCAAGGAGAGGTGTTTACAACAGTGGAAAGCAAGGCAGCCCTGTAGAGAGAGAAACATTTTAACTCCACATTACTTCTTTGTATAGTATCCATTAATCAGGAGTGTAAGTAGGCATCAGGGATATTCGATGGTGCAGTGGTGGGGCTGTGCAGTCTGGATATCCATATAGGGAGGATTACCCTTTAATACCAAGAAAGGAGATTACTCTACTCTTATGCCTTCATAGATATTTAAGTAGATTAAGCGGGAAAACATGAACTTTCTTAAGGTTTCTGACTTGGACATAGCAAAAGGGTCAAGACAATCCCATGCACGAAAACAGGTTGGGAGGAGCCAAGCTCTCTAAAAAAAAAGGAAGCTCAAAGATCTCTATGTAATCTATTAGTACAGGCATATACAGATTTGATTATCGATGCATAAATATCAAAGTTACTCAAAAGAGGTGAGAGCAATGCTCCCAAGAGCTTCAGATCTGGGAATTCTCAGAGAAAATTCAGAAGAACAAAATAAACCAAGATACAGGTAAATGAATAATGTAATAAAATGCATGTAGTGTGACTAAAGGTACATTACTCAACCCTAACCTGAGAGATGTTTTTAGTAAGAAAACATATGGGTTTTTTTCCCTGTGTATAATGTCTGCTTATTTTATCTGTCTTCACTCAAGCACCTGAAAACAGAGAAAAAAAACAGGATGACGTTTATGGTACATCAGAGGTCTTCCACGCCCTGACTGAAAAGTATTTCAGTTGCCTAGTTCAATCTTATAAACAGCATATGGAAGGACTAAGGTGAAAAGTCTGATACTACTAGACAGTTACTGGATAATCAAGACATAATGTATCAGGTAGTATTATTCCACTTTTTTCCACAAAACCTCAGGTGAACTTCAACAGATAGCAATCCATGTGCAAAGAATATTAGTTCAAGCTGTAGAAGATAACAGGATCTTCATCAGAAGAATAGAATCCAGTCTCATAAGAGGAACTGGAAAGTGCTTAGCTCATTTACCCTATCAAAATGAAGACCAAAATTGAAGTCTAGAAGTATACTGTCCAGTTAAAAGTAGAAAATCAAATGTGCACGCTAAAATGAATTTAGTCATAAAATCAGAAGATTTCTGAAAATTTAAATAGTGAATTTTCTCTAATATCTCTACATTCAGAGAGGTGGGAACAATCATCCTTTCTAATCTACAGTCAACCAAATTCAGAGAGTTTTGTTTCTTGAGATAGGCTATTTTGATTTTAAGAAAGGTAATATATAATGTGATTGTCTCACATAATGGGGAACCAGTATCAATAAAGATTATTACAACAACGATAAAAATTACCCTTTCACTTGGTTTTAATATCTGGTCAGCTGTATTCTCACACAAGATATGACATATCTTGACAGACCATGTTCAGATATTTATTCTCCATGAGTGACTTGAAGAAATATGCATTTCTTCAGTTTGAGAATCACTTCACAAAATTCTCTTCATATTCCATTATAATGCTGAGAGGTTTACCCTTAAAGTACAGTATTTAATTTGGAAATCAACAATCATTCTGACACTTATTTCCCCTTTAAAAGCAAAACAATATTTAGAGATAATGGTACTTAAGACACATACAAAATGGATTTGATGGATAGACAACCCACTGTAAAAGAAACTGGCTGACTGGTAGCATCCAAAGAGTTGTGATCAATGGCTCGGCATCCAAATGGAGCCGTGTGATGAGCGGTGTTCCTCAAGGGTTGGTATTTGGACCAGTGTTACTTGACATCATTGTGAGTGACACGGATAGTGGAATCGAGAGCACCCTCAGCGAGTTTGCTGATGACACCAACCTGTGTGGTGAAGTCAAAACACTGAAGGGAAGGAATGCCATCCAGAGGGACCTTGACAGGCTTGACAAGTGGGCTTGTGCAAACTGCATGAAGTTCAACAAGGCCAAATGCAAGGTTCTGCACCTGGGTCAAGGCAATCCCATGCACGAAAACAGGTTGGGAGGAGTAAGGATTGAGGACAGCCTATAGGAAAAGAACTTAGGGGTAGTGGTGCACCAGAAGTTTAACATGAGCTGTCAATGAGCACTTGCAGCCCAGAAAGCCAATCATTTCCTGGGCTGCATCAATAGAAGAATAGTCAGCTGGTCAAGAGAGGTCATTCTCCCTCTCTACTCTGCTCTGGTGAGACCCCACCTGGAGTACTGTGTCCAGTTCTTGAGTCCCCAACATACGAAGGATGCAGAACTCCTCAAGCGTGTCCAGAGGAGAGCCACAAAGATGATCAGAGGGCTAGAGCACCTCCCCTATGAAGACAGGATGAGGAAGTTGGAGTTGTTCAGCCTGGAGAAGAGGAGGCTCCATGGTGACCTTATGGCAACTTTCCAGTATCTGAAGAGGGCCTACAGGAAAGCTGGGGTAGGGCTTTTTACAGAGGTGTTTAGTGAGAGGACAAGGGGCAATAGTTTGAAGCTTAAAAAGGAGAGATTCAGATTGGGCACTAGGAAAAAATTATTTCCTGTGAGGGTGGTGAGATGCTGGAACAAGTTGCTTGGGGAGGCTGTGGATGCCCACTCCCTGGAGGTGTTCAAAGCCAGGTTGGATAGGGCCTTGAGCAATCTGATCTAGTGGCAGGGGTCCCTGCCCATGCAGGGGGATTGGAACTAGATGATCTTTAAGGTCCTTTCCAACCCAAGCTTTCTATGATTCTGTGATTAAAATGCAAATGGTCTCACAATAGTCTGGAAAAAATGCAAATATGGAGTGATAATATTAGTCCTACTTGCACGTTTATTTACTTCAGTAGCTCCTACCACTAGTTATTCCTCATCACCCCCAGCTTTACTGATGAAGTATTATGTATTGATACAATGATATGCATGCACACTGAGTGGGTGTTCTAATACATTCCAGGCATTTTCTTTTCCTGTTTACCTGACAGTGAAAGTTGAATACAGAAACATATTCTTACTAGATATTATTCATGAGGCTTCCTTTACTCTTTATTTTCTTCTAAATGTTTCAAAATAGCAGTGCAATGGAACTATATTAGCAATTTCAACACATAGTAAAAAGGACACAAGTATTACTGTTCTCCAGAACAACAAATTAGCTGGGGGGGGAAGCAAAAAGGGGTCTGGAAACATATTCAGATCTGCTTTGAGAATTTAGTGAACACTAGAAAGAGACAGGCCACAGTGTGAAAATTCAAAGACAGTGCTTCATGATTTATCTATTTAAATATTTCTGCTCAGATACGATTATGAAGGCCATCTTAGTATTTTTCAGAAATGACATGCAGATAGAAACAAGGGGACCATTATCTTTTGCAATGAAAGTATTTTGTGTTCTATCTCTGGGCTTCACTTTATTAACTTTGCAAAATTAAATACCTACCCCTGTCTGAAGCCAGAACCCAAAGGAAACAGCACTGTTGGTTGATACAACTGCATAGCATTTTGAATATATTTCCTTATTCATATGTGTGCTAGCAGTCTAATTGTTTCCATTTCTCTGCTGCACATCAAGCTTTGCCATATATTCATTATCTGTTTACCACAATATCTAGGTGACTTTCTCTTCACTGGTTCCAGTTAACTTGGACTCTTGACAATGAGTATTACTATATTCCTCTCCCCTTTATGATCAATTATATGAACACTAATTTTAATTAAGAGAAATTAACATTTTAGTGATATGTAGTTTTTACTATACTTCACTGACCTTTCATTCAGACCATCACCTAACCAAAACCAAGTTTTAAAGAGCTGGCTGGATAGAAGCTCAGCAGCCATCGCAAAGACAATTTATAGACATAGATGAACTCTCCAGATTGATAACTTAAACAATGTAACCAACATATAACCAAGTGTATTATTGAACTGTTTACTAAATTATTTTCACTTTATATTTTTTTATCAGTTCAATTACTGTATAGGACACCTGGCAGGATAAACTTATAAGACAGGCAGTGATAACTGATCAGGTTCTCCAATGAAACACAAATAGTAGGTCTGGGGAGTATGCACTGGCCTTCTACCAGTTATCCCATCATTATCAGACACTAATAAGCACCAAATCTGCTCACCTGCAATAGACTTTTTAGTATAGTTTTAAAAAGTCATCTACGTGTTTTGGAAATATCTATGGACTCTTGATGAGCAGTTAACCAAGGGGATGCTAAAGAGAAGAGGCCATGCCCATCTGTAACTATGTATAGCTATAAACACATCTAGCTTTTGAAGTACTGGGAAATATTTACGTCTATGGCACTGAAAAGATACTCCACTCTGCTGCACTGGTTTATACTCATACTAAGTACACTCATCTGTGTTTAGCATTTTCAGTTCTCATCATAAATGCTGATGGTATCACTGAGTTAAATATTATGGCTAGATATGTAAATGCTGAATAACTGCATGACTAAATACAGCATTCCTGTTTGTGCAGCAAACAAACTGCTACTAGAATTTAAGGACATTTTTAGGCCTTCACAAGTACTCCTGTTTCCTTACTGCATTATGAGTTATGAGTTCTGTAGCAGGGCTTGTTTTGAGGTATTTGAGGTACAGAATAAAGAGACTGAGACATGAGTGTGTGTCTAAAATAACAACCACACACTCCTGCAATATTTTCTTTGTTTTTTAAAATACAAAGATAATTAGAAGAATTTAAGGCATTATTACCTAAGCTTGAATCACTGTTTTTGCATACTGAAAAAAATCACTAGAAAATGAGACAGAGATAATAAAGCATAACAGGTGCATCTCCAGTATCACACTCAAACACTTTGGCTAGTCCTAACTCTTCAGCTTTTTATTGCACATATCCTTATGTATCACAGAATGACTCACAGAGGTAAAATAATAATTGTAAAAATAGCTGAATTTCATGCTGGATTGACATGACTGTAGACTTGGAGAGAATGTTGTTAACGGTAAAAGACTTCTCAGTTTCACAGGATAATCACGGAATTGTCATGGTTGGAAAGGATCTGAGATCACCCAATCTAAGCATCACAAAAAAACTCCCAAACAAACAAACAAAAAAACAGATAAAAAACCCACATGACACACCACAAAAAAACCCCCAAACACACACAAACAACACACACGTGCCACCGAAAAACACCCACAAAATACCCCCTACAATCTCAGCCACTAGAGCATGCCCTGACGTTCAACATCTACATGTTTCTTGAATACCTCCAAGGACGGTAACTCGATCACCTCCCTGGGCTGCCTGTCCAATGCCTGACCACTCTTTCAGTATAGAAATTCTTCCTAATATCCAATCTAAACCTCCCCTGCCACAACATTAGGCTGTTTCCTTTGGTCTTGTCATTATTCACTTGGGTGAACAGGCCAACTCCTACCTCCCTACAACCTATTTCAGGTAGTTGTAGAGGGCAATGTCGTCTCCCATCAGTCTGCTTTTCTTCAGACTAAACATCCCTAGTTCCCTCAGCCACTCCTCATATGATGTGTTCTTTAGGTCCTTCACCAAATTGGTAGCTCTCCTCTGGACACACTACAGCACCTCAGTGTCCTTCCTGTAGTGAGAGGCCCAGAACTGAACACAGTACTGAAGGTGTGGCTTCACCAGCACAGTAGACAGGGGCACCATCACTTCCCTACTACTGCTGGCCATGCTTTTCCTGATGCAGACCAGAATGCTGTTGGCCTTCTTGGCCAACTGGGCACACTGGTATTCCAGCACTTTACTACCCCCACAGTGAAGAACTTCTTCCTGATGTCTAACTAAATGTCCTCTTTCAGTTTAAAACAGTTATCCCTTTTCCTATCACTACCCTCTCTGGTAAAAAGTCCCTCTCCTGCTTTCCTGTAGGCCCCCTTCAGGTACTAGAAGGCTGCTAAAAGGTCTCCTCAAAATCTTCTCTTTTACAGGATGAATAGCACCAACTTTCTCAGCCTGTCTTCATAGCAGAGGTGCTCCAGCCTTTGAATATATTTGTGGCCCTTCTTTGGACCCTCTCCCAACAGGTCCATGTCCTTCCTGTGCTGAGGGCACCAGAGCTGTACACAGTATTCCAGATGTGGTCTCACAAGAGCAGAGTAGAAGGGCAGAATCACCTCCCTGGCACACTGGACACCTTTCTTTTGATGCAGCCCAGGATGCAATTGGCTCTCTGGGCTCCAGCTCACACTGGCTGCTCATGTTGAGTTTCTCATCTACTACCACCCCCAAGTCCTTTTCCACAGGACTGCTCTCTAGCCATTCTTCCCCTAGCCTGTGTTTGTGCCTGGGGTTGCACTAACCAGGTGCAGGACTTTGCACTTAGCCTTGTTGAACTTCATGACGTTGGCATTGGCCCACGTCTCAAGACTATCAAGGTCTCTCCTGATGGCACTCCTTCGTCCTAGGGTGTCAACTACTCCACACAGCTTCATATCATCAGCAAACTTCTTGAGGATACACTCAATTCCACTGTCCATGTCTCCAACCCAGATGTTGAACAGCATTGGTCCCAACACTGACCCCTGAGGAACTCCACTCATCACTTGCCTCCACTTGGACACTGAACCATTGGCCACAACTCTCTGAGTGTGGCTGTCTGGCCAATTACTTATCCACCAAGTAGTCCATTGGTCTTGTCAGTTCAGAGACCAGCATGTCATGTGGGACAACTCCTGACACCTGGTTTACAAGACCAGAATATATATTTTATCAGTGTTATTAGTTCAACTAACCAATCATCTATATTGATTATTTAACATGTGGGCAATTCCTCGTTCTCTGTTAAGTGAATATGAAACTATGTTTCAAAACTTCATCACGGATTTTAGTGAGATCAAAAGGTGCATAAGAAAATAACACCAGTGAAAGCATGTTCAAGCCCAACTTCACTTCAATCAGCTAATGGAACAAAGTCTCATAAGCTTTCTGTAATTTTAACAATACAGATTGCAGCTTCCTCTCTTTTGCCAACATCAAATTATCATGCAGTTAGGCAAATAATCTGATATAATTGTATTAGAATTGTGGACATAATGATACATTGAAGAAAATATCTTTTCATTATCTCCAATCGAGGAACTGCATCACTACTAAAATTTCCCTAGACATGCTTTCCCCTAATGCTTCCAATATTTATTTATTTCAAGATTAAACTTTGATTAATAGATCTATCTCAAAAATGTACATTTATATAGATTCAAAGACACATACAGCCTCACCTTTCAGTAAAAAGGTCTAATTAAGATTAAACTTGCCCCTATGGTAAATGTGAAATTATTTAATTATAATCTAAATTATCTAAACTAAATATTCAGCTCAAACCTCCTATTTCAAAGACTCACTTGCATAGTGCTAAGAAGCTCATTAGATTAAATTGGCAGTAATGTACAGCTATCATGTTTCCTTTCTGAAACACAGGATTATAATAAAGTTTGATTATTACCTTGAATTCCATTATTAATACCACACACTATGCAGAAGAAAAACTCCGAATAATCTTAAAGATCTAATTATCTTTTCCCCTGTATTTAGACAACTAGTCTCAAAAAAAAAAATAAAATCCCTGAAGTAGATTCAAAACAACCTTATAATAAAAAGTAGTAGGGGGAGGAGCCGTGGCCGGAAACAAGGGCGGGACAAGGTCCCGTCTGATTGGCTGAAAAGCCTGGAAATACAAAACTGGCCAATCGGGAGCAAAAGAAAAACCCCTAAATGAGACAGCACGGCCACCTCTCGTTCTCCTCGTGTTGTGCTCTCGCTCTCTCCTCCTCGCATTCGGCGGCTGTTCCGCTCACACCGAAGCCGCCGCCGAAGCTGCTTGCTGCCGCGTGCTGTCGCTCACCGCCGCCACGTGCTTCCGCTGCTGGCCCCCGCTTCTGCCCATCCTCG
>NW_009953308.1:393617-407836 GCF_000747805.2 Chaetura pelagica
GCTGGTTCTGGTTCGCTCCAGCCAGACCCGGCTTGATCCAGCTCGTCCTGTCCCATCGCTGCAGCTTTTTCCTGCCAGCCTGCCTGCATTGTTTGCAGCTACCACTGTGGTGAGACGAATTCCTGCCACCCCTGGTCCTAAAACTGGGCATATCCCTCCTCCTCCTTCCCTCATAAATAAGTAAATAAAGTGTGTAACTAAGGTGTACCCATATATAAGTATTCTGCTTAAAAGATATTTCACAGCTCGTATTTGCTTTAATTATCCTTTTTGAACCTCCTGCCCCAAATTGCTTTGTTTTCCCGGCAATAAACTGTGCATTCGTAAATTCTAATTGGGGATTGGCTGCTGTTATTGGAAATATTAGTAAGTACTGAGCAAGTTACTCACTCGAAAATTCAGTGCCAGAGCTCTGATCTTCTGCAAGAGGCGGTTGCCACATGCAGACCTCTCAGCAGATCCTGACAAGCTCAATACACTCCAAAGACAATTGTCCAAAGACATTGCCTACAGACAATATGGTTTTACATGTAGAAGTCTGTATTACACTGACAGACAAACCTGTGATGTCTTGTTCACTTCTAGCTACTGAAGAAGAGACACAGCTTCTCTTTATTTTTCTCTTAGAAAAATCTAAGAGATGTCATTAATTATGATTAAGAAACCTGCTAGGCAATCAAACCAAAACATGTCAATGGTTACTCAAGTCAGAGATGCTAAATACTGCCCCTGGCCAGAGGACAAAAAGCATATTTAGACTCCATTTCATGCTTACACTGCAGGGGTAGGAAAAAGGGGGATATGGGGGTGTGTACATAGGGAAAAGTAAGCTCAGGCTTCATCTGAAGCATGCTTTTAATTTTTACTGTCATTATTAAAATAATATGGGGGGGGGGAGTGTTGTGACACAAACTACTGAATAACCAAAAAACAGCAGATGTTTAGGGTCTTAAGTTGTATGAGGCAGTTTTTAATCACAGCTCAAACTTTTGATTCCTAGATGATAAGAAGAGGAAAGAGCACTGCCTTCTGAATCATATATACCAATAACAAGGAATTTTTAGTTCTCTGAAGTTTCATAATCCAATGACTAACCCTGTGGTTTGTGGGGGTTATGTCCAAGCTATTAATGTTAGAAAACAAGGTAATACACCACTTATTCTTTCAAGCACACACATGAAAGTTGATCTTGTTCAGATCAGGCAATTAAGCCTACAGCATTTTTTATAACTCTTTTTCTTCCTGTTTGTGGTCCAGTTCTTCTTGTATACAGTTAACCATTTTTGCATGGATTAAAATTCAGATACTATGGACACTGGTATAATTTTAAGTTTAGATTTTAAAAGTAGATTTGATTACTTAAAATTTCTTAGAAACATGCATCTGAGGCATGTGTTGGGGTCGGCCTCCTCTAGCCATGTGTTTATAACAGAGGGGTAAAGCTCAGCACTTGCAAACAGCATTCTCATTATATTAAAAGGAGAGACAAGTGAAACCAGAGATATCTATAGCTTACTCCACTTCTACAACTGTTGAATTCAGTTGAATAAGCAGTGGAAATATAGTATAAAACAAAGATGTTTTTTAAGCTTTTGGACTTTCTGGGCAGAAAGTACAACAATGTTTCTGAAGACCTTGTTTATTCTCTCTGTATCTTTGGATCAGTCCTCTGTGAAATTGTTGACTAAGTACATTATCAATGCATAGTTAATGAGAAGTACTCACTGTTGAACGTTAAGGGATTCATGGAGTCCTGGCAGTGGTTATTACAAGCTTAGGGGAAAATAGTTCTGGATGGACTCCAAAAACAGTGCTTAAAGCAGGTGTTTGGTTTTTTTTTTATTTTCTACCTCGGCTCCCCCCCAATACACTGGAGTCAGCACATTAGAAGGAAGGGCATGATACTGTGACAAGTAGGGCATGGCTGGATGGGAGACTGCAAGAGTTTTGCATCCTCCTACAAACTCAGTTGTTAATCTCCCAATACTCTGGTCTCCTTCAACCTCTTATTTCAGTTCTTGGTACCATTTCAAAGTTGAGAAAGATAGGAAAGGTGTAAGAAATTTTTTTTAAGAAATACACAACAGATAAGATGTGTAGAGTTGAAAGTGAAAAATAAGAAAAAGACTGATGCATTTGGCCACCACTGCATCTGTTGTAGTGCTCCAGAAATCAGAAAAGAGACATGCAAAACACAACCCTTATCTTTCACTGCAACTGCAAACCTCTGTTTATGAATGTATCAGTCCATTTTTACAGTAACCTAGGTTTATGTCTATGATACTTTCCTCTAGCTCTTCAAGGATCTAAAATGTTTGTGAAATCTGCATATAAAAATTAGGTTAGTACTCGGGTAAACAAGGTCACCTTATTTTGGTCAAATGAATAACAAAATTTACATTTTTTTTTAAAAGGTATTCATTACATCTTTCAAGTAGCAGCATTAAATATTAAGTACATACCAAAAAAATCACTATTATTAATTTAAAAGGCAGGTAAGGATATTCATTTTTAGAAGGTCTCAGGAATGAGCAACTAAGGAGGAAATTTTAGGCTTCCTTGTTTACTATTGACTTATTGGAACCAAGACCACTTCATGTTTGAGCTGTGGATCAGCCCCTAAATGCTTTGGCAAAAAAAAGCCATGCTCTGTCTGTCTCATGAGGGGCTCAGTTTTCAGTGACCCCACACTAGTTCTGACACAGCACAGGTGTATAGCTAGGACTTTTTAGAAATGAAGTATGTTACAGGAAAGAGCTGTGACAAAATAAAAGGCTTAAAGCCATGCAAGACATGAAAGGTAAAACTGCAGACAGATGTACAATAGAGGAGAAAAGTATTATCAGCTGCTCAAGGGTTCAAAAGAAAAAACAAGGATGAGAAGAAAAGTAAAAATATCTAAAGGGAAAACTGAAGCTGCAACAGAACAAGTCAGTAACATCACAGATGTTTCAGTTTCAAAGAGCAGTGGCAGTCGACCCTTCCCTACCTGGTCAGCAAGGACTCACCAAGTGCCTCATTGTGGGAGATGAAACACAGTAGAGGTTAGCCTAGCTGACCACTAATTCTAGCTACTTCCTTTGTGTCTAAGCCAAAAATTTATTGTTTTCTACTTTAAGTAGAGCATATCCTGCTTGCAGCCTCTTTGTATATAACAAAAGTCATCCAAACTGATACAGAGAGTGTAGCACCACTTCCAATGGATCTTTTCCTGTTCTTGACACGGATTGTGACAGTCTTTCCATAGCACATCTCAAGTGGCAAACATTTTAATCATCATAAGTCAATCCCATTTTTCTTACTGCAAGTATCAGATATTTAATGAAAATGTTACTGGAAATTTTGTATATTAATTAATTAAAGTCATTCTAGTATAAGTACTTTTTAAAAGTGTGCATTTCATTATTTGAGCCAACACCAATGTAACGGTGCAACAGTAAATGTACAAGAGTAACTATGTAAAAAATAAGACATTTACCTACTATTCCATTTGTTTTCTTTTGGGTTTGAATTACCACAGAAGCACTGCAGAGAAGGAAGAGCAAAGATTGATGGTAGCTCTTACTCTAAAACATACAAATTAATAGCAATTTTTTAAAGTGTGAGTCTCCATATTTTGCATTATGTTCTTCATTTTCACAGAAACTCATAAAAGACATGAAAACTCAAACATGAATCGCTTTCACAGACACACACAATGCAGTTTGATCTGAGAATTACTATAACAATCAGTGATTTTTTTTTTTAGTCTATATATCAACCATTTGGCATTCATAATTTCAAAATGGCAAATCTACTGCCTTTCTGTCAGGTTCCAAATATTCACTGTATTTCTGCTCTAGGGACAATAATTATATTACCACATCTATTTTGGTGGTCCCAAGTGTATTCTCATTGATAGCCTGCCTTTCACATGGAAAACAAAATACTCCATCAGTCAAAGGAAGAGCTAGTCTCTTATGTATATTTTCTTGGTCCTGTCCTGTAACACTGGACAAAAATTATCCAAAGGAAATTTCTGTACTCCATAGGTTTTTATCAATGTTCTAACGTTGAGTGATGTAGATGCATATACTCTACGAAAAGGCCACTTTGCCACCAAAAAAGTTTAATATTGTCATGAACATGGATTATCAAAATCCAATCAAATAGTTGTGACTTTTTGGCAGATCAGCACTTTTCAGGATCAGAATACAATATCCTGCTAAAGAATATTAGAAACATTCATTACCATGGATAAAAGCATTCTTTAAAGAGCAGTATGACAATGTTTCCACAAGCTAAAGTAACCTGTTGCTTTTCACAAACACAAATATTCAATTAAATCAGGATTCTCTAATGTTTTTGAGAGTTACAATACTTGTTGTTCAGTTCCTGGTGTTGGCCTCCAAAATGGAATGCCATTGTAGAGAAGAATTCAGAGGACAGACGTATATAAAATTGGTCAATGAGAACACAGAATTTTACACAAAAGAAGTAATTAAAGGAGTAAACAAGCGCAAAAAAAGTATTTAAGTCCCAGCTGGCATAATTAGCAGCAATGTAGTAACATTAAGAGGAGAAAAACAGATAGCATATTACATAAGGTTGCAGAGGAGAGATATAGGTTCCTAAATTAAAGGAATACAATGGAATATTTTAATTCTTTGCTGGTTTTCTATAGTTCTAAAGATGAACTTCTTTCAAAGGAACAATGAATTGTAATAAGGAAGACTACACCATATGTTCATTAATGAATATTCTTAAGCAAATGGAGTGATAGTGTGCTACTCCCTTCATACTTTGCAATATGAAGATTCATTTTAATGCAAACTTGCATCTTGCATGAAATCTCTTGTTAAATTTATATTATTAGTTTTTTCCTTATAATTTTAATAATCACCAGTTTTCGGTGTACATTTGTGTGTCAACAGCAGGATGAAGTAGCAGTTAGCTATACTAACAGTTTTACTCATTATTTTGAAATCTGTTTCACCTGGAGGGTACTTGTCCATTTATACCACCAGATGGTAGTTCACTAACATTAACCGATGTAAAGATCAAATAGTACAAGCTTTAACTTTTCATTTCAACTTCTCCCTGTCCTTTCTATGAATAGCTTCGAATACATTCAATCCTCTCTGTCAATCATGTTCTCTCTTTCTTCCCTTCATATATGCAATAACTCTCTTTTTAAATAGAGTCAATAGAGTAATTTTTCTAGCCTTCTTAGTAGAGTTCAAATCCAGTAACACTTGAGCATAAGTTCAGCATCTCTTACAACTTGGGGAAGTTGACACCCTTATTCTGTACAAAAGCTATTTGCCTCTTATCAAAACCACATTTCTTGCTTAATAATATCTCAGCAAAAAAATCCTTGTGAAGAAGTAATAAAATCAGTGTGCATCAAGAAAAGTATTAGCCAGCAGCAAAGTGACTTTTCCTTAATGGACAACGTGTAACTAAAATACACCCATTTTATTATTATTGAATGCAAGGGACTTTGTGACTGTCTCAATAGTTCTTTTCATCACATGCAACTCACCACAAAATCTTTTTCAAAAACTTGCTAAACTTGAAAAGTTGTGTTTCATATTATTTGCTTTAAAATAAATCAAATATCTTTCTAATAAATCTTATTTTATTGAATACAGATAGGAGGGAGAGAGGAAAAACTCTACTGAGAAAAAAAAAAAAAAAATCTATCAAAATTTAAACCTCCTAGAGGACCTTAGTCAACTTCCCTCTTCCTCAGAAAATTTTCATTTTCTTTCTAAATATATATTACAAATTCTTTTCTAAAATCACACTTGAAAAATGTAACTACAGAGCACTGAAATGTTTCATTGTTTCTGTAAGTAGAAAGGAAACCTGCTCAGGATCAAAATTTGACAATTGTTAAGTTTTATTTTCTGAACATAAATTCTAACTTCCAGATAAAATATTTTGCACAACATGAATGTATTCTTTATCTCATTATGTACCTAAAGTCATGAAAACATTAGAGTTGCTGGGGATAAATCACTCTGTTCAATTGTGACAACAATTAAGTTATGCTTCTTAGGGCAACAACTTCTTTGTTTGAGGTTAAAATGGCTGCAAAACATTCATTCTAAATAAAATAGGCAAATTAATACCATTAGAGATATTTGCATGACAGGGCTCCTTTTGATTTCATATTAAAAACCAATACATGGTAAAGAAGAAACTGAAATACTAAAGAAAAACATTTGGTAAGATGCTTGCTTGGGACAGAAGAGATGCTTAAATGTATTTGAGAATATGCCTTTCTCAAACAGGAGGGATTAGATGTAAAAATAAGAATAATAATTTAAAAAAGCTTATAAAGCATTTAGAGTAAATAGGAACCAAACAAAGTGAAAATACTTTTGCAGGTACTGTTTCTTGAAGCAGTGACTTACACATGATGGAGTGATCTGTGTTTCTAGCAACTAAAGATCATCTCTTTACATAAGGGAGGAACATTAAATCTGTTGACACAACATTATCCATTGGTAATACTACTTTACACAGCTTTTTTCCTTCAAAACTCTTTTGACAATATGTTTGATTACTAGCTGAAGGATATAGCCATGGAAACAAATGCTATGCAATAAACATTGCTAGTGTAATTTCTCTGCTTCAGATACAATTATGGTAATATATCACATATTGTGAACAGTAAATAAGTTTCATTCTTCAAGGTGAAGCATTGTACTTGTCCTAATGTTTGATATGCAGTAATGCAGTTACCGAAGCAGTTCCACATTACGATTTTCATATTAATACAGTACAGCAAAGTGCAATAATGCCACATTTCACAACCAAGTGAGCCCCACTTAAAAGTAAAAGAAGTAAGTTACTAATTAATTAAAATACATTGAAAAACAGGTAAAAATATCAGTCAAGACTAAGATCATTACAATCAATGAGCAAGACTTATTCCCAGCAGCTTTAAAAAATATTTATTCTCTCATGAATACACAGTGCATATAGATAGAAAGTTCTTCATTGTGACACAAATCTTCAGTATATAGAGAAAATTATAATACACAAAAGAGGCAGTCAGAAGTGAGTTAGATGTCTCTTGACAAATGAAGAATATCACAGAGCTAAGCTAACGTGTATTAAAATGATGTAATGATAATCATAGTTTCTACTGCTATAGCATCTTTTATCCCTGGAGTTCAGAGTACTTTACAAGCATTAATTGAAACTCACAATATCCCTGCAACGTAGGTGTACTTTATTATCTGGGTTCTGCAAATTAGAAAATTATGGCACAGATAATATAAAGTGTGCCCCAGGTCACAGAGCAAGCCACCAGTTAAGTCAGAAATACAACTTTCAACTTTGAGTTCCCTGTTTCATTTCTCCTCCTTTAGACCCATATGCAGAAAGGTAATATTAATTAAAATTCCTAACAAAATACAGTATTTCTCTCATTGAAATAAATGGTAATTGTGCTTATTTCATAGGTGAAAGTTCAACTATATCACTAAACAATTACAAAACTATGCTGACATTTTAACATATAGGATGGCAAGGATGTGCATGTATGTGTACGTGCATGACTACGTGTCTAAGTACGTTTATTTCAAATATCAATATATTACTTTTTGGGGGACTCATCAGATGTTTGATGATCTCTTCATCAAGAGAAGAATATAAAATTACAGGATAAGAGAATCTCAGAATGGCTGAGTGTAGTGGTGCAGGCCCCACATTCCCTGAGCCATGTTGCAATGTGAACACCAGTCAACATTGTTCTTGCTTTAATCTTATTTCAGTAACAAGTGTAGTAGGCTGAGACAATCCGGCACTTTCTGATCTTGCCTACTAGAGAAGTGAGTTCAAAAACTTAGGTTCCTTCTAGTCCTAGTGCAAACAGAGAAAATTAGGCACCCCCCAACCATACCTGGAATCCCTGTTGCCTGGGAACTGTATCCAAGACATGCTCAGCTCACAAGCCCACTCTGAAAGTTGCCAGATGACCTAATGCAAATCATGGACATCATGGGAAAACTGACCAAAGTCAATCATCCTGAGACCGTATAGATACTCATCACAAAAGGGAGTCCCTTTGGAGCTCCCCAGGATCACAACAAACAGTGAGCCTGTTTGTCATACACTTCACAAAGGAAGTTGGTTCATCTGATTGGGAAGACTGAGTAGCTGGTCATTTGTCTTAAATATGAGGGAGAAGTCAAGTCATATTAGGTTGTTATAATTTGACCCGGTTGGGTAATGAGAGGGTATACTGCAACTTCTTTTGTGAAATTTGGTATTAAAATTTAACATCTTAACAGGGTAACTTTTGTATCTGTGTGTATGTGTGCAAGCACAATTTCTTTTGGAAATTTTGTTAGATCTTTAATTGAGCCTTAATATTGATAAAAAAAAAATCTTGATTTTTGAGTTCTTAGAAAATCTTATAATCTAATTTGATTATTTGCTATAATAAATCTTTATTTACTGCTATTTCAAATCACACCAGACTCATAAGGAATTTAGTAAGCAAGGAAGCTTCTCATGACTCTACAGGAGCACCTCCCTTATCCTTTTCCCTAATTCCTGTAAAAATTTAACCCATTCCAGACTCAGTCTCCCCTATCCCTGTATGAATTCTTTCCCCTGATCCTCATGTAGGTCACTCCAATCCAATTCCAAACACTATACCTCCATATACTAAGTAATAGACTGAAACCTGCCATAAAATTCAATTAAGTTGTATTTTCATACATCTGTATTAAAGTCACTTTTTCCTAACATCTTTGTTGGTGATTCCTTAAGAAACCTTAAACCTTACACTCCCATCCACGACACTTATGACAGAAGGGACCTCAAGGTCATCTAATCCAACCACCTTGCTCAAGCAAAACAGAGAGGCAGTTCCACAAAATAATCTCCAGATGGCTTGTGAGTATCTCTAAGGATGTGTCCTGGTATGAGACAGGATTAAGCCAATTTTCTTTCTACTGATTTTTTTTTTTTTTCCTTCAGTAAGCTCTCTTTTAACTAGCAGCAAGTGTTCCAGCTAGTGGACTGATAACAATGGAATGTTTATGTTACTGCCAGGACTGAAAGCTCACTTTGCTTTACTTAGTGAATCTGCAGCCACAGATGCTATAGGGAGCAGAAGAGTCGTATCTGTAACCCTCCTGTAGGGAGGAAGGAACTATACATACAACAAAATCGACCAGAGTGTTACACCTCATATATCTACATAAGCTTGGTATAAGGTCAGAGAGCATGGAAGTCAGCTCCTTACTGTTTGTTGTTGTTTTTTTTCCTTCTCTTCCATCCATGGCTGGCATCCAGGGAGGACTCCATCTATCCATCACCATTGATCCCCAGACTCGTGCATTCCTGACCCTCATCACTCTCCCCTCAGCACCTGTCTGCTCTGCTGCTCTCTCCGGCAGCTCCCGGACATTTCAGAACTGCACTCAGCTCAGGAGATGCCATGGGAGTTGCCGTGGGTGAGGGGAGGTGACAAGGTTTTGCTCATCCCTGAACACATTCATATATAATGATGCGTATTTTCTTTTATCATCAGTATTTAATTAAAGCTGTCGAGTTTAGTTTTCAATCAGAAAGTCTCTTTCTCTTTATTATCTCTCTCCTTCCCTACCTGGGGGAGGGGGATTGAGAGCATTGTTGTCGCTGGTTTGAATGCCAAACCTGAGTCAAACCATGACAATAATTTATCAGTGTCCAACACAAGGCACGATCTTAAGCCCAGGCTATAACTTCTCACTAATTGGTGAATGTTTAAAAGTCAACCTCTGATGGGCGGAATCCCTCAGATGGCTATGGTAATGCATCAGCTGAATATGCTGATGGGTTGAAAACTGAACAGACACTTTCTGCAATGTTTCTGCTGGACCTTTTTCCCAACATGGAGTCGTATATGTGGTATTTATGCAGCTGAGATCATACTGCTCTGTGTAGCTGCTCTTGTTACTGTTGTATGGTTTATCAACAGGACTATAACCAAAATCAACTATGTCATTAGCTGTCTAGTGATTACAGAAGTTTTGACACTGATCTGTATGGTGGCACTGTATGGGTACAGTACAAATCCTCATGTGAACAGCAAGGTCTATGTTGGTAATGCCAGTAGTAGGTTAAATTTTACTCCTCTGTTTTCTCCCAGGCTGAATCTCCCAGTTCTTGATCTAAAAAGCATTGTTTCAGTAGGGATGCTTCTGCTGAATGTTTATAATATATCATGGATGTGTAGAGCAAGATGTTATTCCAGTCAATGCCATTCCTCCACAGGCAAGGCTGCTGCCAACACCACTGCTGCTGCTAAGACCAGTCAATCCAAACAAGCAAAAGTTAAAGTTAATCCTGTGATGAAGAGCAAAACAAAGAAGAAAGGTCTCAGACCATATCCCTGTTCAAAATTTCCAGTTTCCACAAGACCAGGAAGAGAGTGATGCGTAAGATTCTTCTCAAGCACATGAAGGAGCAGACACTTCAAAAACAGATAAAGAAGCAGGCCCTTCTCAAGCAGATGACAATGATGATCTTGTCCAACCTTTTTTTGATAAAGGAACTGCACCTCATGAGAAAGGACTTTACCCACAATGAAGGTAAGCCACTTCTTTTTTGATTGCTCCAATGCTTTGATAGTGGGGCTGATACCTATGACATTGAAAGAGAAGCCAAGCAGTTGGGATCCCTGGCCAAAGTTGCTGGTATTAATAGAGCAATTGGTGGTAAGACAGGAACTACCACCCTATGGAGCCGACTTCTTTCAGCTTTAAAGGAGAGATACACCCATAAAGGTGACATCAGCTGGCACTGAAGCAAACATCCACTGTTGAAAGAACCATCACAAGTTTGAGAGAATTAGTTATGTGACAGGTGAGCTATGATAACAATGGGATTACAGATCCTGATGACATCCTGTGTGACACGCCCATGTTCTGGAAGTTTGTGCAGGCTGTACTACCAGCACATGCCCTTATATTCTTCTTCATGGGATGCATTGATGACTACAAAAGACCAGTTATGCATGAATTGGCTTTGAAAGCACAATCCTATGGAGACATGATCTCTGATCCCCCATCAGTTCCACACCTCAGCCTCTGAAAGAATGATGGACAGAAGGAATAAGATGCCAAACAACTGCATACTTTGCCTGGCCTTTCAGAAGACCCTTCCCTAGTGGGGTTGCTGAAGGCCAAGACGAACAGGTGCCAGTTGCCATTTCAACGGTGCATAGACGAAAATATTGCACCAACAGACACTCACAAGCTGATTCGGCAATTGGAGACCCAAGGAATGATCAGCAAGACTCATTCACCCTTCAACCCTATATAGCCAGTGCAAAAGCCTGATGGCGAGTGGAGGCTGACAGTGGACTATTGTGGCCTCCCCCTTGGGGTGGAGGGAGGGAATCAAGAGCATTATGGTCGCTGGTTTAATTGCCTATCCTGAGTCAAACCGTGACAGGATGGAGACTCCACAGCCTCTCTGGGCAACCTCCGCCAGTGACTCTCACAGTGAAAAAGTGTTTCCTGATGTTCAGAGGAAACTTCCTGTGTTTCAGGTTCTGTCCATTGCCTCTGGTCCTGTCACTGGGTATCACTGAAAAGAGCCTGACTCTGTCTTTACACCCTCCCTTCAGATATTTATAAACATTATTAAGATCTCTCCTGAGCTTTCTCTTCTCCTGGCTAAACAGTTTTAACTCTCTCAGCCTTTCCTCATAGGAGAGATACCCCAGTAAGTTCATGACCCTTTGTTGGACTCTACCCAGCCTGTCCATGTCTCTTACACTGGGGAGCCCAGAACTGGACACAGTAATCCAAGTGTGACATCACCAGTGCTAAATATAGGGCAAGGATCACCTTCTGGCAATACTCTCTCATGGCAGCCCAGGATACCACTAACCTTTCTTGCAGCAAGGGCACACTGCTTGCTCCAGTTCAACTTGGTGTCCACCAGGATCCCCAGGTTCATGTCTGCAATGCTGTTTTTTTCCTGGCTGGCCCCATAGCATATACTAATGCATTACATGTGCCTTCAGATTTATTCTGAGCACATCAGAACACTTACTATGTATCATTTTAACAATTTTTTTCTGAATTGAGAAATGGCTGCATGATGAATCTAAAACTCAAAACTGCAGCTAAGAATTTTTCCATTAATTGTGGAGCCAGAGGATTGTAGACCACAAATCCAAAAATGAAGGAATTAGGCCTACCAGTTTAAGCAGTATTTAGATGTCTAAATAATTAAAATTATCTAAACGCAAAGCATTTAGACAATATCAAAATGAATCCCATTAATTCCACAAATTGTTACATTATTACTTCCTCCAGTAGTTTACATGATAACAGAACATCTGTCTACCATATATTAAATGGAAGATTTATTCTGCTTGGAGTATAAAATAGGTTGTTATTCTTATTTTAAAGCCACTTTGGAAAAATGTTCATAGAAAAAATTATTTCAAAGGTTTCTAATGTTTTTATAATATAAACTTGTTTTTCTCTTCACAAAATTTAATCCCCCCATTTTCACTGCAAAAATGTTAGATATTCTTGCTTTAAACATAAACAAGAGAAGATCATTTGTTAAGATACAGAAATTGCTCTCCAAGATGCAAAATTTATCTATTCATAAAATAGCCAGAAGTAATACTGTCACAGTTATCAGCTCATATCTGAAATGCTCTTATGGACAAGCTGACTGTATTTGTTCTGTTTCAATGCAAAGAAAAGCCTCAGCATAAAGAACTATGAGTATTTTAGTCTATGGAAATGTTCACTAAGATCACAGACACTCACAAGCTGATTCGGCAATTGGAGACCCAAGGAATGATCAGCAAGACTCATTCACCCTTCAACCCTATATAGCCAGTGCAAAAGCCTGATGGCGAGTGGAGGCTGACAGTGGACTATTGTGGCCTCCCCCTTGGGGTGGAGGGAGGGAATCAAGAGCATTATGGTCGCTGGTTTAATTGCCTATCCTGAGTCAAACCGTGACAGGATGGAGACTCCACAGCCTCTCTGGGCAACCTCCGCCAGTGACTCTCACAGTGAAAAAGTGTTTCCTGATGTTCAGAGGAAACTTCCTGTGTTTCAGGTTCTGTCCATTGCCTCTGGTCCTGTCACTGGGTATCACTGAAAAGAGCCTGACTCTGTCTTTACACCCTCCCTTCAGATATTTATAAACATTATTAAGATCTCTCCTGAGCTTTCTCTTCTCCTGGCTAAACAGTTTTAACTCTCTCAGCCTTTCCTCATAGGAGAGATACCCCAGTAAGTTCATGACCCTTTGTTGGACTCTACCCAGCCTGTCCATGTCTCTTACACTGGGGAGCCCAGAACTGGACACAGTAATCCAAGTGTGACATCACCAGTGCTAAATATAGGGCAAGGATCACCTTCTGGCAATACTCTCTCATGGCAGCCCAGGATACCACTAACCTTTCTTGCAGCAAGGGCACACTGCTTGCTCCAGTTCAACTTGGTGTCCACCAGGATCCCCAGGTTCATGTCTGCAATGCTGTTTTTTTCCTGGCTGGCCCCATAGCATATACTAATGCATTACATGTGCCTTCAGATTTATTCTGAGCACATCAGAACACTTACTATGTATCATTTTAACAATTTTTTTCTGAATTGAGAAATGGCTGCATGATGAATCTAAAACTCAAAACTGCAGCTAAGAATTTTTCCATTAATTGTGGAGCCAGAGGATTGTAGACCACAAATCCAAAAATGAAGGAATTAGGCCTACCAGTTTAAGCAGTATTTAGATGTCTAAATAATTAAAATTATCTAAACGCAAAGCATTTAGACAATATCAAAATGAATCCCATTAATTCCACAAATTGTTACATTATTACTTCCTCCAGTAGTTTACATGATAACAGAACATCTGTCTACCATATATTAAATGGAAGATTTATTCTGCTTGGAGTATAAAATAGGTTGTTATTCTTATTTTAAAGCCACTTTGGAAAAATGTTCATAGAAAAAATTATTTCAAAGGTTTCTAATGTTTTTATAATATAAACTTGTTTTTCTCTTCACAAAATTTAATCCCCCCATTTTCACTGCAAAAATGTTAGATATTCTTGCTTTAAACATAAACAAGAGAAGATCATTTGTTAAGATACAGAAATTGCTCTCCAAGATGCAAAATTTATCTATTCATAAAATAGCCAGAAGTAATACTGTCACAGTTATCAGCTCATATCTGAAATGCTCTTATGG
>NW_009953309.1:0-1986 GCF_000747805.2 Chaetura pelagica
CCTGCCCCAGGCAGGGACTGCACCACACCACTCCCTGCAGACCACGGCAGCAGCTTTGGGACCAAAGGCTGAGTCACAGACACTGTTACTTTGGTTCCCTTCACAGATCTCCACACGTCCTGAGCAGGGGCTGTCCCCTCCGACCAGCTGGACAAACCCTGGGGAGACCAGAGACCCTCGTGAGTTCCCAGAGCCCTGTGGCAGTGACATGGCCACGTCCCACCTCATCTCCAAAGCGCTGCAGGCAAACAGCCCCACAAGTGCTCCCGCAGCTCCCCGTGGGTGCTGATGGCACAAACACCCCACAGCCCTCCTGCCCCTTCCCAGACACCAGCACAGCAGCCCTGGCCTTGCTCCTCTCCCAGCCCCAGCTGCAGGCACCAGGGAAACTGCTGCTGACACCCACGGCCCCAGGGCTGCCTGGCACTGGCCGCAGGCCCTGCAGCACCCAGAGCACGTTGGCCCCAGGAGAGGGGCCCAGGCACTGCTGGCTGCTGCAGCCTGCTCTGCCCACAGGGCTCAGGGCCTGGCTGAGGCCTTGAAACCACCAGAAATCAGTGTCACGGGATGATCTGGGTTGGAAGGGACCTTAGAGACCATCTAGATTCCACCCCCTGCATGGGCAGGGACACCTCCCACCAGACCAGGTGCTGCAGCCCCATCCAACCTGCCCTTCAACACCTCCAGGGACAGGGCAGCCACAACCTCCCTGGGCACCTGGTGCCAGTGCCTCCCTCACACTGAAGAATTTCCTCCTGATGTCCAATCTAAATCTCCCGTCTTCCAGTTTTAACCCATTGCTGGGGGCCTGGGGCCATTGGGCACTGCTGTTGGATGGGCCATGTCCCAGGGCAAAGGCTTGGGGAGGCTGCCCCTGCCCCAGCTCCAGCCCTGCCCTCAGCAGGGAGGGGCCCTCAGCAGGGCCAGGACACGATGCCTGGTAGGCAGGTGCTGGGCACTGCCAGGCAGCAGCAGGAGAGTTGGCAGAGGATCAGCCCTGGACTGACAACAGCTGCCAGAGGTGGGGAAAAGGCTGCTGTACACATCACTGCAGTATTCTCAACATGAACACAGTTACCCCATCCTTCGTGTTCACAGTCAGACAGGGCAGACTTGGTGCCCAGACATTCAACATCATCCATCCAGATGGGGCCAGATTCTGGCCCAAAGTGTCCATATTTATGAGCTTCAACAGCAGACCCACAGTCCAGCTGCTTACAGACCACTGCAGCATCTTTCATGTCCCAGGAGTCACCACACACGGTGCCCCACTGCCCCTGGTGTTTCACCTCCACTCTCCCAGTGCAGCGCCCGCCGCCGTCCTCCAGCCTCAGCTCTGCAGCCCCTTCAGACACCAACGTGGGGCTGGTCAGGAGAGCACTGAGCCCCAGACTGCAGCTCTAAGGCTCAGCCCTGCCCAGGCCCAGTCGCAGCCACCAAGCTGGGAGCCTTTTCCCCTCGGGGACCTCAGGAAGGAGATTTCTCCCCTGTCTGTGCATGCAGACACCCTGGTCTGTGTGGGGCACAAACAGCCCCCCTGGGGTCATGCTCCTCCAGAACCTGAGGGCAGGAACCAGCACACATCCTTCCAGGCCACCCCAGAGGTGGGCTGTGCCCTGGGGATCACTGAGTACCACTGTCCCCAGCTGGGCCACCCTCAGCTCCAGAGGCACAAGATGAGGGTACAGGGGATCCCCAAAGGGTCCCACAGAAGGGCAGGTCCATAAATCCAGCCAGGCACCGGGTGCCCTAAGCACTGGAGCCCTGGAAATGGAGATCCTCTCTCCCAGCCAGATGGCCACAGGGAAAGTTCCATGGATCTGAGCACCTTCTGACCCTTGTCCCAGTGTTGCCTGGGAAGATCCCCCATTCCCAAAGGGATCCCCATGGCCCTGCTGGTACCCACGGGCCCCAGGCTGTGGGAGAAAGGAGCCAGCACTTACCCCTGCAGAGCTGCAGCCAGAGGAGCAGCCACAGCAGCAGAGG
>NW_009953309.1:2441-3648 GCF_000747805.2 Chaetura pelagica
GGCGTGGGGGGGAGCAGCAGCGGGGAAAGGGCCTTGGCCAGGGCAGGAGCTCCATCCAGGAGTGCTGGCTGCCCAGCCCTGCCCAGAGAGCCCCAGGCTGGGTCCCTGCAGGAGCCAGAGGCGGGACGCGCCTCTCCCCTGCCAGCAGAGCCAGAGGCTCAGAGGGGTCCCTGCCTCTTCTCCACCCAGGGCCTTTATTCCCCATGGGCACAGTGAGAGCTGGAGCTGCAGGTGCACAACCCACAGCCCACACGGTTTCCCCGCACAGAGCCTGGGCCGGAAATCTGTGGTTTCTTCCTGGAGTCGAGCCCGGGCAGGTGCCCCCAAACCACCGCCCAACTGCTCCAGCAGGGCTGCAGGGGCTGCTCCTGCAGCCTCCAGACACGGGCCGGGCAGCTCCGGCCCCAGCTCAGCCCTCAGATGGACATGGCTGGCGGGGCTCCAGGCCCCCACCCACCGCACTGCAGGTGTGAGCTGACAGCCTTCATTCTATGACTCTAATATTGTTCCACAAAGGATTATTCTTCATCCTGTGACTTTCCATGTTAACACGAATCAGGTGAGCACATCTCACACCACCAACCATTACAATACAGAGTCAGATTTTTCCAGGTAAGGGATTACTCCCAAACTTACTCATTTCCCAGAAGACATCCAAATGGTGAGCATTTGGTCGTCCCCTCCTGCTGAGGATACATTACCCATCTGAATAACACAAATACAAGATACAAGGGAAAGAAAAGAAAAGGACAAGAGTGAAACAAGGAGACTTAACTTTTAACAATCATCAGACACACCAAGGAGACTTTTTCAGATGCCACCTTCACTCTGTCTCTTGCCCATTTCAGTCAGATCCCAGAAGCAAAAACTGTAGTCCCATCATCAAAGCAAGTAATTCAAAAGACCAAAATGACCACAACCAAACCTTACACAAATCACAAAGGCAGAGACCACAGTCTGGGAAACAAAAGCACAAATTTCCAGGAACCAAGTTAACCAACCAGGTGACCCCTCCCCACCTTTTTTTCTTTTGAAGAGTTAGAGGTTCCTGTCCTGGACGGAACCCCGAGCCCCGTGTCTTTCAGCTTCAGAAGGCACCGTTCTTGATGGCAGCCCTGGGGGCACCAGTTCTCCCAGTCGTGCATGCCCAGGTGGCCGGGAAGCCCCTCCTGCCCAGGACCCACCTCACCCTGCCCAGGGGACCCCT
>NW_009953309.1:12208-56361 GCF_000747805.2 Chaetura pelagica
GGCTGCTGGCCATCGAGCCCCACAGCCACAGGTGGCACTGCAGGTGTGAGCTGACAGCCTTCATTCTATGACTCTAATATTGTTCCACAAAGGATTATTCTTCATCCTGTGACTTTCCATGTTAACACGAATCAGGTGAGCACATCTCACACCACCAACCATTACAATACAGAGTCAGATTTTTCCAGGTAAGGGATTACTCCCAAACTTACTCATTTCCCAGAAGACATCCAAATGGTGAGCATTTGGTCGTCCCCTCCTGCTGAGGATACATTACCCATCTGAATAACACAAATACAAGATACAAGGGAAAGAAAAGAAAAGGACAAGAGTGAAACAAGGAGACTTAACTTTTAACAATCATCAGACACACCAAGGAGACTTTTTCAGATGCCACCTTCACTCTGTCTCTTGCCCATTTCAGTCAGATCCCAGAAGCAAAAACTGTAGTCCCATCATCAAAGCAAGTAATTCAAAAGACCAAAATGACCACAACCAAACCTTACACAAATCACAAAGGCAGAAACCACAGTCTGGGAAACAAAAGCACAAATTTCTAGGAACCAAGTTAACCAACCAGGTGACCCCTCCCCACCTTTTTTTCTTTTGAAGAGTTAGAGGTTCCTGTCCTGGACGGAACCCCGAGCCCCGTGTCTTTCAGCTTCAGAAGGCACCATTCTTGATGGCAGCCCTGGGGGCACCAGTTCTCCCAGTCGTGCATGCCCAGGTGGCCGGGAAGCCCCTCCTGCCCAGGACCCACCTCACCCTGCCCAGGGGACCCCTTCCCCCCCAGAAAGGCATCTGTGAGCTCCCTCCACCCCACCACAGGGGAACCCTTCCCCTCCAAAAAAGCATCCGTGAGCCCCCTCCACAGGGGACCCCTCCCACCCCCAAGGGGGACTCAGGACCTCCATTTATTCCCATTGATCCCCAATGACTCACTGATCCCATTGATCACACTGACCCCCATTGATCCCATTAACCCCCACTGACCACTGTTGATTCCCACTGATCCCTATTGATGCCATAGCCCCCCACTGATCTTCATAACCTCCCCACTGATCCCCACTGACCCCACAGCCCCCCAGCTAAATACCTCCCCTCGGACCCCTCAGATCCCCCATTGACCCTGTAGCCCCCCAGACTCCCTGGCCCCCATGCACAGGGAGGGGGCAGGTGGGGCTGGCAGTGGTGCTGGTGGCTGCGTGTGGGGCTGGCCCCACACAGGGGGGTGCAGAGTCTCCTCTAGTCTGACCAGTTCCCCTGCACTGGGAGGGCATGGGGAGGCCTCAGCCCACCAGACCCCTATAGAGGGAGCCTATGGGAGAAGCTATAGGGTGGAGATTGGGTGGGATTGGCTATTGGGTGGCTATAGGGCAGCTATAGGGCTCCATAGGGCAGTACAGGGCAGCTCTAGAGTTCCATAGGACTCCATAGGGTGCTATGGGCAGCTATAGGTCGCTATAGGGGAGGCTGACTCACAGGAAGAGCCCTGGGTGTTGTAGCAGGGCCGGAGCTGGATGATGCCCCATAGATCTGTGAAGCAGGAGGAGCCCGGGCTCTGCCCCACACATCCCTGCATGTGGTGCTGCTGCCCCATGGCGGCCTGGCAGGTGGTGGCTGAGCCCCACTGTGTGGCTACGGGTGCCCCCCAGTAACACCCAATAGTGCCTGGTGGCATCCAGTGACACCCAGGGACACACAGTGCTGCCTGGTGGCATCCCCTGGCACCCAGTGAGTCTGTAGGCGGGGCTAAGGCAGCAATCAGCCAATCAGACTCGTTCCTTTCCCAGTGGCTTGGGGAAAGCCCCGCCCCCATGGCCTCCTCCAACCGGGTGAAGCACGATGTGGGCGTGGCCACCGGAGGGGGAGGGGCTCTGGGGGTCACGTGAGGGTGGGCCCAGTGACTCCCAGTAGCCCCCTGTGACTCCCAGTCTCTCTCAGTCCTTCCCGGTTCACCCATTATCTCCCAGTTCCTGCCCTCCTAGTTCCTCACAGTGTCCCCAGGTCAACCCAGTGTTCCCAGTTCCCCAGTCCCCCTGTACCCCCAATCTCCCCATCCCCTCCCAACTTCTCCCAGCATCCCTCCAGTGTATCCCTGTATCCCACTGCTTCCAGTAGCCCTCCAGTGTATCCTTGTAGCCCAGTACTCCCAGCATCCCTCCAGTGTATCCCTGTATCCCACTGCTCCCAGTCATCTGCCCCCCATCCCCATTTAATGTTTCCCAGTGCCCTCCCTCTATCCCCCCAGTCCTTCCAGAGCCTCCCAATATCCTCCCAGTGCTCACCAGTCATCCCTGTGTCCTCGGTGCTCCCAGTTCCCCCCACCGCCCTGTACCCCCATTCCCCCACTGCCCATTCCAGTCGTTTCCACTGCCCTCCCAGTATCCCCCCCAGCTCTTCCAGGTAACAGCCCCAAATCCCCTCCCTGGCACATAAAACACCCTTTACATTAACCTCAGCTTTCACTTGCCTTGTAACTATTTTCATTCTCTACTGTTCATTGAAAAACAAGGGGTGCAAAGCCCAGGACTTTCACCAGAGGACAAGGCTCTTTTCATTCAGGCCAGCCTGAAGTTTTAACTTAGGTTGGGCCTCCTGAATAGAAAATAAGGCTTTGAGGGAAAGGACCCCTCAGCATCACAGAGGAGCTGGCTTCATGTCAGTGCCAAACAGCACTGACACCATCAAGCTCACTGAACTCATTGCTTTCCCAGGGCTGAATTCAAAACTTCAACGTCTTAGTAAAAGATGAGCTTGAAAAAGTCAAGATGACTCTTCCAGTCATCATCTCATCTTCTGGGCTGGCCTCTCCAGGCTGTGCAGTGAGGCAGGTTGTCCCCATCCTGGGATAAATGCAGCAAGATGAAGCCCACGTGAGCCAGGAGGCTCAGCAATCACCTCACACAGCCCAGGAATAATTCATCCCATCAGGCAGAGGCACATGAGAGGAACATATATTAAAATGAAGGGGAAAATTTTATGAGCTAGAAATTGGTTTCAAAGCCAGAGCCCCCACTCAATTGCATTTCTTTCTCTCTTGGCCAAACCCTAAAATGCTGAGAGTCGACCCCTTGACTGGTGTAAATTGTGGCAGTTAATGTGGCCATGATGCTTCATGATGAGTGTCTGGCTTGTATTAGCTGTACACCAGTGGAAACCCTCTGAGTGCCAGGAAATTATTCCAGCTTATAATTGAGATCTGTATCTGGCCCCCAAAGAGTAACTGCAGCACATACAGATAATGGTTTTATTAAGAACTTTTCGGTTCTCCTGCTACTTTATGGGAACATTTTTGCAGCAGATGCATATTTTATCACCAGGAGCAGAAGAGAAAAATACTCCCTAAACTCTTCTGGATGCTTGAATATCTTGATACAAGGATGCCAACTTGTAAGCAAAACTAAGGAGCAGCAGGATGAGGTGCCAGGGGAATTTCCTAGTTCAGATCCCTAGGGAGATTCCCATTACATGAAGATCTAGCCCAGGCTGGACCTGCATGTCTGATGATTTTGGCTCCAATTCTTTATTTCAAATACTGTCTTCTGGCTCTGGGGAGACCTCAGAGCACCTTCCAATGGTTACCCCAACCCTGGCAGTGTTGAAGGGCAGGTTGGATGGGGCTTGGAGCAACCTGGGCTGGTGGGAGGTGTCCCTGCCCATGCAGGGGGTTGGATCTGGGTGATCTTTAATGTCCCTTCCAACCCAAACCAGGCTGGTACTCCATGATTTACTATCTTAATTCATTTGGATTTCTGTCTAAATGTAAAGGTTCCTCCTCCCATCTCGTGGTTTCATTTGTAGCAGAACACACTGTCCTTATTCATCAATAATTAGACTAGACTAGGCTGGACTATTTCAGTTGGGTCATACAAGGATCATCTAGTCCAACTGCCCGGCCACTCCAGGGCTGCCCAACTTAAAGGATGTTATTCAGGGCATTTCCCAAACACCTCTGAAACACTGTAGAGGGAAATCCTTGTGATCTCCCTTTTTGCTGCTGCTGGAACCAGGAAGGGACTTTTGATTATGTCCCAACAGCGGGTCACACTGTGCTAACTGAGCCAGTGTGAATCTGGAGTCACTCCATTAGTGGCCGTGGAACGACCCAGGATTGTGCTTCTAGATTAAAAAGTGGAGTAATTGGGACTCTCTGAGTTGACAAAGACTTGGAACCAGGCCATCCTTACTGTTCATTAGCAGATTTTTTTTAAAAATCTACCTCTAAAGTAAACATCAGTTTCCCAAGACCAATTTAAAATCTATTTTTACTTCCATCCCTGAGAGTCTGGAAAAGGGTTTTGAAGAAAGCTTCTTTCAAAGCCTCTGGTTACTTTGACTAATTAAATCAGGGGCCTCATGGAAAAAAAAATAGAGAGGGGTAGATACACTTTTGTAGCCTCATTGTTGGTTTTTTTTCATTCTGCAATGAAAAAAAACCAACCACAACACACTAGAGTTTTGTTTTGTTTTGTGCTCTACAAATTCAGGAGATTCCAGGAAAAGCTGCTAAAGCAAATTATTGTCAAGAACACCTTCCTCCTTTATTAAAAGGTGCCCAATAGCCCTGAAACACCAGGTAATTTAGGGATGCAGAACATTAAACTGTGATGATTTTTGTCATCCCTGTACTCAACCTTCATGTTCTTTAAGGTCTCTTCCAACCTTAATGATTCTAATGATTGTGTTTCCAGACTTTTAGCAGCCAGATCACTCCCCTTGCACTGAACCTCTTCAAAAAGGACTGACCAGCCTGGTGCTGTTTCTGGGATCCTTTCATTATTTGTGTGTTTTTGGTCTAAAATAGGTGCAATTTCAGACTGCAAGTGCATCCCAGTTTGTCTCTTTTCAAGTCTAAGTGGGTATTTAGTAATAACACTTCACAGCTTCCTAATGGCTCCTCTCAGAGTGATTTGCAGACACTAATGACTGTGCTCTAACAACACCCCTGAGAACAAGCCCTGTCACAGTGATGTCCTCAGCTTGACCAGCTCCTGTCTGGTGGGGAACCCACATCACCCCACCTGCATTTCCCTCTCTTACAAATCACCCCTCTCAGACCCCTTTTTATAAAATGACCATATAGATGGTAAACACAGAAATCTACATGTTCAGCATGTAGGGTGACTTGGTCATTAATGCCTGTCCAGTTTATTTGGAGCAACCCACTAGGAAAGTTACTATACCAGGTCTGCATGTGGAGCACCTTCCCTGCCCTGTTTCTCTCCTCCCTTGGCTCTGCTGGAACCTGCACTGTGAACTTTCTTTCTCCAGTTGATAGTCACAGGATTAGTAGATTCAGTAGAAAAATAGCCTAATAAAAATGTAGTAAAAGAATGAATTTGCTGCACTAAGTTAGCTGAACAGGTAACTTTTAAACCAATGTGCTTTGTGAAACTGTCAGTCAATGATGCCAAGTGTCCTGCAGGTTGTGACAACATCAAGTCTTCTAAGACCTATGGCACCTGCAGACAAACTCATGTTGATTCTGACCCACCTGGGCAACCTACCAGTGGGAGACTGGAGCCAGGACCAGGATGGGAGCCAGGACCAGGACTGGAGTCAGGACAAAGGTGACAAAGGACTAGAATCACCAAAGACCCCCCCTGGAGCTGCATCATTAGGAAGACAGTCAATTCCAGGAAATGAAATGACTATGGAAAAGAAGCCTGGAAAATCATTGACATCAAAGTGAATGCACATGGTTTTGGTGTATATTAGTTGGGGTGTTTTGCTGACTCGTTGGAGCACTTAGGGTGGAGAATCCCCAGTGCTGCAAGGAAGAATGGCTGCTCAACACCAGTTTGTTGCTCTTGGGACTTATATCTCGGAATCCTCACCCAGTTGCATCTCCTACTTCAGTGAGGAGTTGTTAGAAAGCATGCTCTGAATTTTGGCTTCACACTCACCTTTTAAAATCACACAAACAAACAAGAGGAGGAGGGCAAATAAAGAAGCAACTCTTTCAGGTTTAATCTAACCTTCAGTGCTTCAGATCCCAAGTAAGGCTAATCCATCCAGACACTGTATTAACTGCATCACCTGGGGAAGATCACAATCTCTTTTACCATTGCTTTGGAAAAAAAAAAAAAAAAAAAAAAAGGATAAAATATTCTCTTGTTCATGTTTTTCTTTAGTTATTTGGAGTGATCCAGGGGAATTACAAAAAGTACATGTTTGCTTTTTATCTCTCAAAAAAAAAAAAAAAAAAAGGACAAAATATTCTCTTGTTCATGTTTTTCTTTAGTTATTTGGAGTGATCCAGGGGAATTACAAAAAGTACATGTTTGCTTTTTATCTCTCTCTCCTTTCCCAGCCTCCACCTTGATTCATCCTGTTAGAAACTTCAGCGATTTAACACGGTGTGTTGTCTCCTGCTGAGCAGACGGCAAAGTGACAAGAGACAAGGTCAAGCTGCCCTTTGCTCCTCCTGATACACAAGCTATTGCCTGTATCTAAAGCTCTGGCTGTAACAGGGCTGGAAAAATATCAGAAGATATTAAAGTTAAGAAAACATGTCACGAGGAGACTGTAACCTTCATCGAGTGAGAAAGCGAAAAAAACCCAACGCGTTCTTATTCTTGGCTTTCCTGGTTGCTGTGCACTTGTCTGAACCTCCCAGGCTGTTTTAATGTTCTTATTTTATTTCACCCACTCTTCTCTGAGATGTGATAGTTTCAGAATGGAAAGCAATCGTTGTGAATTGATAGAGATGCTGGGAGGGATGTGCGTGCACATGCGCGCGCCAGCCGAGAAACCCTTGGTTGGCCCAGCAGAGGGACAATAAAAATGACCATAAATGCCAATAAAACCAAAATGCTGAGGTTTTGGGGTTTTTTTTTCCTGAAGATTGATTACAGATAAGACCTCTCTGAAGATCCTGATGACTGTTCCCTCTTGGATATTTGATGCAATTGTACAAGCACATTGGGGCAACACTTTGATTTTTACTTTTGGTAAAGGCAGCAGCAAGAGATAAATAAATAAATGCATTGAGATAGTCTTTGTTTTGTCCACACTAAATGCAGGCCTGGAAAGAAAATCTATAGCTTTTTTCCTTTATTGCTGCCATTTCAAATATCTAGTAGATCTGAATGAGAAAATATATCTAGGGAGTGATGTGCTTTACTCTGTCAAAGATTTCAAAGGTAAATAAACAAGTTTTATTGGTTGCTCTTACATCTAGATGTAGTATTTAATAGATATATTAAACAGTGATACAGCTGCCAGATATTCCCAAGAAATATTGTGCATATCACAGTTAGGACTCACAATGTCATAACAAATCTCTATTTTACTAATGGAAACAAGGCTTTCTCCCATAAACTGCTCAGAGCTTTTGAAGCTGATTTTCTGCCACAGTCGTTTCTCCTTTACTCTCTCAGATGTTTTGCAATTAGATCCAACTCCTGTTGCAAACCAGACTGTGCTGTACAAATCAGCTTCATTTCTCAGTGGTTCTGTTGCCATGCTGAAGCAGCAATTTGATGTAGATTTGGGGTGGAGAAAGGCCTTGGCTGAAAAGGTCCATGCAGAAGGACTCTTTAAAGGGAGCTCTTCAAGCAAAAAGGTCACAGGACAAGTCCCTTATCAAAAACAAGACTTAAACAACTTCAGTAGGATGTCTCCCATGTAGGTGAGGTGTCAATGCAGAATTACAAAGAGACAGAGCCCCTCCAGTTTTAGGGTGGCCAGGCTGTTTTTTTAAGAGACTGTGAGTTTTAATACTTTCAGAAAGCAAAGAGAATCAGATCTCTCCAACATCTCCTACATCTTTGAGTTTTCTCCCTATTTATAGCCCTTAGTATAAAAGGCTCTGAGCTTTGGAGGTGGATTTGAAATAATGCCATTCAAAAGAAGAACAAATCTCAGCTTTTCTCTTTCTTCTTCTCTTTAGGCAACACAAGGGGCACCTGCCCTATTGGGAAAGTTTCAGGTCATGAGTTCTGAGTGCTTCAAGTTTTGGAGCTGGCCTTGTTACAGGTATCTAAATTAATCCCAGAGGAGGTGCCTACAGCAACCATCTGACCTCTATTGCTGCAGCTCAGTGCTAAACCTCTTTCCCATTTCTCCATCCAAATGCAGTGACTGCTGGAGCTTGACCATGCCAATGGAGTGGGAAAGGCCTTGTGACCTCCTGCCCCAATGGCTCCGTGGTCCCCTTGCATGGAGAGCAGCTGGATGAAGGTCATCAGATGATCAGACTCATCAACAATGCTGTTTGAGTGCAAGTCCAACCCACTCAAAACCAAATGAATGCACCCCTTGCTCATGCTCTAAGCCCACGAGCCTGCTCTGAGAGACTGTCCCAGCCTGAAACGTGCAGGGAAGGAGCTTGGGCCAGGTCAGTGCTGAGGCAAGACATCTTGCTTGCTTAGCCAGCTTGTACAAGACTCAGCACAAGCATCAGTCTATCCACAGATGCTCCAAGTCAGACTTTTCCAAACCTCCATGTGAATTATTTCAGCCCAATACACAGTCACACTAGCTGCCAGCAACAGGGACAGAAACTGTGATGCTCGTGTAGAGAGACATAATTAAATCTGGATTCAAGCCCACTCTCAATCTTACAGAAGACTCATATCATGCCAGCTCTCCTCTGTATTGCAAAAAGCACATTTTGATGCAGCTGTTGTCTTCTGTCCCTTTCTTGTTGTTGCCAAGATGTAATAGCAGGGTTATATTGCTGGGCCCTGCCACAACACAGTTACACAGTCCTGAAAGTACTAAAAGATATTAGAGGCCAGAAACTGTAATAAAAGAATGATCATAGTCAGCTTTAACTCTCTGTCTATTAATGGGCCAAATGTCACTTCAAGTTGCAATTTAGAGAAATGATTTCCTGACATGAACACTGGTTTCTAGGAAGAGTAACTTTCTGGTACATAAGTAGAGGGAATCATCCTGGAAGGAACCTTGACTGCAGCTTTCCCTCCATAGAAAATTAAAGACTCTACAGAGTGTTCCTTGTGGATTATTGAGTGTCTTGAATGCAGCTTTTGGCTTCTTCATCATGAAGACTTTTTCTTTGGAAGGGCTGAATTGCAATTTTCATAACAGCTCAAAGTCTTTGGCACAGTAGATGGGAAACAAAGTTCTCCAGAGTGCTCAGTTCTCAGTACCTTGTTGCCACACACTGTCCAGACTGGCCATGAGCTGGAGATGTCTTTCCAAATCCAGGGTTCAGGGTTCATAGTTTCAGATTAAAATAGGCTTAGATCAGCAGGCAGGGCTGAAAGCACCTGTGTTTGGGGAATGTTCTTACCACGATGCTTGTGCTTCCTCAATGAAGTGCCTGAAACCAAGAGAAATAATCACAGTTCCTGTGAGCTTCCTAAGAAACCCACAGCTAATTAAAATTGACTCTCATCAGACACCAATCCTAAAAGACAAAATGTTTTATTTCTCTTCCTGGAGATCTTGAGGAGAAATGGCTGAACCTTAGTTGAGTTCTGAACCTGATCTGAACACTCCACCATCATGTGTCTTCTTTGCTGTTGTCTGCTCCTTACATAACCAGTCTCTGAAACTTCCACAGGGCTTCAGGATGGATGAACTTGGTGTCTCACAGAAATTCAGCTCAAGGCACTTGCACTACCAGGGTCCCAATGAACCTAATGTTTTGTGGTGGGATGGGTTTTGTGGAGGCTCAGTAAGACATTAAAACACCTTTGCATCAAAACCTCTGGGAAGGTTTTGCAAGAGCTCAAGCTCTTGAGCTCATGCCCACATAGGAAATATTTGGACAAGAGGTAGAAACACAAAGTCCAGTCAAGACAGAGGATGGAAAACATGTCAAACACCAACGAGTGTTAAACAGATGAGAGGAAAACTCAAAATGAGGAGCAAAGGGAGGATGTGAAGAAAATTCTTTCTGATTTTGCACTCAATAATAAATAAAATATGTACTACCACAACGTGCTATAGCAGCCTGGCTTTGGGCTGTTCCTTCTCCAGCTGATATAAACAAAGTTCCCACTGCTTATTAAATTCAGCATAGCCATGTCTCTGCTGCCTGGAGCTTCTTGGTCTGCTCAAATACTTGCATTACAAAACTGCTGCAGGGATTTCATTTCTAGTTGTTATCAAGATCTGCTTTCACCAGGATTTCAGACCAAATCTAATCATCATGCTAATAAAATGCTATCTTGACTGTACCATCCGTGCTTTGCTCAAAGCCACTATTTATTTTCTCAAAAAAAAAGAAACCCATGAGAACAGGCAGGGAAGAAACATCACCATAACCAAGGCCAGTAGATCTTTCCATCAGTGTTGGGTCACTGTAGGTGTTTCTTCACTCCCTAGTGCACTGTCGATTCCATTGTAATGTTCCAAGTCTATGGTAAGGAATCACTGGGGCAGGGTCCTGCAAGTTTGATACCTTGAGTGCAGCTCCAGCCTGGCTCACCTGGGTGAGTTAGTCATGTCCCACTCAAGCTACAAGCAGCAGAACAGGTAAATCATAGAGCTTGGTGTGTTCATTTCTGGGCCACTCACTATAAAAAGGACATTGAGGTGCTGGAGTGTGTCCAAAGAAGAGCAACCAAGGTGGTGAAGGGTCTAGAGAACAAGTCACACAAGGAGCAGCTCAGGGAACTGGGGATGTTTAGTCTGAAGAAAAGGAAGCTGAGGGGAGACCTCATTGCCCTCTATAATTACCAGAAAGGAGGATGCAGGGAGGTGGGTGTTGGGCTCTTCTCCCAGGTAAATAATGACAGGGCTAGAAGAAGTGGCCTGAAGTTTCACCAGGGAAGGTTTAGACTGGAGATTAGGAAGAATTTCTATCCTGTAGAAGTGGTTGGGCACTGGAACAGCTGCCCAGGGAGGTGGTGGAGTCACCATCCCTAGAGGTGCTCAAAGGTTGTGTAGATGTGGCAATTCAGGACATGCTGTAGTGAACAACATTGTGTCTTGTTTGGGTTGGATTATTTTGTTGTTGTTTTTTTTTTTTTTTGTGTTGATGGTTGGACTCAGTGACCCTGGAGTCTTTTCCAACCATGACTGTTCTGTGATTCTGTGATTCATTTCTGCTCTTTCTTAATTCCTCAGATGTGTTCCCAGTGGCAGCAAGTGGCACCAGCAAAGCACCTGGATAGAATATGGAGGGTCTTCATATTTTAGCCACCTTGATAATGTCTCCTTTTTCTATTTGTTGCCTCTTCTTCTCTGCTGTGAGAGACATCAAGAGTCTCTGCTTGGTCATCCTGTCATTGTGTATTTGTGTAGTGGATCCAGGAGGGCTGCAGCCTGCTGTGAGCACCATGGGTGCACCCAGTGATGGGGCTGTGACCCCAGATGTGCAACCCATGGAAGGGCTGGACTCACTCCCTTCTCACAAGAACGTCTAGAATTAAGTTGTCCAGGCAGAGGGCACATTATCCTTGGTCCTCTGTTCAACAGACAGAAGAGTAGTTGATCCTTTCCTTTTTCTGGTGTCCCTCAGTCCCCCTGGCTCCTGGGATGGCCCAGGATTAATGATTAATCCCATGATTAATCCCAGCACAACAATATTGTTCTCTTGAAGGCTTCTTCATCTTGGACAACCTGTCAGTCACCTCCTACCAGTGTGGGCAGAAGAGTTCAGTGCTCTGCTGTCCTGGGGACTGCAGCTCATGGAGCTGGGGCTGGGATTCATCTCAGGACTGGGTCTCTCTGGCTGACAGAGAGAGGCTTTGAGTACACAGGACAGACTGAATATTGGCAGATCTAGGAGACTAAACACCAAGTGAATGGAAAGGACTTGAAGGCATCAGGAGTGGGTAACAGTGATATTTGCTTATGGCAGTGACAGTGCCCAGGGGAGAGGAACTGCACAGCTGAGTTAGGATAAGAACAGCTGCAAAAACAGATGCTCTGTGTTCTTAGTCCAGTATAAAAAGAGGCTAAGATTGACCCTAAATAAAAAGGAAGAAAGGGCTCTGGATCAAATCAAGCTGTGTTTTCCACAAGGGAAAAAAAGTCTAACTAGGAGGATGAGTCAGTCCAATGAATGAGTCACTGAAAGGCAATAAAGATTATATAAATTCCCAATGACACATGGCACCACTATAGTTAGACTGAAGTTGCAATGTCCAGACCTAGTTTGGGCTTCCTGGTTGCTGGTGCTTCAAAACCTTCAGACTGGTCTAGCCACTAGGAAATACTAAGTGCAGAGGCTGAAGAATATTGTAGCAGATGGAAACAAGCCCACAGTCTGTCAACATTTCACAGCTAGGATCAGGGGCAGACTCAGTTGAATCTCTATTTTTAATGATCTCATTAATCTCTCTATTTTGATAAGAACTGCAAACAAAACAGACATTTTCCTGAAAGATTTTTAGTCCTGGGGAAAAGAAAATAAATTCTACTTTTTAAATACTCCAAACTTCTTTTTCATTTTTTAGTAGAAAACCTGCTTTGAAATGGTAAAACCCATTTTGCTCCTCCAACAAACCAAAACCTTTCTGCAACAAACATGCTGCTTCCAATTTCTGAGAGCAGAGACAGGGCTGGGGCTGAAATGGAGAAAACCAAACAACTAACAAGCCAACAAACAACACCCCCCTTTGCTAACAATGCATCTACAGCCTCTATCTTGTCTCTCTCACACACTGGGGCTTTATTTTCCTCTCAGGTGAAAATGTAAATCAAAGACAAATCCACTAAAGATGGTGGAGTTGCTCTGATGAGATAATTATATAAGATTGTAGCAAAATCAGGTGTTTTCTAGTTTAAAAAAAAGTCAGTTAGACTTCTGGTGGTTTCTGCAAAATTCAAGCACATTTCTCCCCCAAGATCCTTAGAACAACCTACACTCTAGTTAGCTCTTACAGCTTGGATAAACAACTGAACTAAGACATCCAAATGCAAGAAGCAGAAGGAAGCTTCAGCAACAACAACAAATTCATCTTCAGAAAAAAAACTGCATGAGAAAACTCAGAAACTGAGAGAGAGAAAACTCCATCTTCCCCTGGCACAGATGACATGGGGTGGCAGAGATGGGGCTGAGAGGCTTCAGGGAAATGCTGTCCCAGGTGGGACCAAAAAAATCATCAAAACTGCACCCTGCAATCTGGATGCTGTGGGAGGCTCAACACAGAGCCCTGCTTTGCTGACAAGTTACTTCCTGGCATGTTTTTTTAATGCTCAACAGAATATCAGAGAGCTCTCTTGTCTTTCACACTCTCCCACCTTGCACTCCTGCCTGCAACACTTCCACTAACTCACTGTCTTTTCTTTTCATTTGCAGTTGAAAGCAGGAATCAGTTTTGTACTCCCATGGAACCAAATTCCCACCCAAATTATTCTAGAGCTGATCTCCAAACCCAGAGGGGCTCTGCTGGCAGCATTTCCATCCAACATCATTTATATTCCCCCAGAGTTCAGCAGTGAAGCTCTCCCATCTGAATGACTCAAGTCAGCCCTCAACACTACCTTGCTGAGAGAATCCATTCCCAGTTTCTGGAGCAGTTACCAAGTTGCCTGTCCTGCTGTTATGGAATCACTCTCATTTGGATCTTCCCATTTGCCTGCTGAAGTGCTGGAGTTCCCAACATAAAAAGGTCACATGGAGCTCCTGGAGAGAGTCCAGAGGAGCCACAGAGATAATCCAAGGGCTGGAGCAGCTCTGCTCTGGAGCCAGGCTGGGAGAGTTGGGGTGTTCAGCCTGGAGAAGAGAAGGCTCCAGGGAGACCTTAGAGCACCTTCTAGTGCCTGAAGGGGCTCCAGGAAAGCTGGGGAGGGACTTGGGACAAGGGCAGGGAGGGAGAGGACAAGGGGGGATGGATTAAAAGTGGGAGAGGGGAGATGGAGGTTGGAGATGAGGAGGAAATTCTGGAGTGTGAGGGATTTACTTGTCAAATCTCAGATAACTTTAATGAATTGCTATCAAACAGATAAAGAACACTTTTTGGCAATGTTGAATCACAAGGCTTAATACAAACCAATATTATCCACAGATATTACAGTGATGAGGACAGCATGAAATGAAATGCCTGGGCATTTCTCTAATGAAACTACTGAGAATTTTATTGGACATAAAAACCCTTTCTAAAAGAACCTGTGGAGGTGGTTATAGACCCTCATTCCTCAGGAATACAGGATCAGAACTATTAGGATTCAGGAGGTAAATTTCTAGGAGGAAGGTTGATCACTGGCTGTCATCTCCTGGGCTGTTTCTTCTCTCCTGTCCTGAAACATCAGGTGCTGGCCAGCAGAGAAGACCTTGGGCTGACAAGTTCAAGGTCTCAGGACATGAAATCTTGCAGTGCTGTGGCTTCTCTGCACCAGTGTGCAAGGAAATGTGACTCACAGAATACTTAAAACACCACTTTTGTTGCTTATTTCTTTTAGGGAAATTTAAACTTTCTCATTCAATCCTGGTTGAGATATTGATAAATGTATGAATTAATTTAATATTTCAGCTGTGGGTTTGTTTTTTTTTAATGTGTTTTCTCTTTTTTTTACTTACATAAGAACTTAATTTATCTTCTGTCAATTTGTTTTCCCTCAATAAATGATCTGCCAACAATACATTATTTTTAATTAGCCTGCAGCAAGTGTCTCTAAGAATGTAAATCAAATGCTTATTTGAGCCATTAATTGAAAAGTAGAGATAATTTGAATTCATATTGTGTTATTCTTGGGGTTTTGTTGCAGTTCCCTTGTTCTGAAAGGATTATGACCAAACACTGCCTGCAGCAAGGAATTGACAACATATTCTGATAATCAGAAAGGAATGGAAATGTACAAAAAAGACATAACTGCTTTTTTTGTCTGGTGGTTTTTTTAGCAGGTGCATAAAACAAAGAAAGAACTATGGCTGTAAATTCCATTTATTGATAAGTGGAAAACCAGAAACCTATGTCTCTACAGCCCTTCTCTCATGCTCATATATATATATATATATACACATATACATGTATTTAATATTTAGGACACAGACATTCTAGATGTATTTGCATGAGGAGGTGCTGAAAATCAAGACTCTCCTATTGATGAGTGTTCAGCCCTGTGAAGAAAAGAGAAATTATTCAGAATTATGGGGTCCAGTGTCACTCTGCATGCAGGGGTTTGCAGCTGCTGAGGCAAACACATCCTGGATCAGTGTCCCAGACTATATTCCACCTCAGCCTCTACCTGTCTTCTTGGATTTTGCTCCAAGACACTTCTTGACTCCTTTAGATATGATGACATTTGTCTTTTTATCACTATGGACAAGTCCTCTCTAGTGCTTGACCATTCTTTCCTCAGTTTAGTGAGAGAACTCTGTTCCATCTCTCTCTTATTCTACACTTCTCATTCAGGTTGCAGAAGCAGCAAATCCTGAAAAATAATATGTGCAGTGTCATTTTGGTTTAGTTCCTCCATAGTTACTTAGCCTGAGTTTTTCAGGATTTAGATGTCACCTTAAACAAAACTATTGCTGATCACATTTCAGTCAGAAAGGTGTTTGGGGTTTTCATTGCACTTTATAATCACACAGTTCCCTCTATTTCAAGCAAAGTATCAATGGCCCATCTGGCACATAAACAATAGTTGGAAAGAAAGCCATTGTCTTCCAATAATGAAGCAGGAAACCTTTTTAATCTTGATGTTCTGTGGGGTGTGAGCACATCTCCAGGAAAAGAGGGCTTGTGGGAAAACCTCTTGGTAGTTCAGATGTGCTGAGGCTTCAGTACAATGGTCTCCCCAAGGGACCTTATCCTCATAATTATCTTCATTATTGGTTCTTTGTGCCATGTGTCACCCTCCTGCCCTGCTCCACCTCAGATGCCCTTGCTGGCTGTGTGGCTGCATGATGAGTAGACTCACTTAATGGGGGTTTCTAATGAATGCTGAAGGAATCATTGTTTTTGGAACAATCCGTCTTGCCCTCCTGAGATGAGGCCCCACTGCAGCAGCATTTTGTCACCTGTTGCTTCCTGCAGTGTCACTGTGGCTTTTTGCAAACTGGGAAGCTGGTGAGATCATCAGTGATTCGATTTCAGATTTACTGTTGCTGAATGGTGGAGGTTCTTCATTTCAAAGGGCAGCAGGATTAGGGCCTGAGAGGCAAGTTCTGGAAAATATTGGAAGAAATACTGAAATGAAAATGTCATCCAAGTGAAAGAACCTGGAGAAGAACTGCTCAGGTTCATTTAGGAAGTTTCACTCCCCAGAACAGGAGTGCTCTTTGCCATTTCTGTGTCGTGCATTCCTGTGAGATCAGCATCTCCTGAGATCTGATGGCATCATCTGTCAAGACAGCAGCTCCTGTTTCACTGCTCATGGCTCAGGTGCAACTGCTTCCCACCCCCAGCAGGTGCTCTAATGCACTGAGAGCTCTGCTGAAGGCAAGAGCTCACCAATCACATAAAGTGTCTTCACAGTCTTGGCATTTGCCTCATAGTTCAATGCCTATAAATGCAGATTAAATACTCAGTAAAAGCTCTTTGCTGCTTTCAGGATCTAAACCCCACAGTCCAGCACGAGGGAAGTGCTCAAAGCCCCCATTCAGACTCTGCCTAATCCAGTTTCTTGCCAATCAGATGAAGCACAGTGGGGATGAAGCTTTGCAGATGTTCCTGCTCTGCCATGGGTCCTCCTCCCCACTCCAGGTCTCTCTTAAGATTGCATTTATTTGGAGCACTAGCTCTTAACTTTGAGACAAAGAGGCAGTGGAACTAGAAAAGAGGAGGAATCCTGTCCCATACCAAAAGGGCTTCCTGCTGTTAACCAGTCCCACTTCTGTGGAGAGACTCTCAGATGCAGAGAAACCAACTGGTGCTGGTGGCACTCACCACTTAAATACTCAGCCAAGTCTCCAGGTGTTTTGGAAGATGTGTCTGCAGGGCATTAATGGGAACAGGTCTGAATAGAACTGGTGTAGGCAAGAGCAACTTGAGGGACCCATTACTAGTAAGTCCATAAGAAAAAATTGCCCCTTGTAGTCCAAGGTGAGGAGTAGTTTGGAAATTCCTCTCCTTTTTCTGCAAGTCTGCCCTGGTTTCATTTGGGATAGAGCTAATTTTCTTCTTTGTGCTATGTTTTGGTTACAGTGTGGGATTTAGGATGAGAATAATGTTGAGAACACACAGATTTTTTTAGCTGTTGCTAAGAAATCCAGGACCCATGTTTTGTCTGTCTTTATCTCAACCCACAACTTTTCTCACTGTTATTCTTCCAATTCTCTCCCCCATCCCCCCTGCTGAGGTTAAACCACAAGAAAGCCCAATTTAAAAAAAAAATAATAAAATCATACATCTGATTAAAGTTTCATTTTCAGAATGCTCTCAGTTTTCAAATTCTTGATTGAATTACCCTTTAAAAATTAAATTGCAATCCTTTAGTAGTTATTGATTGAGAAGGAAGAAAATGCCAATAAAACCATTCGGACCTGAAACGTTGCCCATCAAATTGACATAATACTTTCAATTTGCCTAAATATCTCATTGGATCTGACGTGTTCTCATGGCTGGCTTTTCCAGCATCCTCATATCCACTTAGGAAGGCAGAAAGAAAGATGTTGAGGACCTCATCCTCTGTCACACACAGTGATAAATGGACCACTTTGTAAGAGAACAATTCTTTGACACACTTGGCTATGGAATCGAGAGGCACAAGGGCCTCCTCATGGCTCTGCTCTGAGTTCCTGGGGTCAGTGGTGGCCTAGAAATCCTTTGGGATCTGTCTGTGAGCAGGGAAGATCCTTTGTTTAAAGGGTATAGGGAAAAAAACTTGCCCTAGCACAGCCCTGGAGCTGTAGAGAACACGTGTGTTCCAAGCTGCACATCAGCACAGAGAAGGTTTCTGGTTCCTTTTGGCTTCTTCCCCATCCGGCTCCCAGACCTGAATGACTTAAGAATCAGCCTCAAAACACTCCTCTCCATTTCTCCCATGTTAAATTACACCTCCAGCCACAGTGAAGGCATCACAAAAGAAGAAATAAACCTTCCATTACATTTTTTTAGGAGGCTCAACTCATTTTTGAGTTAAAACAGCAACATGACAAAAAAAAGCCAGGATGAATAGAGCTGCTGAGACACAAACATGGGCTGTGCAATTCAGATTCCCCAAGTGAACAAAAGGTTGCAGCTCTCCAGCAGAAGCACTGTTGAGAAAGCACTTGAAAAAAGGGATGAATCAATTAATGCTTTTGATAGTTTGAATGTCCCACTATCTAAAAAACAAGCACTGCTTTAATAGTGAGATAATTCAGTTTACTGAATCCAATTACATGTAATTGGCTTTTTCTCTTCTCCCTCCCTCCACCTTTTTTAATTGCTGCTGGTACCAAGGGCTCTGATGCACTTCTGCTGGCTCTGCCAGATGTTGCTGTTGTTGGTGCTGCAAGGGCATGGCAGGGATCACAGGATTCAATTAACATCAGAGGTGCAGCCTTCAGCCTGAACGGCCACAAACACGTCAGAGACTTGTAACTTTGTACCCTGGCTAAAAAAAAAAAAAGTGGTTATGAAACTCGGCCAAAAAACCACTTACAAAAGTTCCCAAAGAGACAAAATGTCATTTACACTTTGCATTTCTCCTATGGGTGAAAGCATCATTGCTTTGGTGTGATGCTCGTGTTCTGGGACGGGAGGTTTTTAAGGCACCTCACAGAAAAATGCTTCGTGGCAGCCAAAGGTGCTGGAGGCTGGGTCAGTCTAACAAGCTTTGTGGGACCTTTCTGATGACATCTGTTTGATTGCCCAGGACCTCTGCTCCAGCAGGACTGGGTCTTCCTTCCTGGAAGCTTTCCAGCTCAACCCAGCCCTCCAAACCCTTGTTAAAGCAGAACTACCAGTTTGTCTCAGACATGATCAACACAGGGACAGCTCCTGTTTGGAAGCTCTTTGAAATGTTCCCCCCACTACTGCTGGCTGCCATTGGAAATGTAAGGATACACCAGCTTGCCCCCCCAAACTGGGAGGAAATATTTTGGCTGTTTGGATGCATTACCCCCTAAGAGCTCCAGGGATCCCTCCTGGCCCTGACTGCAGTTCCTTTCATGCACATCACCCACTTGGAAAAGAAGCAGCCAAGGGATGAACACTCACTGCTAATCAGGGTGCTCTAGGAGATACTGAGGTGTAGGAGAAACAGGTCAGAAGGTGCTTGAGCTGCAGCTCTTCTGGGACATTCCAGAAGCATTTTCAAGACTGATTTTTGCCTTTTTTTAAATGAAAAAACAACTGCTCTCCAAGATTTACAGTGAAACATTTTATTTTTTTAATGGAAACCAGGAAGATATATTTCAAACCTATTTACTTGTTGATGGGAATATTTCCCCAGGCTTATTAATCTGTGACTTTCTCCTCTGTGCCCACTCTTTACAGCATGACATTTGAACAAGCCCCTGGTGAAGGAGCTGGAGGGGAGGCAGCAGCATGCTGGTGGTGCTGGGTGCTGTTCTTAGTGCAGCACTGAGTGACAAGGTGATTCACACAATCCGATGGAGCTAGCAAAGAATTGTCAGCTGCCCAGGGAGGAAAGGGGCTCCAAGCATGCAGAGTGCTGCTCTGCATTAGTATCAGTGCCAAAGAGGCAGGGCACAGGGCTGTGTGTTGAGTCACCAAATACTAACTTTATGGCTAGACCTGGTACAGGAAGGCACGTGCTGGAGGATGGGACAGGTGCTGTGCTGCTCTTCAAACACATGAAAGCCCTTCCCTCTGCTTTTAGGCTGTTCTCCCCCTCCTTGGCTTGCAGATTCTGAATGCTGCATGCTACTGTCACCCCAGGCTCATTACCACTTCAAGTATGCAATGGGAAATGTGATTTAATTAGCCACTAATAGATAGTTAAGAAATGTAGCCCAGGAACTGACGCGTCCATGCAGACACAGGGGGGTGGCTGATCTGTATTAATTGCAACTGACTTTCTGCCTGAATTTCTCAGCCATCAGAGCTCCTGGCTTTTTGGTGGGAACAACAGCAATTGTCCCTCCTAAGAGACAGCAGCTTTTGCACTGTGCCCCACAGGAATGATGCCACATCATTTGGCTGGTCTTCATCTTTCTGGTGGATGCAGCAGGGAGAAAGGGGCTGCTCTTCAGAGAAAGACTCTTGAGTTCATTGCCTTGATAGCCCAGTCCTCTGCATCTCCTGCCCCTGCTCAGAGCTGAAGGCTTGGGAAGAGAAGGGGCCTCCTTGCAACTTTTAGAGGCATTTCTTCATCTGAGAAAAGGGGATTTCCTCTGGGCACTCCCAGAAGAGAAGCCTTCCTCCCCTTGCCTTGGGAACTGGCAGGAGGCTGCAGGGTTTTCCCTTTGCCAGCAGTCAGTAAATGCAGGCATCCTGCTTTCCAGGCTCAGGCATGAGAAATATGAATGGGAAAAGATGATCTGAACCCCTTCAGTGCTCCAAAGGAACTGAGCTTCAGTCTGGGAGGGAGGGTGGGAGAAGAATTTGAGACATTCCCTGTTTAATCTAACGGGGTCACCCACTTCTGGCCTTGAAGATTTGAGGAGAAATGTAGAACATTGTGAAGCAGTTGGGAATCCAACTCAGAGCTCCTTCCAAACTCCTCCATTAGATTTTAAGGCAGGTGCTTCAGAGGATGAGTACTAGCTGGGGGGTTAGAAGCTATAAATACAGTCTGCAAGACCTCCAGGCTGCTTTGCAGTTGAAGGCAGGGTTGCTTTTGTACTCCCTGTGAAGAATTCCTCCAAAGTTCTATTCAAAGAAAAAAGTTCCTTTCTTACCTGGGCTGTTAAGAATATTCTTTTCACTGAACATTTCTTTGACATGGTGGGGGTCAGGTGATTTGTGCCATGCCTGGTGTTACAGCTGTGTAGTGCACTTTGCAGCACCTCTTTCCTCCTGGCAACACCCACTTTAAATAGGGTTTTTGTACATGGTTAGTGAGAAGCTGCTAAGATGAATGCTGATGGCTTTCCATATTTATTCCTCTGAAGTGTTAATTCCATATGGAGAAGCTCAGGTCCCTGTAATCAAGAGGACAGATGCAACTTCTCAGTATATTCATAGAATCATAGAGTCATAGAATGGTGGGGGTTGGAAGGGACCTCTGGAGATCATCAAGTCCAACCCCCTCACCAGAGCAGGATCCCCTTGGGCAGGTCACACAGAAATGCATCCAGATGGGCCTTGAAAGCCTCCAGAGGAGACTCCACAACCTCTTTGGGAATCCTGGGGTTCCACAGGCTGCTCTGACCAGGCTTTCAGGATGGTAACTTGGAACATCATCCAGGAAGCTTAGATCCACTGACCAGGGGTCTGTAAATGAAAGTGGTCAGAGATCCACAAAGAAAGAACTCAAAAGATCACTGAAGAACAGTCATTTTTCCTCCCAGGGACTGGAATGTTTACTTCTCCTTTTATTTTTTTACAGATTTCTTTTCTTTAAGCCACATGTCTCAAATGTTCCTTTCATGCAGTAACATCCTTTTCAAGATGTGACACTGGATCTCATTGTCTTTTGAAGTCTTCAAGGTGGAGATGATGATGTCACAGTGTACCAGTGCAGGTAATATCTGGCACAAACCAGCTTTGATCATGGCTGGGCCTTCATAGGCTACCAGGTAATTACAGTTATAATAAATTATAGCATAGGAAATTAGAATCTGGCTGTTCTGATCCAGAATCTGGATTTGGCTGCTCATCCACAGCTTCTCGGGATAGGACAGAGCTGACCTGAGCCACGTGTGTTCACAGAATCACAGAATTACTGAGGCTGGAAAAGCCCTCTGAGATCATCAAGTCCATCCTATGACCTGACACCCCCACACCTCCAGCCCATGGTACCAAGTGCCACCTCCAGCCTTTCCTTGAGAACCTCCTGGGATGGTGCCTCCACCACTTCCCTGGGCAGCCCATCCCAATGTCTGATCACCCTTTCCATGGGAAGTGCTTCCTGATATCCAACCCAAACCTCCCCTGGTGCAGCTTCAGGCTGTAGCCTCTTGTCTTATTGCTAGTTGCCTGGAAAAAGAGCCCAGCCCTCACTTAACCACAACCTCCCTTCAGGAAGATGAAGAGAATGAGAAGGTCCTGGAGATGCCTGGGGAGCAAGAAGGCTGGAGGTTGCTGTGCTGGAATGGTATCACCCCCACAGAGAGCAGCCCCAGAGCATCCCACCTCCACTGCCTCATTACTCATCCAGAATATTTACCCTGCAGTCTGGCACACCTGCTGCTGGGGAGAAAAATTGCCAGAAGTCACCTCAGCCAAGGGAAAGCAATTAAGTGAAACAGAAATGGGCAGCATTTTTCCTTTTTTAAAAAATTTTTGGCTTCATGTCCTGCAGTTTCCCAGAGGAGGATGGAAAGTGCTAAGAGCTCTGCAGAGCCCTGGGTGGCAGCAGAGCCCTGCAGCTTCCCAGGGCAGATCCAAGGCTTGTACTTTCTGCAGCAGGGTGCAAATGACAAAGCTCCATTGTCCTGTTGGTGCATAACACTCATTGCTCACCTGGGGAAAGTGGTTTATTGGGTAACTCTGTAGAAACCACCCCAAAACGTCTCACTGGTGTTTCTTCACTCCTATGTGATGAGCAGCTTCTACCAGAAATGGCCAGAAAATAGATGTTCTGACTGATGAAAAATTCTTCATTCATTCTTTCTTCTCCAAAATAAGCAAACCAATACCCCTGGAACAACCCACTCCTCTGGGAAGTTCCAGGAAATTTAACATGGGGGCAGAAAACTCATTTCAGATAAGCCTCAATGTTTTTTTTGTTTACAAAAGTTAATTTTAGTTGTGAACTTCTTTATCTGAAAATACATAGATTGAGGCAATTTTCAGACCCAGCTGGACGAAGCTCATTGTGCTGGTTTGGTTTGGCAGGTTTTTGGGTAGCAGGGGAAGGGCCCCAGAGGTGGCTCCTGTGAGAAGCTGAGAAGCTGCTCCTGCTCCAAACCAGCACAGGAGCCATTAGAGGGACAACTGATGAACCTCTGCCATGAACACACCAAAGAACTGAGAGAAGAGCTGAGCAGAGAGAGGAGTGGAGAAAATAAAGAGCTGAGCTGGGGAGGCAGAGGTGCTGGTGGTTGGTGAGGAAGAAGGGGCAGAAGGTGCCCGAGCAGGAGTTTCCCTGCAGCCCATGGTGAGATGGCAGCTGTGCCCCTGCACCCATGGAGGAACCTGCTGGAACATTCCCTGGGGGTGCCAGGAGGGGTGAGCTTGGCCAGTGGGCTTGGATGTTGCTGCCAGTGGGCTGGGCTGGTGCAGCTGTGGGAGCCCTCGGGCCAGGGGAGTTTGTTCCCGAGCAGCTCCTGGTGGGAAGGGCTGATGGAGGAGAGGTTGGGGGAGGATCTGCCATGGGAGGGACCCGTGGGGAGCAGGGCAGGACTGTGAGGAATCCTTCTTGAGGAGGAAGGAGCAGCAGGAACCACCAGCCTGGGAACTGACTCTAAACCCCATCCCCATCCCCCTGTGCTGGGGGGAAGGAGGGAGAGAAATGGGGAACAAAGGGATTTGGGCCTGGGAAGAAGGGAAGGGGGGATAACGTATTTAAGCACCATTCTTTGTGTTGTGTGTGTCCTGTGGGTGTCTGATGAGCGTGAAATTACATTATTATTTATCCCCAAGCTGAGTCTGTTTTGCCCAGGACCTCAATCAGTGAAGATCCCTCCTTGTCCTTTGCCTCGACCCAGGAGCTCCTGGTTGGGTTTGTCCTCCCCACCCCGGGGTGTGTGAGGGGGGAGCTGAGTGAGCAGCCCTGGGGCTGGTTCTTTGTTGTCCTCTTGGGCCCAAACCCCGACTCCCTGAACAACAGGGTCTGAGCTAAATGCCTGTGAGCAGGATGTGGGAGCAGCCCTTCCCACCTGCATCCCCCCTTCCTTCCACCATGACATCTTGACACGACCTCAAAAGGCTGCAGAATTTCCTGTGAGCAAATGACACAGCGTTTCCTGCAATTTGGGTCCTTCATAACAGGCACCTGAACTACCTAAGTACTATTAATGTGTTCAAAGTTTAGTTTTTCTGCCAGAAAATCCATGGTCCCCCCCCCTGCACTGCACTCTGCAGCAGTTCCATTGCCTGTCATCCAAGTGCAACACTTTGCACCTGAATTACAAGAGCATGTGCACTTCCCTGCATCCCAAACTAGCTTGTCTAGACTATGCCCATTTGACCTCTTTCTCTTAATTGGCTCTGTCAGAAAACCCTCATCCCTCCGACCCAGCTGTTGATCATTAGTATCAGATTCAATAGCAAAAAATAAAAGGAAAAAAAAAAACAAAAAAAAAGAATAATATGAAAGCCCAGAGGCCTTTAGAAGCAGCACCTGCTTCCTGCAGCTTCTGGTAGTGACCAGGCTGCTGAAGGTCCCTCTTGGCAGCCCCTCTGCTAGCCAGGGCCAAGGGCTGGTGGGCACAAGCAGCCCCTGGCAGAGGCCACCAGCCCTGGAGGGGCTCTGGGGCTGCAGCTGCATCTGAAGAGGTGACCAACCAGCCCAGGCTGGTGGGAAGCAGTTCCAGCTGCACCTGAGGGGAGACAGTCTGTGGAGAGCAGGTGCTGGGGGGGCAGCTGGGGCAGGGCCAGAACAGGGTAGGGACATGCATGAGGACACCCCCTTGCAGTCTGTGGGGGACCCACAGAGGAACAAGGACACCCCACACATGGAGGACAACCCACTGCAGCCTGTGGGGGATGCACACTGGGGCAGAGACACCCCTGGGGGACACCCCACTGCAGCCTGTGGGTGATCCATGCTGGAGCAAGGAAACCCCATGCATGGAGGACACCCCACTGCAACCCGTGGGGGACCCACAGAGGAACAAGAACACCCCACGCATGGAGGACACCCCACTGCAACCTGTGGGGGACCCTCCTAGGAGCAGGGACACCCCACGCATGGAGGAAGCCCCTCTACAACCCATGGGGGCCCCTCCCAGGAGCAGGGACACCCCACCTCAGCCTGTGGGTGACCCCACGCCAGGGCTGGGATGCCCCCACGGGACTGCAGCCAGCAGTGACCCATCTGGATCTCTAGAGAGACCAGGGCCTGCAGGAGCACATGCTGGAGCAGACCCCCCTGGAACTGTCACTGAACATGATGAGGTGCCCAGAGCAGCAGAGAGAAACCAGTAAGAGCCCAGTTGGGTCGAGTGGTGGGAGGAGTTGAGAGGGGGAAGACAAGGAGGGCAGCTGGAGTGGAGCTGAGCATGGAAGGGGCTCCCCTGAGTGTTGCAGTATCTGTGTGTTCTTCTTCCTAAAGTGGATCAGTCATGAGAGTTTGGTGCTAATCAGCAATAAATGAGATTAACTAAAAATCCCTCCAGTTGAGGCTGTTCTGCCAGTGCCACCTGGGTAACCTGGCCTCTGCACTGCCACGCACAGGGAATTTGGGTGTATTTTTCCAGGGGAAGTTCATTTCCTCTGTTGAACGTGACGACTCGGTTGATTTGCACTCCCTGAGGGGGTGACGTGATGTTTGCCTGGGATCTGAGGGATCAGGGGCAGCAAGAAAACCTACTAAGGTGGTGAGGTGGGTGGGGAGGTGGGAATGGCTGGGAGCATCAAGCAGCTCTTGTGGAGCTTTGCACGGAGAGAGCTGTCAGTGTCTGCAGGACCCTGTGCCTTTGCTGTCGTTGCTTTCCCCTGGAGGAACTTGAAACTGATTGCTGCCCTGGGGTGACCCAGCAAAGCAAAGATAGTTCTGTGTGAGGTGGCAGGGGAAGGATGGGGGCAGGGGATACTCATTGCAAATAGCAGGAATTGGGGCTTGCTTTGAAGAGCAGCACTTGTGCAATGAACGGGCAGCACCGTCTGTGGTTTCCTGCCAGTCTGATGGGGGGAAAATGCCGTTGGGGTGACCCTGGGACCTGGCTGGTGGTTGTTTCTGCTGCAGTCCTGGCTGGGGACCACTAGATGGTTCCCAAAAGCCGTGGATGCTCAGGCCGTGGGCTCCCTTGGGTGGGAGGGTGAGGGGTGAAGGGTGGGCAGGACAGGGGCAGCAGGTGGGAACGTGCAAGGAACGGTGGAGCCTTGATGGGCAAGAGGAAAAGAGAGGGAATGGAAGTCCTCAGTGGCTCCGTTGGGACCTCCTTGAAGGTTCTTCTGATTTATCTGTAAACTGCTGCAGTTCAGAAGCTCTTTGGAAGCAAAGACTGGAAAGTGCCTTCCAAAGACACCATGAAATAAAGTGGCTCCCTTCATGGAGAAAGGAGAGCAGACCAGCATTGCTCACCCTCCCCTTCACACCTGTAACACCTCATTCCTGAGACCAAAGGAGTCTTGCAGTCTGTGTAGTCAGGGAGGTGGTCTGGGCTGTACAGGGTCTGCAGTGAGGGTAGAAAGTGCTGTGGTGGGAGGGGGGACCTGTGGAGGTGTTGTCAGTTACTGATTGAAAGGGACAACAGAGTGAGAGCAGAGACCTGGCATCTGGGTTTGAACCCCCCTTTTTTTGCCATCAATGTCCTGCTTGATCTTGGTAGTGTCACTTATTTCTCAGTTGCCCCCTCTGTGATGGGGGAGTTACGTGTCTGCTGCCTGTGGTGTGGTGGTGAATCCAGCTCTTGTGCTGGGCTTCGTGCTGTTATTTCATGGAAGGGGGTAAAGAAGAAGGAGACTGACTCTCCTCCCTCGTGCCCAAACTGAAATACAGGACATTTTGTTTAAACATGAGAAGAAATTTCCTCATGTGAGCGTGGGCAAGAGCTGAACAGGCTGCCCAGGTCTGCTGTGGATGCAGTGCAGGTGCACACTCAGGAATCCTTGCAGGTTTTCAAAGCTGACTGGGCAGATCCTTGAGCAACTTGCTGTAATTGATCCTGCTTTGAGCAGGGTGCTTGACCAGACCATCTCCAGAGCTTCCCTCTGACCTCAGCTCTTCTGTGATTCATCCCTCCAGGTCCTGCTTCCGTGCAAGAGAAATAACTCAGAAAGCTTTTTCTGAGCTGACCCTGAGTAAAGGTCTGGTAATATCTGTTTTTTTTTCTGGAAGACCCTCTCAGTGAGGACGTGCACCTAATGCACAGAGGAGGGCACGTGGCAGGAGGTGGCAGTGGGTCAGGGGGAGGGGATGTGCAACACTGAGCATCATCACTGCCCACTGTGTGAAGCTGGGGCTCTGAGCAAACCCAGTTCCCCTGCACAGCCAGTACCCTGTTTTTTCCTGGAGTCTGTGCCCACGAGGCTTTGTTTGCACAGAGCTGTCAGGTCAGGCACAGGCTTCTTTTGTTGGGGTAAATCCAAACGTATCAGTGTAAAAATGCTGCCCTTCCTGAGCAGCTGGTGTGTCACGTTGTCCATTTCAGCACGGTCCCTTTCAGCCTTGAAATCTGGCTGTGAATCTGCCTGTCTCACCTCTCTCCTCTCATCCTTGCTCCTGTGTTACTGGGTGCTTTGCAGGGATATTTGCAACGATCCAGCTCAATTGGTTTGTTTACACTGAGCACGATATTTGAGCTCAGTCCCTGAGTCACCTTCTGTGGGCAGGTGAATGTGAGCAGGGAGACGTCAGTGCTGGAGACTGAAGTCACCAAGTGACCTCAAGTAAAAGGTGTAAATAGATTTTCTTCCCACTCCTTGTGTCAACAGCAACAGGAACTAAGACTTGCACTCCCTGGAGGAATTAAAAATCTCTCCAGACCTCAGGCCTGTGACACTCACTGTGTTTCTATGTGTGTCTCTAACCCCTCTCAGTGTTCTGGCACCTGTCCAGGCCTGTTTCTTGCAGTGATCTTTTCCTCCATCCCTTCTCTGTGCTCTTCCAGTCCTCACCCCCCTGCTATGTCCTACAGCCTCTGTCACCCACATTTCTCCATTGTGGATGATATTTCTCTGAAGCAGGACTGACACCAAAGCCCTTTTTTTCCAGGAGAACCAGGTCAGCAGAGAAGGGCACTCTGTAAACTTGTCCCCAGCAGCCCTGGTTCTGCTTTTCCTTTCTCAGTGCAGCTGCTCATATCCCTGCCCTGAGGTCCACGTGCAGTCTGATACCCAAGATACTGGGAAGAGCCCCATCTGCCTTTGCTGTTAATTCTGACTGGAAAAAGGTTGTTTTCCCTGCTTGTTTCATTATGCCTGAATAAGAAATCTCCTTGGGACCATTTTGTGAAGGACACTTTACAAATGTTTTGTGTTGTTATTGTGATAATTTAGCAGGAGTTACACATGCATGGAGAGAACAGAGCTGAGCAGGGCTGACTTGCAGCTTTTGGAGAGTTGCCAGCTGCTGCTTAGGAAAATGAAGAGGACTTGTTGTCCTCCAGAGCTGCAGCTCCACCAAGTGTGGGGCCTTCACTGGGTCTTTATGATGCTGGTGGTTTAGTTCAGGATGCTCCTCACTCCAGAACACAACCCAGGTATCCCAGGTGTGTGCCAGTGCATGTTGCCATTTCCATTTTGAGGGGTGACAGAGGTGACTTGTGGTTTGCTCCCCATGAGGAGAAGTCCAGATGTCAATGTTCATGGTGTTCCCTTTGCATCATCCATGGCAGGACAGGTGTGAGCAGTGAGTCAGCAGCAGCACTGAGAAATCACTTGCCTCATTTATGTATCATTTGGGATGGTGGTGGGGCTACCTGGAGAGCCTCATTGAGGGCTAACAAGTGCAAAATACCACAGGAGGTATTTAGAAACTGGAAAAAAAAATAGGGATTTAGAAAATACTCTCAGCTGAAAATGTCTGGATTCTTGGAGGTGAGTAGGGAGGGCATCTTGGCTGCTTGCCCTGCTCTTGCTCTTTCCTGTTTAAGGGCTGAGTTAGATAAAAGGATCTCAGTGAGAAGGACCCTTGGTCTGAACCAGCACTGCCATTCCTGGGATGTCTGTAACCTGTGTTGGTAAACCCAGCATATACCAAAGGTGACTGAGAAACTGCTGGTAGGACAAGTTCCTGTAGGAAAGTGTAGACAGTTTTATGTAGCTGAGATCTCTTGATGGGGCAGGATGGAATGTTTTAAAGGTTTTGTCCAAGGGTTCCTGGCCAAACACCCTCAACCTGATGCAGTATTCAAAGAAGGAGGGTCTCTGTGATCCACTATCAAATAAGTATCATATGAACACACTACATGACCTGGCTTTGGGTTTCATTGTGAGGGTCTTTCCTGGCCTGGGGAATGTGAGGGAGCTGCATGTAAGTGGGAAATGAACTGTCTTCCCAAACAAGCAGAATGACATTAGTGACAAAGTCATTTATGGCATAAAAAAACCCTCATATTTGGGGTTTACTGTTGGTTCTGTTGAAAGGAAATAAGACATTTTTAATCCCTTGAGACTTTTATTTAATGCAAAATTTTCTAAAGTAAACATGAAGGCAATATCCAAGTAAAAGTGTAATAAAAAATGAGAAATGTTTCATTCCAAGGTTTCCCTAAGTATCTTTGGTTTTTTTCTGGAATGAACAACTTAGTTAGCATTTGTGAAACACACCAAGGTCACCAGGTGCTTCATCTGATTCACAATAAAGCTATAAATAATATCAACAGCAATCATAACTTGATGGGTAAAGCTTGAAAGCAGTTTTAAGATGTCAAATAAAATAATGAGTTGAACTGAGTTAGCACGTGAATGAGGTTCCACGAAAGAGTGATGCTGGAATTTTGTCCCATGGCTGTAGAGGAAGGAAAAATCTTGATATTTCTGTTAATTCTGTTAGAAAGCTGGACTGGGAGAGAGGCAAGAACTCTTTGTGGGTTTTTTTTAAAGCTTTCTACTGCTTTTCTGCAAAGCATTTCCAAGTAACAGCATCTCCTGAAATGTCTGGATTCCTGCTACAAATTAAAAGTACATGGAGATGAAGGATAAAAGGGGCGTTAGCAATTAGCTCTGGTGATAAGTTTAGCTGCTAGAAAAGTTGGACTAGCAAAGAACTATTAATTGAAATCCCCAAGTTAATACAGAACTGTCAATAAGGAATGCATAATGGAGAAAGTCCATTTAATTTTTAATTATCACCAGCCCCTTCCAAACAAATACAGTTTGTTAAATCTCCCTGTCACCTTCACCCATGCAGAGGGTGGGTGTTTGATGGAAGTCTTCATTAACCCCAGGTCTGCTCAAGGCATCCTGCCAGGCCATTAGCTAGTTAGTTACAACAGCAATGACTGGCACTTGGCAAGAAGAAGCCCAGGAGGATGTTGCCAGGTCCAGAACGTGGCAGGAATTAACTCTGTAGGATCATTGCAGAAAGAGGTTGAAATCCCTTGGCTGAGCTGACAGGGTGGTAGATCCTAGTGCATCTGGTGTGAGTTTGGGGTCCTTGGGAGTTGATGTGGTAGACAAGCTGGAGCAAGTTGCAATTCCCAGCTGAAATGGTTGTTGGTTGAGGGGTCCCCTCTGCAGGGTGACCTCCAGGGCAGTCATGGCAGGTCAACCACATCAGTGAAGGCACAGTTTGTCTTCTATAAACTGAAGAGTGTGGAGATGCATATTTTCAGGCTTGAGTAATGAGCTGGGGGTTGAATGAACTGCTTCAGTCTTGAAGGAGAGAGTTCACACAGGGGCCTGAACAACCTGTGCTAGAGGTACCTGTATGGACCACATTTAATGACCCCCTTTAGGGTATGACCAGGAATCTTCTACTGAAAACCAACTTGGGAAGAAACTCCCACAGGCTTTTGGTGGAGCATGTTTGGCCTGAGATCTTTTGTCTCCTCCAAAGCACAACATCTCCAGCCAGCTACCACTTACTGGCCACATCAACCCAGATGGACTAATTACCATAATCAACAGCACTGTGGGAGGCTGAATTCTGCTTTTCTGGTGATACAAATCAGAACTGTTTCTTCCAGCTTTGTTACTATTAACAACATGGAACTAATGGAAGCTGGGTCAGTCTGTGCTTCATTAGAAGTGTGAGTAGAGGCAAGCAAGGAGTCCTGACTTCACAGCAGCACTGACTCATGGAGAGTTGGCAGAACTTTATGCTTGGGATGGGGGTGAGGGAAGTGTTTATAGCACTGAAAAGTCACCTTCTCTTAACACTTGTCCCAAATGTGTCCCAGCACTTACTATTTTTAGAGTCTTGCTCTCAAATGAGTTTGCCTATGGACAGCCTTCTGGGGATTCAATTAAACTCTAGAATAAAACAAACACTATCCCTGAGCAAGGGCTTGAATGCTAAACAGAGTCACTATTTGAACAAAGTAGGGCTGTAAGTTTCTGTGTTTAAATATCTTCTATTTTCATTAGAGAGCAGTGAAGACGGGAGAACCCTGTTCATTAACTCAGCTCATCCACTCCTGTAGCCTTTCCACTGCTGCTCTGAAGTGATCAAAACACCCTAAGGGCACTTCCTTTGGAAACAATTCTATGTTTTAGTGACTGAGTTTGAAGTCACTGAAACAGCTCCTGTGCTTGTCAGATTATAAACCATGTTTATTTGGGCACAGCAGCGACACAGAGACCTGGGCTGTGCTGCCATTTGTCTGCTGAGTGACCTTAGACAAGCTTGTTTCTTTGTTTTTTCTCTAATTAATGCTTGCTTAGTGCAGTCTGGTCCAATAGTCACCCTGTGGGCCAAGTCACTTAGATTTTTCTCCCCAAAATTGTGGTTTTTTCCCTAAATAAAGGAAGTGGTTGTCTCAGCATGTGTAGAGTCTGGGTGAGCTACTGCCATAGAGCAACATTCCAGGAGTGGAATAATCCCCAAATCCACATCTGACCTCACAGATATGATGTTTGGTGAACCAGATTTAGACTTTGGGGGAAAAAAAGAAGTTCTCTGAGTTGTGTTTGAGAGTGTCCAGTGCAGTGCAGCAGCATGTGAAGTGTCCCCAAAATCTTACCAGAAATTCTGATCCAGTGGGAATGCTGGATGATTCAAATTCCCCTGAAGCTGGGTTTGCAGCTGGTCAGTTGGTTGTAACACAACTGCCACTCTTTGAAGACTTTTACCAGCAGTCTAAGCTGGAGGGCAGCTAGCAAGATGTGTGGAATCAACCTTCTGCTCCACTAAGCACTGGGAGGCTCCAGTTTGTCCAGTTTGGGGCCCTGAACTTCAAGATCAATGAAGACCAATTAACTGAGGAAACTGCAGAGACTGATAAAATGATCAAGAGTTGTGAAAAAAACTGGCCCAGAGGGCAGAGAGCAATAATTGGCTTGTGTAGCTTAGAGAAGAGAAAACTAAGTGATAACAGCCTGGTCAAACAAAGGTGGGTACCAGAAGGGGATGGTGCCTTCACATCTTCTGCAGGTATAAAATCACAGACACAGCCTGCAAGAAGCCCAAATGAAAAAGAAAGCCAACTTTTGTGGAAGAAGTGATAAAACCTCTGGAAAAAGGAGGAAGAATGAGTGAGTGAATGAAATCTGCAGGTTAAACAACCACCTGGCAGGAATGGTGTGCAGAGCTCACACTGTCCTGGGGCAGGAGGATGATTTTAATGACACAAATCATTCCTGTTTCTCTTTGATGCCAATTACACAGGTGCACATTAAAACCTTCACAGACATCTAGAGCTCAGTGTACACATTCACCCACTGCCTTGGCACTTTTCCCAAATATATGCATACAAATGGTTTTAGAAAGCAGGGATCCATCATTTGTCATCTCCCTGTCAGGTTCTTCTAGGTGGCTTAGCCTCATTAATTGTAATAGTTATTGTAACAGTGTGACTGTCTTAGAACAGATTTTCTCAGGAGCCAATTCACACCATGCAGTCAAGTAGCAGCCTTAGCAGCTCCCTTTTGTTGAGGTGCTACTTTTTATTTATCTATCTCAGTCTTAAAGAGGAGAAAATAAAAATTGCCAAGATTTGTTAATCCAGCTTGGCTGTCTCCTGCTACTGCAGCTGCACAAAACCTGGAGTGCAGCCTTTCCTCCAGATGACAGCTAATCTCTGCCTGCTCATTGTTGGAGCAAAAGCAGCTTAGGAAGGTTTAAAGGAGATGGCCCCAAAAAGGAATGGTACAGAGGACCTGTGGACTTTGCTCTCTTGTTGGGCAGAGAAAACTGCCCTGTTTTAATTTGTGGTCAATTGGAATCTGTGTTTTCCATGGGGACCTGTGAATTTTGGAAAATGCTGCACTGGAAGAATTTCTTGGGTCTGGGTGCAGCCTGTGCAAATGAAACTCTTCAGCCTAGATTGTCTAATAACTTGCTGTATCAGCTTGTTACTTCAAAGCACTATCCTGTTATAGTCTGGGAGAGCTGGACCCTAAACACCTCTTTCTTGTCTTGGAGAAGAGAGACAGGGTGGGTCAGAAGGTGATTTTAGCATTTGGGCAGGAATGGGACTAGGTAGGCACTGAGTCTGTCCTTGTGGATTTTCTGTGTGTCTGTGTTGGTCACCACTTTCATTCTCCTCCCTCTTGGCCATGTGCTCATCTTAGTCTATAAATACAAGTATATTTCCTTTTTCCCAGAAACTTCCACAGGTTCTGAGTCTACCCCACTTCTAGTGTGGGTCAGTTCATGAAACCACAGCATTTTCTGCAGGATTGAAGCATCCTTTTATCTGCTGGGGTTTTGTTCGGTTTTGATTTTAATTACTATAGTCCAGAAGCTCCTGAGCTGCTGTGGAGCTGAGAAGATGCAGGGGTGGGTGGGAGACCCTCTCACTCTCTACAACTGCCTTAAATGAGGTAAAGAGGTGGGGGTTGGTTGGTTCAATGAATTTATCAATGACAAGAGGGAATGACCTCAAATTGTGTTGGGGAGGGTTAGATTGGATGGTAGGAAGAATTTCTTCACCAAAAGGGTTGTCAGGCCCTGGCCCAGGCTGCCCAGGGCAGGAGTGGAGTCCCCAGCCCTGGGGGGATATGAGGGTCATACAGGGACAGCACTGAGGGATGTGGTTTAGTTAAGGAATTATCAGTGTTAGGTTGATGGTTGGACTCAAGGATCTTGAAGCTCTTTTCCAACCAAGATCATTTTGTGTCATTCGAGGTTACAACTGGTTGAATGAAACAGAGTTTAGTTCCCAGGGTTTGGGTTTGGTCACCCTATTACTTTGATGTCTCTTTGCATTTTTGGGGCTGACAGAGATCCCAGAGTAACTGACTGGGAGTTGGACAGGGCCTATTTTTTTCTGGTTGCCTTTTTTCTGTCTCCTAGAGGCCTGACTCAGCTTGCTGGGAACGTGTGATGTATAGAAATAAAGCCTCTCTTTGCACTTCTCTTGCATTTTAATTTTTTGTGGCACACAAGTTGTTAGCAATTTCCCCTTTCATCCAATAATTTTGGGCCCCCTCATGGATGAAGGCAAGGGGTACATCATAGATCCTGAAACTCATTGTCCTGTTTCCCTCACCTGTGTAATGAGTTGGACCATATGCTAGGTCTCAGGGACTAGGCATCTGCTTAGCATGGAAGACTGGAGCAAAACACAAAGGCAACCAGTTTGATACTGGTATGCAGGCTTTCAAGGGTGGAAGGGAGTGGTTGGCTTCCAGGTGGAATGCATCTCACTGCTTCATTATCTAAGACAAACAAAACCCATGAACCACTCCAAACCCTTCCTATAGTCAGTGAAGAGAGACCAGATCCTCAAGGGTGATTCACTGGACCTAGCAGCCTGTTTTGGGAAGAGATGACTCATTTTTCTCTCCCCTGACTGTAAAAGGGGCATAGAGTGAGTAGACCAGTCTCAGATATCTAACTTCCAGACATCTGAAGTCAGAGCTTCTACTTGCCCTTTTAAAGAACATGAAGGATTTACTTCCAGGCAAAGACCCACCCTGGAGCTGAAGATCTCAGCCTCCACTGGCACTTTGCTGCAAGATCTGCCACTCTCCATGTGCAATACAATGTACCTCCCATCTTCACTGAGAATTTAAATGAAATGGGAAGCTTTGCCTCTCTGCCTCTGCCTGTTTCATTCCATTCCTGTCCCTTGCCAGGAGCAGGCTGTTAGCTGAGACCCCTGCAGAGCTCCAGTGGGTTCAGTCAGGAGCCAACACAGTCACTGTCAGACTCTGTAGCAGAGATGCCTCAGGGAATTGAGAGGTTTTATGCTATTACATGTTTCCAGGCCTTCTCAAGGAGATGAATTTGATAGATGAGTCCTTTCCTTGTCCCTGGAGTGCAGAGATTTGCTGTCTATACACCTTATTTTGCTGCTGTGGGTCCAGAACAGAGATGCCTCTCTGTGCAGCAGAGATTGCTGGAGAGCACACAGCAAGGGAGAAGGGACAGCAGGGTGAAGGCAGGGGGGTGCATGGGTGGCAGGAGCTGGAAATGCAATGTCAGACCACAGACCATGCTTTCCAACATGGAAAGGAAATTTCCTGTGCCAGGTGCCTGGCCTGGGCTGTTGGTACCCTGTTGCTAGCACCATCACTTAGCCTTTTTCTTCCTTTTCATCATCTTTTGTTGGAAGTATCTTGACTATTACAGTACTAGAGAAAATAGACAAGGGAGAAGGCTGCTCTTTGGCTCCTCTAAAACAGCAGGATCTCACCATACAAACGCAGTACTGGAGACAAAAGAAAAAAAAATAAGCACTGGAAACAAAAGAAAAGCCAAAGAGGGAGAACAAATACATGAAATAGGCTTTAAGGATTGTGCTTAAGGACTAGTATTGGTGTTAACATGAACACAGTAGATCCAACATTTAATTCCCTGCCAAAAATTCCCTGTTTGTACCCCCTCCCTTGCACTGGTGCCCACTTGAATCAAGAAACCCTGAGGTGGTGTGGCTTGCTGAAGCTCACAGTGGCAGAGCTGGGGCTACATTTCACAAGCTTTAGGTGCCATTTGATGTCTCTTCTGACTGTCTGAAGATGTAGATTTGGTTCACTTCTACCAGACAGTGAGCAAAGATCAGAAAGAGGCTCAAATCCCTGCTCTGCAGCATGTCCTCTGTTTCTGCCTCTCTTAAATGGAGATAATTAGTCCTGCTTGCATAACACACATAGAAATAACATAAAAGCAGAGCTCCATTTTCAAATTAAATGCTATTATTAACAGCTAGTGCTTGATGGATGATTATGGTGTTACAACAGCATAAATACTTCTCTAGGGGCATTTGGCCAGTGATGTCCTAGGATGCTTTGCAGTTCCAACCTGATTAAAAATGAAATTCTATTACCCATCTCTGAAGAGATTCAAACCATTGAAGAGCCATCAGAAGGGGATTCTGCCAACAGTGAGGCATAAATACTGACAGGCCCAGTTACAAATGTTTCCAGTTTTATTCTACTTTATTTTTTGGTAGGACAAACTTATAAATTAGAAGGATGTGCCTCCAGAACAGCCTGGGAACATAAAAAACAAAGTAAATGATAAAGAAGTTCCAAGACTAGACTATTACAGCACTATAGTGTAGGCAAAGAGAAGCTTTTTAAAAATCAATAAGAAGTGTCACTGGCAACCAGTGTGGATTTCAGTGCCAGGGCAGACAGATCAAAAGAGCTGAGAAATGTATTGCAAGAGTTTGGAAGAAATGTGGATGTGTAGAAATAACACCTGTGAGCAGGGATTTTTCTTGGTGGCTGCAGCAGTGGGATGTGAGGCATTATTTGTGGAAACAGCTCTTGGTATCCTCTTCTTGGTCAAGCTGAGCTTGGTTTCCTCACAGCTTCCTCACTCCTGGGCACTGGTGTTCATCTCAAAGAAGCCAAAGGAACTCACTGGTCAACATCCATTGACTGTTGATTCCTATAAAAAAGACAAATTCCCTAAAATTCTACACTGCATGATATATATGCAGCAATCTGTGAATCACAGAGCTGGGAGGGGTAAGGGAGGTCAGCACCTGATAGCTTGAACTCAAACAGCTCTCACTCACTTCTTTAAAACTATGTTTCTTGCAGATTACTCAGCAGGAAACAGCTCTCACTCACTTCTTCAAAACTATGTTTCTTGCAGATTACTCAGCAGGTAATCCATAACAATAATCCCAGAATCCCAGGGGTTGGAAGGGACTTGGAAAGCTCCTCCAGCCCAACCCCCCTGCCAGAGCAGGGGCACCCAGAGCACATCACACAGCAGATGTTTTCCATTAGAAAATAATTTGTCAGAAGGTAGAGAGACTCATGCTACTAATTTTCACAACAGCTTCCTTTCACTTTGGAGGGTAACTAGACTCAATTTAATTGCAAATGGGCTGCGTGGTCCCCAGAATAAGGAAAGGAAAAACAATGACAATGTCTGCTGTTTTCTTAGTCAAAATCTTTCCCAAAATATAGAGCTTGTGTCCTGTTTTCCCTGGGACAACTGTTGATTCCTGATCTTCCCTCCTATCTACTGGATATCTATATTCTGAGCTAATGCAACATTTAAGAGTACTACAGAGAAGTGGCAGGAAGAAATTTACTGCATCCATGTTGGAAGTCCATCAACTAAGAAGTGGCTGTTAATCCCAGAGAACAGACATTACACCTTAGAGGAGGAGACCACATTAGGTAGAGGCAAGAATAAGTCTCCACATGGAGAGATACACCTCTTGATCCTACTTGTCATCTGCTAGGAGAGCAGGGACCAGGCTGGTCCTCTTCTTGAGTTTGCCTTGTGGTGTAATTAGGTTGAGAGGTGTTCAGAGACAATTGTGATCTCTCCAGTTTTTTTGGTGTCTACATATATGTATATATTGCAGAACATCCCTGCTTTATAGACAAACATCTGCATTGCCTCAGCTACAGCAGGAGCACCTGGTGTCAGCAGAGCAGCTTGTGATCCAGCTGGGGCAGGGGAGTTAAGGTGATCCCTGCCTGGTGTCAGGCCATCCTGACTGACAGCACAGGGACAGCTGGCTGAGCTCAGGGTATGACCAGGTATCAAGCAGCCTTCCTTTTCTCACAATAAATCACCACAAGAAGTAGAGAAATTGCAGATATTGGGACAGAAATAACTGGTTACATGGAATCAGGAGAGGAAAGCAGTCACAGAAATTGGGAGCTGGGGAGGGAAATTGAGGAACAGAGAAGCTACAAGTGCAAAAGTGATTTGTAGAGAAAGGTTGTCTGTCCATGCCTAGAACCTACCATGCTTCTATATGTGTATGCATGTAAATATGTGGGGGGGTTTTGTGTGTCTACTTATATGTACATATTGCAGAACATCCCTGCTTTATAGACAAGCATCTGCATTGCCCCAGCTACAGCAGGAGCACCTGGTGTCAGCAGAGCAGCTTGTGATCCAGCTGGGGCAGGGGAGTTAAGGTGATCCCTGCCTGGTGTCAGGCCATCCTGACTGACAGCACAGGGACAGCTGGCTGAGCTCAGGGTATGACCAGGTATCAAGCAGCCTTCCTTTTCTCACAATAAAAGCTCTTTTGTTTATTTCCCTAATTAGACTCAGGAGTCTTCACAAAGAGGGAAAGAACTACCTAAGACTGGATAAGAAGACTTCTTATTCCCAGAGCTGTGATGAGACTAAAACTCTTTGTGAGTTCTTGATGCTTTGTGTTCATTACCAGGAAGCCCCCCTAGACATTATAAGCACAGCTTTGGTTGTTTTTATCACACATGGCAGAAAAGTTAAATATATAATGAGATTATTTAAATAGCACAGATTTTTAGGAAGTTTGAAATTTAGATCTGGGTGCAGATTTAAATGGAACTGTAGAAGTGGTGGGAAATGTTGGGATTTTTTTCTCCCCCCTTGTCATTTCTCATCTTTATGCAACTCTGTTCTTGCATCAAGCCAGACTCAGAGACAGAAATGTCAATAAGGCATCATTTTCTCTTGAGGTTTCTGTCCCATTTTTACAGACCTGCAAAATCTTCATGGGTTGATTAAGCAGCCAAACACTCATTTGCAATGTATTTGGGGACATTTAGCAAATGCATAAAGCTTCATTTTTCACTCTTTTCCATAATTATCTGTTTCCTGTTTGCTTTATAGAATCCAGACTCTTTAATTTTCAAATTACTGCTGAAATAGAAGCTGCACCTTTAGAGTAAATGTCCAGTCCTCAGCTGTACTTCTGTCTTCAGATAGTGATGTAATAAAGCAGAAGGAACCTCTGAAACTATAAGATAAAGCCTTTGAAAATTAAAGAAAAGAATAATCCATGTAATTTAAACAATAAACAACCAATGCAATATGTTTGGATGTGAAGTTTCATTGGAAACTGGAATTGTTCTCTGAAAGTCCAAGTGTTTTTTTCTCTTTAAGAATTACAGATGACTTTGGTCAGCAAGGAACCCCCAAATATATTTACCTCTTGTTATTAAATGAGCACCTCTTTGAACAAAGCAGTGATATGGAAATGACAGGTCTGGTTTTTTTGGCAAAGTGACTTGGGTTGACTGACACATGTTCTGTTCTGTTTCAGCCCCAAGTTGCACCAGATGGGAAAGAAAAGTTGCTTGCAACAGGGGCACAGAGAACGTGCCTCAGTTTCCCAACCTGCAGGATGATGATGAGGGTAATGACTTTTTGTCTGAGCTGGGCAATATGGCTCAGTATGAAGACTATGCTTTTATTTCCATACTGCTATAACTAGAGCAGCTTAAGGGTGAACAAGCTCACCCCACAGGGCTGCCTAATAGCAGGATGGATTATGCTTGTTTTCCATGGGAATAGTTCTGGTCTGATGAAGCCCTAAAATGCACAAGGTGGGGCTGTAACCACCCCAGGGTTGCTATGCTACATGGCTCTGTTGGTACAAGTGGTGTGCCTGATTTTGCCTTGTAAAAATGCCCTGAAAATGTTCTGAAGTGAAATCCTGGCTCCTGGAAGCCAAGTGGGAGACCTGGCATTCACTGCCAGCAGAGGCAGGAATTCCCACCAGGACCTCAGGGGGTGTGATGGAAAAGGCTAATGAGCACAAGTTGCTCCTGGGGAGATTCCAATTGGCCACAAAGTAAATTGTTCACCATGAGGACAGTCAAACATTGGAATAGGCCACCACGTAAATTGTTCACCATGAGGACATGGTGAACACTAATTGGAATAGTCTCCCAAGGGAAGTGTCAGATTCCCCTACATTGGACAGTTTTAAGTCTCAGCTTGACAGGGTGCTGGGCCATCTCTTATGAACTAGAGTAGTACCTAGAAAGGTTGGACCAGATGATCCTTGAGGTCCCTTCCACCCTGACATTCTGTGATTCTAAGACTTGTTAATTTAAATGCAACCCAGTGTTCCCAAGTGGAATTCCTTCTTCAGTGGAGGTACAATCTATGGTTTTAGGAATGAAGAGGTAGGAATCATCCTTTACAGTTTAATGTCTATGCACTGAGCCTTTGACAGCTCAAGTCCCTATTGGTGAGGACTTTGGGGGGATTTTTTGTTGGTTTTTTTTTAATGGGTAGTTATGGATGCAGGTCATGCAAATGAGTCTTTGGCTTCAGGAAATAAGAAACCTCCATGTGCACAAGCAGCACAGATTGGGACTCTCCAGCAGTTGCCTTAGTCTTAGTCCTTCCCATCAACACCTATTCTTTTGACTTCTGCTCAAAGTGCTTATTTCTTTGTGTTGGCTCCTTTCCTCAGTGTTCAGTTTACAAGTAGCTGAACAAGGAAGAGAATAGCCAGCCTCTGGCCTGGCACTGTTGGGATCCAGCAAATGCAATGAGCAAGTGCTTGCATGGTGGGCAGGGTGATGGACTCCTCGGGGAGCAGATGAGCCCCACGAACATGTCCATCTGTGTCCTGCCATGTTTGCAGCCTGGCACACACCAGCAGAACTGTGCCCGTGCATTTCTCTGTGCTTGCAGAAACCCAGTGTCAGCATCGTGATGCTGAAGGATGAGGAACATCTCCCTGCTGAGGAAAGGCTGAGGGAGCTGGGTCTGTTGGGCTTGGAGAAGAGGAGACTGAGGGGCCACCTCATCCATGGGCACAAATCTGTTCAGGGCAGTGTCAGGAGGCCAGAGCCAGGCTTTGTGCAGTGATGTCCAGTGACAGGACAAGGGGCAGTGGGTGCAAACTGGAGCCCAGGAGGTTCCATGGGAATCTCAGGAAGAACTTCTTTGCTGTGAGAGTGCCAGAGCCCTGGGCCAGGCTGCCCAGAGAGGCTGTGGAGTCTCCTTCTCTGGAGACATTCCAACCCCCCTGGCCACGTTCCTGTGTGATGTGCTCTGGGTGCCCCTGCTCTGGCAGGGGGGTTGGGCTGGGGGAGCTTTCCAGGTCCCTTCCAACCCCTGGGATTCTATGACTCTGTAATTCCTCAGAGCAAGGGGCTGTTGTCACCAGGGGTGAGACATTTGCATGGTACAGATAAAGACACTTCTCTCCACAAGGCTCAGCTCTGAAACATTTTTAAGTTCCAGATTCCCTCATGCTAGTTTTGCTCCTGTTTGCCAGATGTTAATTGTGCTGAATGAATTATTAATACTTGCATCTTGCCATTGCTGAGAGAACCTAATGGAGAATGGTGGGGGTTGTGTCAGATGCTTGCTGGAGAGATCACAATTGTCTCTGAACACCTCTCAACCTAATTACACCACAAGGCAAACTCAAGAAGAGGACCAGCCTGGTCCCTGCTCTCCTAGCAGATGACAAGTAGGATCAAGAGGTGTATCTCTCCATGTGGAGACTTATTCTTGCCTCTACCTAATGTGGTCTCCTCCTCTAAGGTGTAATGTCTGTTCTCTGGGATTAACAGCCACTTCTTAGTTGATGGACTTCCAACATGGATGCAGTAAATTTCTTCCTGCCACTTCTCTGTAGTACTCTTAAATGTTGCATTAGCTCAGAATATAGATATCCAGTAGATAGGAGGGAAGATCAGGAATCAACAGTTGTCCCAGGGAAAACAGGACACAAGCTCTATATTTTGGGAAAGATTTTGACTAAGAAAACAGCAGACATTGTCATTGTTTTTCCTTTCCTTATTCTGGGGACCACGCAGCCCATTTGCAATTAAATTGAGTCTAGTTACCCTCCAAAGTGAAAGGAAGCTGTTGTGAAAATTAGTAGCATGAGTCTCTCTACCTTCTGACAAATTATTTTCTAATGGAAAACATCTGCTCAGGCTAAGAAGGTTCCCTCATCTTTACTTCCACCTCATGCAAATGGTTTTTGTTTTGCATATTGCAATAAAGTCCTTTGGTTATATGGCCAAAAGGGACAGGGAGGTATTGATAAGATGCAGCAATGCTGTGAGTGGAATATAATTTCCCTTCCCATTTAATTATCCTTTTTCTTTATACCAGGTGTAATGGGCACAACACCTGATGGCTAATGATAATCCAGATGGCATGAATTGTATCTCCATATGCTGCATGATTTAATGCAGAACAAGGCTGAAGTTAACTCAGTGTGGGTTAAGAAACACACTTTACAGTTTGTTTTGGATGTTTATTTTGGCAAACGGGGAGGAAAACAAATGAGAGACCCAGAGATGCTTGGTTAATAGGGTGATGTGGAAGGCAGCCATTCCACACTTCAGCACATACCACAGGCAAAGAAGAGTGAACACTTCCAGAGACTTCACAGCTCTGTTTTGCCTGACAGCATCTTCTCAAGGTCTGGGTTTAGTCCTGGCAGAGGTTTGTCCTCTGCCCAAATCCTGAGTGCAGCTCCATGTGCTAGGGGTGCAGGCTCAGTTGGTTCAAGCAGCCTGGTGGTGCCCACTCATTTCTAGGAATGGTAACTTTCTTTTGCTCCTCTCTTTGAGAAGAGCTGGGTATTCTGCTGGTGTAGTTCTGACCTGCACTGGTGGAATCAGTCCTGGTTCACAGCATTTTAGGGCATGTTCCTGCTCTGTCAACTTTGAAAGTGTTATTTTCTGATCTATTTCACCAAACTGGGACCACAATCAGGTCACACACAAACAGTTCTGGGGCTATACCTTTACCTTCAAAGTGAACACAGCTGGAGCCAGACTAGCATGAATTATTTCACCTTAGGTAAAAGCTGATCAGTAATTCTTAAGGCCTGTATGTACAGAGAGGTGGCATCATTGTCCTCATGTTATGAGAGGGGAAACTAGAGCAGCCTGGCTGTGGTTGAGCTGAGCACTAAATCTCCACAGGATGTGAGCACATGCATTTGTGTTCTGCTAAACTGGCACCATGCAGAGACATCATGATTTGCCCAAAGCCACAGTGAGCTGAAAATAGGAACTGGAGTTCTTTGGACAACTACTGCAGCTATTTATGTTTGACAGGTTTTCTTTCTCTGCTGCTCAGAGGACAAGAAACATTTTTCTTTATATATCAGAAGCAAAGCTGCCTTAGTAAATATTGTGAAATTCTGGAAAACAGATTTGTAGCCTGTACTGGGGAGGGGGGGGAGAGGGGGGTGGTGTCAGGAACTGTTTCTCTAGATCAACAGCAGCATCTGCCTGTGGTAAGTTCTGGAAAAGTTTTCCACTGAGGTGACTTAGTGTTACTGTTGTTCAGTCTCAAGCCTGTGCCAACAGCCTGGGCATCAGTTAACTTGTCAAGAAGGATTTCTGGTGCATTTCAAGCTTAAGAGATTCCTCTTTGCTTCCTAGGACATGAATTTCTAGGTTGAGAAGGGAAACAAATCTCCTTTTCTTAATATCCATTCATCTTGCAGCTGATCCTAGGATCTGGCTTGTAACAGTGATTTGATCAGCAGTGAAAATGTTACCTCTCCAGCCCTGGGAATAACATGCAGCTCATCCATCTGGCCAGGGGAAAATGTCATCCTTGTTTCTGTATTTATACCATTACCTTGTAGTAAGGACTTAGCCTTGGTAGAAGCCAGTATCATGAGTTTCATGCTCACAGCCAATTGCTTCCCCACCTGAACCAATGACAGAGAAAAAAAGTGGCCTTTGTATTGAGTCTTTGCATTGCTTGAACAAAGAGTGATTTCAGTAGGTACAAACTTACATACAGAGTAGTAAAATTCATACCCTCCAAGAGACACAGCCTGGTGCTTTTGTGGGGTGACAGCAATTTTCTATAGGGAGTCAGCAAAGCAGTAAATGCAAACTGTATTCCTGGCTCTCTTCCCATGGCACACTATAGTTTAAATAGCTCTTGGCCTTGGGCTATGAAATAATTTGATCTTAATTCAGTGCCATATATGTTGTGGAGCTAAACTGAAGTAGAATTTTTAGATTCCTGTTCCTCTGATTAGTAGTAGGGACTTATTCAGAGAGTCCTTTCTAGTTGTTTTTATTGAAAGCTGTAGGTAACTTACCTCAAGAAAAAGCCACTTGTGCACATTCTCATTTCATAGCTGACAGAAAGCCAGGACAAGATGAATACCTCCTCCTAACCTTAAAAAAGTAACAAGTAGGTGAAAAAGCTTTTGCTCTTCTTCTCATAAGTAGCTAGTGATGATGGTAGAGGAAAAATGTTTCTACAGTAGAGGTTTTAATACAGGAGATTATGAATTTAAGCCCTTCTGTTGGCTCAAGGGAGCACTCACACTGCTGAGCTCAGGATTTCTGGAGCTCTGAAGAGTC
>NW_009953309.1:56856-90736 GCF_000747805.2 Chaetura pelagica
ACCAGGGGGGGGCACTTCCCTGCTGCCAGCAACCCCAACCTCAGGCTGGACTTGCCTCTGCAGTGCCTGTAGGTTTTGAAGGAAGGTTTTTGTGGGCTGGTCCTATCAATGAGATGAGGGTTGAGATGCACTTTTGCATCCCTGCCATCCCTTCACCTTTTTTCCTCCCTGTTCCAGCACGTTGTCTCTTTGGGACCAGGAATGTCTTCAGCCTTGGGGTGGCAGCATTCAGCTTCTGCATTGCTGGGAAGCCCAGTGCTTGCTCTGCTCCTCCCAGGTGCCTGGATAGTTTTGGAAATCAGGCCTGGAGAGATGGGCTACACGATGCGGTTTTCAGCAGTGATTCTCAAGCTACAAATCAGGAAGAAAATGAAATACCAAGGGCCACGTCACAGCAGGCACTCCAGAGGCTTTCTGAAGCTAAATTGCACAGGCAAGCAGGGATGCTGACTGAGTGAATGCAGACAAAACATAAGTCACCCAGGCAATGAAAGAAGGAAATGAAGCTAAACAAAGGTAGAGCAGCAACTAAAGCAGAATAAAAAATGTATTCAGACACGACCTGTGGTTAATTCAGGCAGAGCTACAGGGGATCTCACCACACTCCTTTCTCCTCTGCTTCAAGTGCTTATTTACCCAGGTGGAACAGGGACGACATCCTCTTCTTTATGAGAGCTACAAGTAATTTTAGATCTGTTTAAACAAGTATTAGGGAGGTATTGAGATGATAGCAGGGAGATTAGATGGTCACTGAGTACCTTCAGGAGAGGCAGGCCTATGCAAATCCTCCTATCTAGAACTGAGCTCTTCAGAACACTTAGAAATAAGAATATTTCCAAGCTACATTTTTCCCTTTTCATAGAATTTGATTTTCACAGAAAGAACCAGGTTAAACATTCAGATGGGGCATTATTCCTGTAGAGAGAAACTCAGTGCAGAGCAAAACGCATGGGCAGGGTTGGAGCTGGTTGCTGAGCTCAGCCTTGTGCTCATCCTGTCCTAATGTGAACTGAGCTCCTGCAGTAGACAGGGGGGTGTTGCCTGTAGGTGAACGGGGAAGTGCTGGGTGGAAAAACTCAGTGAAAGGGGCTTAGAAACAACAGCAGGAGCTGGTCTCCTGACTCCTAGGATATCATCACGCATGGTCTGAACTCCCTGCTGTTGGCAAAGGGCATCATCTTCTGTTCCCATCACTGAAGGGACTCAGAGGTTGGAGAGGTTCAGTCTCACTTTGCCCAGCTAACTGGAACCCATCCTTGCAGAAAAGGGCAGGCACAAGAAATGGTTTCGGGGGGAATAAACACAAGCTTGTTCTGCCTCCAGCTTCTCTTCGTGTGAGGCCTGTGTCCCACAGGAGAGTAATCTCACAGTTTCCCCAAGACCAGACACCATCCTCCTGCCCAGCAGCACTAAGGCAACTGGTTGTGTAGCCAGTAGCCACAGAGCCACTATGGCCATGTCAAACCCGATCAGCTTCAGCTTTCCAACACTGTAAAATAAGTGTAGCTGGGTCATCTTTAGCAGACAATGGAAGTATTACTCTAATTTGCTTTTTTTGAACATTATAAAGTACCCCTGAAGTGCTGTGCACCCAGTTCTACCCTGCTGCAACTCACAGCTCTTGGCTTTTACTGCTGCTGTATTGACAACACAGGCACTTCCAGATTATTTATCCTGCCTGTGCTTTTTCATTTAACATCTCACAAAGTCCATTACCCTCAATGCCACTTCCAATTGGCATTTGAATTTAAGGTGAAATCTAGACCTTGTAAGAAATAGGTTATTTTGTTCTTCTTCAGATGGTTCTGTCTCCCACGCAATGTCACTTTGGCTGATTCATTTATACAACCTGACAAAAATCTCCCAATTTTTCACGAACGACTTCTCTGTGAGTGTCACACTGAATTTGCTCAGTTGAACAATGTGTGTCTACCAGTGAACTGGAGAGCAGAGTGCTAAAGCTAGATGGGGAAGCCATCCTGAGATGATACTTCCTTTCCCACTTCCCTCCTTCTAGAAGGGAGGTTTTTCCCCCTGTTACTTCTGTTTCTATTGTCCCATTTGTGTACATGTCTAAGTTGCATTTTGTTCTCCTTACAAGCCTCAGCAAGCTGTGTGAGACAGGCTTTTTTGTCTGTCATATGTGCCCAGCATGTTAAATTTTAGTTACAGGTTAGTTGCCATATTAAAAAAATACCCAACAAGCAACCCAAGAAAAAAGGATTAACTTTTCTGGTTGTTAGTGTGAATACTTTTACACATGATTCCTGCCTTTGGCTGCAGTGAGAAAAAGCCTCCACACAGCTCCAAAGAGCAGTGAATAAAGTCAGTAATAGAAGAATTGGGTTTTAATTTGGTCAGGTAGTTGTCACAAGATCTGACAGTCACCTGTGTGTTCCCTGATCCCCTCCAAGTTTGCAATCCCAACCTGATAATCTCATTCAGACATCAGGTGTTCACTCCATGGTGACAGTGGCAATGAAGAGTAGTGGGTAGTGTTGGATAGGAGGCCACAAGGAGGTGGCTCAGGTGCCACTTGACCTGCCTCAACATCTCCAGAACAACTTGTATCTATAAGGAGAGGAGGATGCGAGTGCTCAGGGGAGCACTGGAGGTTAATCAAGGTTGCTCCTGCCTCAGAAGCAGTGGCATCTCAGTCTGTGTGTGTTGAGGAATTGCAGGATCAAGCCAGAAGGATTTGTTTCTGCCCTTCAGAACGTGCCCTCTTTGGGGAGAAGGTGGGCAGACAGGTGGTGGATACGTGTTGTGAGCTGTGTTAGGGTTGTGCTGGGTAAGTTCTGCAATGGGAGGGTTTCCCTGCCCTGACTCAGCTCAGCAGCACAGCCCAGGCTCTGCAGGAAGCACAGCTCTCTGGAGTTCTGCTGTCTCACTGCTTTGTAGCCAGCCACCTCTTTTAGTGCTTAAGGTTATTTATTTCGATACATAATTACATGGGTTGATACTTTAGTCTGCAATTAATTGCTCCTAATTGGATGTAAATTAATTAAGAACACCGTTTGTCAAATTCAGTTTGCTCTTACCCAATTCCTCTCTCCCCTGGAGCAAAAATGAGGATACTGGCCCTGATCCAGGGCTGCAGAGCTGATCAGCAGGGGTGTAACACAGGCCCAAGGTGTAGGAGGCCTCAGGGTGGATGTCACCCTGTCTTCTTCTTAAGAAGAGGTGTTTTAGGAGATACTTTCTTCTGAGAAGATCCCTGCTTATAAGAAATGTATCCAGACAGCTGACCTAATACTTGGGAAGGGAAGGAATTAAGATAGGAAGGAGAGAACTGGAACAATCCCCTTCCATATTTAATCACTGCACAAAAGCCAATCATTGTTGATCAGACCTGCCTGGCCAGCAGACATTAGAACAATGTCACATTTTGCCAGGCATTATTTTCTCATCATAGTAAACCTTGTTTATATTGCTATTTCCTATGAAGTTTGACTCAGATGACAGTATCATGTGCTAGACATGCTTCAAATGCAGCAAGAATAACTACTAAACCCCCTCAACTCCAGGAATCTTACACCATCAGGGTGTGAAAAAAGTTATGAGGGGGAAGAAGAATTATTTTCTCTGCTTCAACACTGGGGAAATGGGAATATAATAAATGCTAACATGGCAGTGCTGTGAGGTGACAATATTCACTAGTCCAGAGCCAGAGCAGGACATCTCTTCCCAAACTTCAGCTGTTTTAATGCTAGGTGTGTTGTCCAGGGGAGTAATCACAGCACCATCCATAGTTAGTAGAAAGGGAGAGTGATGCATGGGTAGGAGGGGGGAAACTTCACCTCCTGGAAATGCTGCTCCCTCTGCTGATGAGGGAGGAGCCCACAGAGCCCACCTGAGTTACACATCCCAGCACTCAGGCAGCTGGCCCAAGGTGAGCAAGGGGCAGCCTGTCCCTGTGCACCTGCCCCTCAGGAAAGAAGGGGTACAAGTGGGACACTTGAAGCAATAGGGTTGATGGAACAAGATGCCTGTTTTTGGAAGCAAATGCAGACAGGATGTTTCTGCTATTCTAGAAACACCACTGCACTCCCCCCTGGCAGCTCATCTGTGTGCTCAGCTATTAAGTGAGCAAACAGTTCTCCTCCATTTCAGGTGGAAAATCAAGAAGGCAATCAAGACATGCTCAGCTCAGTGTATCAGGTGGGTCCAGGATGCATCAGGCATCCAGCCCACAGCTGATCTGGGGATGAACAGTGGGGCTTTGTGCAGGAGAGCTGGGCAGCAGGGTTGGGGCTTCTGTGCCAGCTGAGCTGCTGGGCACAGCAAATCTCACACAAAGGCCACGTTTCTTTTTCCACTCAAAGAGTTTTGTAAAGGGCTGGCCACATAATGTATTCAAATGTAGGATAAGATCCTGTAACATAATTTAATATCCTTAATGCTAAAGGACCTTTAATAATTTAGTCTTCAAGGGACCAGTTTCACTGATTGCAGAGCCCAGCATTAATCTGACCTTTTCTTCTTCTTCATCCAATAACTCATCTACAGAGGCTATTCTTGCACTATTTAGTCAGTGTCTATTCTTATTTAATCCATCTTTCTGATCAAAGTTCTGCAGAAGAAAGTTTCCACATCCTTTATGAGATACTCAAAAATAAAGTCAAATAAACCACAACAACAAAAATATCCAACTTGAAGGATGTAGATTTTCCAGCAAAGCCTGAAAATCAGCTCCACTTGTGTGCATTTCCAAAACACATCCCTGCAGTGCCAATCATCTAAAGCAAGAGGGGGGAAAATGTCAGTATAATTCACTTGATGCACAGAGTCATTGAATAGATTCATGGGCAGCCTAGTGTAATGGCAAGTTTGCAGGGGCTATCAAAACTCTTTATACATCAAGCTAAAAAATGACAAAGAAGCTGAAAAGAATGATTTGTGCTTTGAACCAGAGGATGGTCGAGCCCACTCGACCATAAGAAGGATGTAATCTTATAAAAATATGTAGTTAACCCCACAGTCTTTGTCAGACAGGTGTATCTATAGAAGAGCCACAAATCACCATGGAGAGAAATTGATTGATCTGCAGGACTTTGATAATGTGCATCTTTTCATTGAGATCTACATTGGACCAGTAGAACAGAGGCCACTCAGAAGAGTAGCAAAATTGCCAAGTGGAGCTGAAATAAACCCAAATGGCCCAACTCAGGCCTGAATTTTCAGGTGGTGACAACCTCATCTGCCTGCCTTCTCACAATCTTCTGTCAATCCTTGCTGGGAACTGGGTTTGCAGAGTGGAGGATGGAGCTCTGCACAGGGGAAAGGAGGTGCTATGAGGAGCAGGAAAGAGCTGCAGGCACTGAGCCTGGGGGCAGTGAGTCTCTGTGCTGCAGGCAACAGGCAGCAATTACTATATAAATCATACATGCACATATGAGAAGATGAGACTAGATGTCTTGTCCTTCAGCTGGTGGCACACAGCTGGGGAGCAGATCACTTACCATGCTCTGTGTTTGCTATTAGGCAGCAATAGTCCTTTTCTCTTTTTTTTTCCCACCCATCTTAAGCTGAGAATTTATCTTCACTATCCATTGTCTGGATTTCTTTAGAAACCTGTGGGTTTCTTTCCTTTCTCACTGTATCTAGGACTGGACCCTCAGCTATAACAACACGTTATGAAAATGACCTGGAACAGTTACAGCTGGAACTCCCCTCACTTAGAGCTTCTATGTGTCAAAAGTTTGTAGATCAAGTAAAATTTTACCTAAAGCTTCTCTAGAGAAAACATAGTGAAAGTTCCTGGAGCTTTGGCTCCTTAGTCCTACCCTAAACTATATGAATGCTCTGGGATACCATGAGGAAAACCATGTTGGGTCACTTCACTCTTACATTAGTTTCCTCATGAGCTGGTTCCCTTAATCCCTTCATATTTCCCACACAGGTGCACCAGAACATCTCCTCTGGACCTGCTAACCTCCCTGTCCAATTGGGACACCTCAGCCTGAATTTCACCACAGATCATGGTGGCTGTCAGGTTCTCCAGACTGGTTAGTCAGCTAAGAAGAACAGCATTTTAGCCTGTCATTTGTGACCCACTGGTTGTAAATATAAGCAGAGGTTCATAGGGAAGAGATATAAAACTTCCTAAGTTATGACCTGCTTCACACTGAAGAGGTTCAAGTGAATAACCTGATAAGAAGGGGAAAATGGTTCTGAGTTTTAAATAATCAAAGAAATTTTCCAAAGAGGGAAGAGGGAGCATTAGTGAGGGAAACAAAAAATAAACCATTGATATATGGGCAGGTTGTTCAACAAACCTCCTCAGCCCTTTGGGTTGACAGAGGCATTTGGAGAGGCCTAAAGGGCTCAGATTTACTGCTGGCACCAAGTAAATTAAAGGACCAGCTGAAGCATCCTGGAATGATGGTTTATCAATGACAGGGTTTCTGAAGGTAAGATGGAGATGAGAGTAGGATCATGACAAATGCTGGATTTTTCATAGGTGATTATTCTTTCCTCTGTGCTACTCACTTCACACCATCAGTCTTCTCTGGCAAGTGCTCCAGCCTCATCACAAAGGCCACAGCAAGTGAAAACAGGGACTGGGAGAATAAAGTAGCCCCCACTATAGGAGAAAAACAAGTTTGTGACCATCTAAAGAACTTTAAGGTGCACTGTAGCTGGCCTCTTCTACTAGCTCAACCCCTTAAGGACTCTCCACAGTGCACAAGTCTATGGGACCTGATGGGGTCCATTCATGGGTCCTGCAGGAGCTGGCAGATGCAGTTGCTGAGCCTTGTATTTGAGAGGTCATGGTGGTCTGGTGAGGATCCTGCTGGTTGGAAAAAAGGTCACATAGCCCCTCTGCTCTGGTGAGACCCCACCTGGAGAGCTGTGTCCAGGTCTGGAGTTCCCAACATAAGGACTTGGAGCTCCTGAAGGAGGTCATGAAGAGGATCCTTGGGCTGGAGCAGCTCTGCTCTGGAGACAGGCTGGGAGAGCTGGGGTGTTCAGCCTGGAGAAGAGAAGGCTCCAGGGAGACCTTAGAGCAGCTTCCAGTGCCTGAAGGGGCTCCAGGAAAGCTGGGGAGGGGTTTTTCACCAGAGAGGGCAGTGATGGGAAAAGTGGTAATGGTTTTAAGCTGAAGGAGGAAAGATTTAGGTTAGACATCAGGAAGAAATTATTCACCCTGAGATTAGTGAGGTGCCGGATTAGGTTGCCTAGGGAGGCTGTTGATACCCCACCCCTGGAGGTGTTCAAGGGCAGGTTGGATGGGGCTTGTGCAGCCTGATCTGGTGGGAGGGGTCCCTGCTCATGGCAGGGAGGCTGGAATCTGATGATCTTTAAGGTCCCTCCCAACCTTAACCATTCTATGATTCTATTCTATTTTTCTGGTTAATGATAGCACCGTGTGTACATCTATCTGCTTTCGTGGGTGCCAGGACAACTGAGCACTGAGTGAGCACCTTGTTTGTACCCTCAAATCTTCATGTCTGGACCTGCAGATTGGGGTACAGCAGTAGAAAGGGATGAGCCAGAATTCAGTGCTCATCCTCAGGACACTTAACTTGTGATGACAAATGGATGTCAGGCTCCTGTATAACAAGAATTCTGGATGTGTTTGCTTCTTACTAGATAGGATTGAAATCAAATCAGTTCAGAATAATCAATAGAATGGGTACACCTTTGTTCTCCAGAGGCATCCCAGCATCACCATGGCAGATGTGGTCTGTGGTGATAAAAGGGAGTGTCTCTGAGCAGTACTGCTCCCAGCACACAGGGTAAGGTGGTACAAAAGACCAAAAGAGGCTGAAACCAGATCCCAGTCTGGCCAAGCCCACATGAATCCAGTGTTATGGCCTTCAGGCTGTGTATTACAGATGCAGTCTTTGAAAGGAGCTTCAGATTTCACCCTCTCTCACCTCGGCCCTTCTACTTTTTCCCGCCCTCGATGACGCAGAGCAGTGAAATGGCCAAGTTTCTGAAAAATACAATGAACAACAAGTGCCTTTTGGCAGGGTTTTTCTGTTTTGGTGTCATATTGGTCCTTTGACCATCACACCACCACTCAGAACTGCCATTCCTTGATCAAATCCCACAGTGCCTGTGATTTCAGAGGAAAGGACAACTGCCCTTGCTGTAACTCTCCCAAAGCTACAAACTTGCCCTGGAAGAGCCTTTAGCTCAGTGTTCATCAATTCAGAACTGGCAGGATTCACATGAAACTGCTGGATTATTTCTCCACTTAGCATCATGCCTGAGCTGGAGCAAGTGACTGAAGGTTTGGCTTGTCAGATTTTGTGCTTGCAACCCCATGGTGATCTACAAGAATCAGGAGTCAACTCAGATCAGCACATCTCCCTTTGCAAATCAATGCCACTCAGAAGTGCAAGAGGGACTGGAGATTGTGCCTGTTCCTGTGTCAGGAGTCTGATGCTTCCTTTCTGCCACACAGGGCCTTGTTACCAAGGTAGTGTCACTCTGGAATCATCTCCCAGATGAACAAAGCTTTATTCTAACTGATGTCTGATTTGTTCTGTGTTTATCAGAACTGAAATAGTAATAAAATTGCTTTCATTTGCACCGGGAGGGACTTGGGATGTAAACAGTTTCATGGTTCCAGGGAACCTTTTTTCATTCTTCCCAGTAATTATGCCCAGGTGGGTGAAAAGCATTTGAATTCCAGGAGACAAATGCTATTGTACACAACAATTCATATTTTAGAAAGCATTTCATAGCCCCTCCAGGAAAACGGTGCTCAGTCTGTATTTGTTTAAGTAGGGAAGCCAGCTAAAAGATTCTAAAGGGACTGAATGATGGAGTTATGTGGGGAAATGTGGAGAGAAAAGAGCCAGGATCTCTCTTCACATTTCAAAATCTGGAGAGTTTCAGTTTCAGAACTACACTTGGAAAACTGAGTATGATACATGCAGGGTAAAAGAGGCAAAATCCTGCATGGGTTGGTAGGAACACTGAATCCTGCTCCAGTCTTAACATTTTTGAGCAGCTTCTCATCTCTCTGCCTTCCTGCAGATCTGTCTTTACAGTTAAAGATTTGATGCTGGAGCCCAGAGCTCTCTGACTTCTTCTATTTTCAGCAAGGCTGTTCTCTTGTGTGTGGATATTTGTTCTGTGGGGATAGGCCAAGAGGTGTGAGGTCTCTCTGGTTGCATTTCACAGATTACCCTGCTGGGAGAAGTGAGTTCATGCAGGAGCTCAGGTCTGCTGGATCCCCATCTGCCTTTGGGACCTGGTCTCTGTAAGGACCTCAGCCTGGCTGTGAGGAAGGTGTCTGCAGCTTGTCCTCCAGGAGTCAGACACAGCAGCACAGCACATCTTTCAGGCCCAGTGCCTTTCTAAGTACTTAGCTGTAAGCAGCTCTCCCTCTGGGAAGAAGATAATAGATAATGAACAGTAAAAAGTCACTCAAGGAAGGCACATTTATGCCAGGCTGAGAAGCTAAATAGATTAGATCATTAGATGCTCTTCTGTGCTGCCCCTTCCTCCTGGGACACCCTTTCTGTCCCAGCTGCTGTTACCTGTTATATTAGATCACAAACCTTGGTGAGCTCCAGCCACATTCCTGACCAGTGTGTCAGCAAGGAGCAAACAGCTCCACAAAATAAGTAGCTGCTTTGGGTCAGATGGTTTTAAAGGTGTTGCTTTAGGGTTTTATTCTTTCTGATTCCAGCTTTTAGTCTTGTCTCACAAGAAAGCAGAAAAATAACCTTTATATTCATAAGTCTCTCTCTTCTCTGTGTGTTTTCCTCTTCCTTTCTGGGCTGACTCTGAGGAGTTCCAGTGTTAAGTATGCAGAGTATTATAGGAAAATAAGGTGTTTTCTTATTAGTTATGTTGATATTGTGCAATTAGAGCTGGAACAACCATTGTGGCAGGACAAAGGACATGATTCCTACTGTCTGATCTATGCCCCATCATGAATCAGATCTTTTCCTTCCAGAAATCTACAGTCCTTCAGAAATGTGTTTGGTTCAGAGTTGGACAAGAAAGAAACACAATTAGAAAGGCATAGCTAGGAGGTTGGCAGGGCCAGTAATGTCACCTAATATGGGAAAAATAACTCATTGACACCCATGTGATGTAGGTAAGCAGACATTTTTTTTATTGATGCACAGGGGATAACTCTTCCTAACACATCCTGAATTGGATTACAATCAACAGGGTTTTATATATATATATATTAAATTTCTGTTGTCTAAAATATTTAACATAAAAATTCATATAATGTTTCCTTTTTAATGATTTGTTAAGTTTAACCTTTGCATTGATTGGACCCTTCAAGTTACATAACTTCCTACATATTCATTTCTAACAAAAATCAGTGGTCACCCTATTTATTATAGTCCCTGATACTGAGATCAGGTTGGAACTGGGAAAGGGGATATTCAAGCAACATAACTGGTTACTGTGACCTTGGCTACCATGTGGTAGGTTCTAGATTTATTATTGTATTGTTCTTTCCACAGTAACTGCTTAATCATCTCTTACTCTTTATGCAACACTAGACCTCAGCTACTTGCACATACCACTTGTTTAGTACATGGTTACTGAAGTAAAACGTAATCACCCACTTCCCCTCCCAGTATGATTCCTCTACAAACAGTTTCTTCTAAAATCCTTGTCTTGGTCAGGCCCAACCAGGCCCAGACCTTCTACATAATCAAAATGTAATCAATTCAGTAACAGTAAGAGCTATTGGCAGGGTCTAGATTTAGAAGCTGAAAGAAGAATGAGACAAAAAGACTTTTCTTTATCAGTAGAGCTTGCTAAAAAGTTTCCTTTTTATTTATTTTGACTCTTCTGTTGAAAGATGAAGTGCTGTAGGTGGCAAATGGAGACACACACCATTAAAATGATCCTGTTTATATATAAAAAACCCAACAAATGCTGATGTTAAGCATTACCCACCCATTACAATTACCTTGCTGTTAAAACAAAGTGCTGACGTTCAAGCATTAAAGCTCCAAGTGTCTGGCACAAGAAGAGGTGATCTGTTGTGTGTGTTTAATTGTCCCAGAAATTCTGGTGGTAAAAGGGACTGATGCAATCAGATTTAGAGTTTAACTTGCTCTCTAATCTAAATGAACCAGGTTTTAGCAGATGGATGACAATATGTACAGGAGACAGGGAAGGATAGAAGAACTTGATAAAATGAAGATCACATGTTACAAAACCTATCTGAGTGAAACTCAACATCTGCCAGCAAGGACTGTTAAGGAATCACAGCAGAGAATCAGAGGCAGTTACAAGAATTCAGGACAAAAGTCAGGCTCTGGAGGTCATCAGATAAGTTCTTACAGCCAGGTTTGCAAAAGCTGCAGAACACCTCCCATGAAGGCACTTACACAGAAATCCCAGTGCTCAGAGCACTGCTGAGTCTGGGAAGGTGAGAGGAGAGAGGCACAAGAGGCTGATTCTCACCAGTTTACCTGCAGTTTCAGTGACAAGCACCTCAGCATCTAAAGCTGTGTGCATATTAGCCACAGGGCTCCCAGCCAGCCCATCAGCTTTGCCCTTTTGTCACCTGGAAAATTCAGTGGACATTAAACTTCTCCACCAATTCTCCTCCTGGCACCTTTTTGATAGCCAGGGTAGCTGTCCTTTTAGATCCCAGTGTGGAGATACAGAATTGTCTGAGCAGGGCCCTCCACTGATAGATCACTTGGAGGAGGAGTGGGTAACTCCAAGGTAATTAATGATGCTTCAATGGATTGACACTAGCTAAGATTCTTTTGTTCTTGCTATTGCTCAGCTGAGCTGTCTCAGTCCTCTTGTGTTCTTAACATTATTACTTGGACTGCAATTGAAACCACTGAAGCTTGAGAAATCCTGCTTGCCAAGAGCTTTTTTGGTTTAAAGAAGAAAGAAAAAAGAGGGAGAAGAAAAAGAAGAAGAAGAAAAAAAGCCAACCTTGTAAGCTTAAAGGAAGATTAAGTAAAACAATGCAGAGAGCAATGGGAGGAGGTAATTGGAGTTGGGAGGTGTATGGAGTCATCTTGATCAGGGTTATGAGGTCTCTACTAAAGGTTTCACAACTGTCTATAGTTTTTTTAGGGAGGCAGAACTCCTGCCAGTGGCAGATTGTGTGTCTTGGGTATTACCACTGTCCTGGCACAGCCTTCCATTTTAGGAGCCATGGGTTTGTATTTTGTCACAGTATTCCTGCCATGTCTGTTCTGTTCTTTGAAATTTCTTTTTGAAATGTTCTGTTCTGTTTTCTTTGAAATCTCAGGCATTCATATTGGAAGAATGATCCCAAACCTTCAGCTCAGTAATATCCTGGCCCTGGTGAGGACATCGTGTTGGGTCTAACCACCCCTTGAAACTGCTTTGTGCTTCGTTCCCAGGGTGTAAGTGAGATCAACAATCTCTACTCAAGGGACTGCTTAGGTTGCAAACTCCTTGGCACAGAGATGTTGTTTGTAGATACCCAGCATCTCTCCCAGGACAGGGGTCTTGGTTCCACCAGTGTACAATAATTAACAGCCTGTGATGGCCTGATTCTGCACAGGACCTGCTTCTCCTCAGGTGAGTGACATGTTAATGGCAGGGAGACGATATCACCATTACCACAATTGACTTTAACTCAGCTGTCCTCTTAATTGCCACTATTATTAGGAAAATCGACCCCTTCCCAGCTTCTTCTATTCACTGCCAAAGAAGATCAGTTTGTGTTGTCTGCTGCTGTCCTAGTTGATTTGACAGAAGGTCTCAAAGGTCCAGAGTGCTCCTCAGACCCACCTACCCTGCCCCAAGTGAACTCCCAGCTGAACAGCACTGCAGTATTTTACAAAGTGTGTTTAGCTTTTAATGATTTGCTATAACATGCTTGATTAAAAACCTGCCTAAATTCCAAACCTAATGAACCTTAAACTTTCACATTAGATGCATTAATTATGCTGGTCCCAGTGGCATGCTAGCACAAGAAAGTTCTCCTGCTACATTAATATGAAAATGAAAGGTTGCTGTAAGAACTAAATTAAAAAAACAGACAAATAATAAGACTCTCTTGCTAGAGCTGTTGTGCCTCTGAATTAAGTTACTGTCTTTTGGTTTTTATTTTTAATTAATCAGCAGGAGCAACTTTCCCAAAGGCATTGGAGGGCCTGATGGGAAGCAGCAGAAATAACCGATGACATTGCCATTGGTGCTTCGGTGCCAGGGCGATGATGAACGTGAGGTGGAAAGATAGATAGATCAATTTGCTGCTCATTAATATTACAGGGTGGTGTGCTGCTTTGATTCATGTCCTTTCGATTTGTAAGGAAACACTAATCGGTGCTTACAATGAACATCCTGCAGGGAGAGAAACACGTCGATGGGCCGGGAGGGGACACTGGGGACTGGCAGCTTCTTCAGCAGCAGAGCACTTTGAGAGCTGCCATTGCTAGGGAAAGGTGGGCACTCCCAAGCCTCAGCTGTGCTCACTTGTCCTAGCGGGATTATCTAGAGGGTTGCCCATGAACCTGATTGCTGAAATAGTGAAGGAAGGAAGGAAGGAAGGAAGGAAGGAAGGAAGGAAGGAAGGAAGGAAGGAAGGAAGGAAGGAAGGAAGGAAGGAACAAGCATTCTTGCTTGTTCTGGTTCCCTCAGATCTTTAGTTTTGAATTTCAATCAGATTGTTGCAGTGATTGTTTACACTGCAGACCTGTAAACTTTTGCATTGACTTAACTGAGAGAAACATTGAACAGGGTGACTTGTGAGTGGGAAAAGCACTTTTAAAAATATTAACAAGAAAAGCTTGAATAGCTACTTAGCTGCATGTCTCACCTGCTGTTGCTGTAATTTTACTCACAGAATGAATCTTTAAGTGAAATAATAGGTGCCTAATTTAGGAACAGGAAGATTCACATGCCTTCAACCTCATATCAGCTGCTTCTCTAGGCTCGTGGCTTTCCACTGGTGTCTGCGTGACCTGAGCAGAAGTGTCTGTCTTGGGGCTGTGGGAGATGGTTACCTTCACTCTGAACTCACAGCCACTTGCTCTCACCTGCAGTGAAGCCAGGACAGTCCTTTCTCACCTAACCTGACCTGGGCTGGTGTAGTGCAGAGACCACAGGGGAGACAGGTCCTGCTGGCCCTAAGGATGTGCTGCTGGAAGTCAGCTAAGAAACCCCTCTCCTTCCTTCCTCCCTTCCTCCCCCACCACCACACCACAGGTGGGCAGGTGGTGTAAATAGAGCCTAGCCAATTGATGCTGTCTGAAAATCTGGTCCATAAAGCACATTGACTTTCACATGCACACTCATCTGTGCCTAACAAGTGATGGTGGGTATTTAGAATCCCATTACAGGTTCATTACAGCACATTCCATATGAAATTGATTATGAATTCCACTGCAGCCAAGCAAAAGACTGTTAATTAGCTAATTATTGCCCAACATACATTCAAAAGACTTGCTCAGTTGCTTGAACTTTCACTTCATATTTCACACACTTTCTGCATTGAAATTCAGCAGCATAATGGGATACACATTGATCTTGAGCTCTTCCTTTCATTGAGGCTGAACATATGCCCAACTGCCTCACCCGTTGCTCTTAGGCCTCCTTCAGTCCTTGCCAACCTCTTTTCTTGTCCTGCTTTGCTTCTGACAAGAGAGGAAATGAAATTTGCATTAGTTTTCCTGCCTGTGGCTGCAGCCCTCTTTGCTAAGCAGCTGAAATCCCACCAGCCCGGGGAGCTCCTCTTGACTTCTGCCATCACTTCTCTGAGGCCTCATTCCTCAACCATGATGAATTCCTCCTCCTCTGAGATGAGCACATTCTGCTCATAGGCCAGAGTGAGCTGATGTAGATTTGCAGGGATAGGACAATTCTGAATTTACCTCAGCTGAAAGCCCAGCCTGGCAAGGAGGTGGAAGCTTTCAGCATCGCTCAGAAGCAAGCTTGATCTTCTTAGCATGTCAAATGTATAGGAGTTCTTAATTTTCAGATGTTCCTCCAGGCCTGAGCCAGGAATCCCCCTTGGTATCCATCTGCACAGCTTTCCTGATGGTGATGGCACCACTGCAGTGCCTGCAGTGCAGCCCCAGTGGGGATCACCTGCCACCGCTCCTGCCCTGGCTCAGGGCTCCAGCTCCAGGGGCTACATCCTCAGCTTGGTGCCCATCAACTTTGGCAGAGCTATCAGACCAACACTGGTGGCAGATCTGTGTTTGTTCCCTCCAGGAGACCTGTTTTCACCAGCACCTGGAGATCAGTGGGTGGCATCTCTTCTGGCAGCCTGAGAAGCTCCTGCCACCCCAATGTCCTCAGGGCTTGCAGTCACTGACACTCCCTTCCCGGGTAACTTAATGTGTCCCTTGGCTCTGCCATTGATTCACTGCCAGGGGCTTTTCACAAGCCTTCAGTAGTCCTCAGGATCATCTGAGTGAAACTTCCAGCTGAAGGTTTCAACCATGGAAATTTCAATATGCCAGAGATCTTCTGTTGCCCAAAACTGGCTTAACCACATGCATGAAAAGTGATTTCTAATATCCATCCCTGTTTAAAAGAACTGCCATGTTACCATTTCCCATGTTAGAGCAGGAAATTTGAGTCTCTAGAACTGGAAATTATAATCTTGTGCTTCATTGGCAAGAAAATGACTGTCACTTCCACCAAATCCTGCCTATGTCCAAGACACATTATGTCAAATAGCTCCCAGTGTTCTTGTGACAAAATGTGGTTTTGTCTAATACCCAGATCATATCTGCCAGCAAAATGAATTCTGTCAAAGTCCCTTGAAGCCCTCTGTCAAATTAAAATATATTTTCCCCACCTGAAGACAGATCTCTTACTCTGATGGCAAAATTCATTTGATATGACCCTTTCAGCTTTTCTCCTGGAAAATCATCATGTTAAAATTCCAAAGCCACTTTGCAGAGAAATGTCATTTCACTCTCTCTCCATCCTTACTGTTATTGTTAAAGATTTTTTCTTTAAAAAATAAAGAAGCAAAAAAAAAAAAAATAAAAAGCAAGAAAATTCAGGCTTAATAACAACAATTTTGCTTCACAGAACAGTTTATATATCTATAAAAAAACCCACGGAAAATTGCAAGGCCTTTTCTTTTTTATAGTCCAGGTTCAGAGTAAAAGGGTTAAAGAATAAGAAAATTTCTGTCAAATAAAAGCAGCAAGAGGAACGAAGTATAAAATGTCCACATATATAAGACCAATGCACAGAACATGCATTATTTGACAGGAGTGATGTTTAGAAAGATAACAAAGAAACAGTCAATCGTTGCAAGGACAAAATGATCTTTCTTTTTCCTGGGAATGCAAATGCAAAGCTGGGCCTCCCACAGAGTCTGCCTCCAGTCATTCAGTTCTTATACCTGGTTGTCATATGAATGTCACGGTCAATTATATTTCAAATAATCACTTTCAAATCTAATTCCAGATAGTTTGGGTGCATGAGACTGTCAACATTTCTACCCCACGGGAATCAGAAGCCGCAGTGAAGGGAGCAGTTCATGAACTTGATGGATAAATGTAGAAACAGTGCCACGTTGTCAAGACACTCAGGGGTAGATTTTAAGAAGTTTAGGATGTATTTTGGGGTATTCTCTGGCTGCTTTCACTTTCACTCGCATTTCTGTTTGTGTTCTGTGTCTTCCTAAAGGCAGTTTAAACAAGCGTGTTCTTGTGCTTGGTGGAACATGATTTGTAAATTGACATTAATTGCTGAAGGCTGAAGATAGAAGGTGCAGGAAATGTATATGCCTGTATTGCTTTCTGAACTGTGCTCATTTTGAGAGGATAAAACCAGAGATCAGGGCTCTTTTGTGAGACACTAATAAAAACAAAGACTTTGGGTTTGTGTCTTTGATTGATTGGCACTGGAATGAAGGAGGAAATTCTTTACTGAGGACTTGTGAGCTGAGGCTGGAATTGCAAACCAGGGGCAGGAACCCAGGAATGCTTTCTGTGTGCTGTTCTACTGAACTAGTGAAGGAGCAACGAGATGCTCTGAACTAGAGGGTGTTGGGAGGTGGTTGGGCTGTCCTGGACCTTCTGTGTGACCTTGGGTGGCCACTATGTACTTGTGGGATACCTCTGGGTGCTAACAGAAGTAAGTTTTTTTCCCCAGGAATCAGGCAGTTGCATGACAATGTCCTGGTGTTGTTCTAACTGGTAGAGACCAAATTCTAGGCTCTCCTAGAGGAGTTTCTGTTAATCCGTGATTGCTCTCGGTGTTCTCAGCTGCTGAAAGGCAGGTTGGGATTTAGAAAGGGATTTATGTTGATCTGAGTTGCCCAGAGCCCTTTCCTGGCTCTGGGGCTCCCAGGTTTTCTGCTGTGTTGGACTGACTAAACCCCAGCACTCCAGGGCCACAAGTCAGGGTGCAGACCAGCTGGAGAAAAAAAAACAACAAACAAGAAAAGAAAAGGAAAAAAAGAGAGGTTTTTGCTTTTTTTTAGACCAGCTTCAAATGATTTGTCAGATTTCAGTTTGACATTGTGACCTGGTCATTGCTGGGCCAGAACTGCCTCACCTCTCCTTAAGTAGAAGAACAATAAACACAGACCTCTGGTAAATGGGGCTTGACATGTAATGGAGTTCAGAAGGGTGAATGGATCCTAGGAAACTGAGAGGACACTGTCAGATGTGAGCATTAACCTACCCCTACCACCCTTAATCCAGGCTCTGTTATGCTACAGACTTGCATTGACACTGAGAGTATGAAACAGGTCACCCTGCAGGGAGCCCAGAGAATATCTCTGGTCACATCAGCTGGAAAATCATCAGTGGCTCTTGGTTTTCAACTGGTGTTATCATCCCTTCTACCCCCACATTCCTAATCCTGGAAAGATATTGTCAAGGACTGGGTATCTCTTGTCTTTAGACTATTCATCATAAAGAAGGTCTCCTGCTTTCTAAAAGCTCATGATTTAGGCACAATGGGAGTGAAAAGAGGGTGAAGTCAAATAGAAGGGATTTGAAAATGGAAATTGATCTATAGCAGGTCTCATCTGGGGGGGAAAAAATCAATCAGATATTTCCATTATCCATAACTGATAATCTGCACAGTTCCCTGAGTTGCCCAGCAAGTTTGCAACAAAACCAAGAAACCAAAACCATTTCCTTAAGTATCAGGTTTTGGCCTCTTAACTAAACAATCCATCTGCTGCAGGACTTGACAAGAACTTTGCCCTTGACAGCCTTGGTATGATTTTGTTTATCTTCAAATTGATTCAGCAGCTTGAAAGTCTCCCAGCTCTAGATTTAATGACTTCCTAAGCTCTGTGTGTGTGTGTGTCTGTTTGCTTTGCCACTTCCACAATGCATAAACATCCTTTCTGTAATTGGTGGAGTGGAGTGCACAGTTGTGAGCTCAGCATCACTGTAGCTGTGCCATGAGTAGGAAGCTCATATGCTTCAGTGGGAGGGGGAACAATATTCTGTTATTTAGATAAGCAGGAGGTAATTGGAGATAATTATGTTCTATATTTGTAGATGGATCAAAATACATTATTAAAAAAAAAATAAATCTTCCCTGCAATTATGCTCCTACACATGTAGCAGAGTTTAATAACTGCATTGCAGGAGCTTTACACACGTGGAGCAAAGTGTGTAGTGAAGTCAGCATGCAAATAAAAAAACTAAACACAAGTACAACTGTGACTTTGGTAGCAGGAGGACTAAATGAAGTGGTACTTTTGCAGACACTGCTTTTTCCTTCTCAGGATTTCTGTGCACCCTGTCACTTTGTGGCATTTGGCCCTACAGGGATAGGATGGCTGGTGGTGAAGGCCAGTCTGAGATTAGCCAAGGGTTCAATGCTGAGGTCTTTGACCTCAGATACTTCAACCTGCCAATGGAAAGTGAGGAAATGGGCTGAAGCTGCAGCTGGAGAGGTTTGGATTGGAAATTAAGAATTTCTATGCTGAAAGAGTGATCAGGTACTGGAACAGCCTGCCCAAAGGAGGTGGTTGAGTCAATATCCTTGAAGGTACTCAAGAAACATGTAGATGTGGCACTTTAGGGCATGCTCTAATGGCCAAGATTGTAGTTTTTTGGGTTTGTTTTTTTTTGTTTTGTTTTCTTTTTATTTGGTTGGTTTCTGTGGGGGTTTCCTGGTGGAGTGTGTGTGGTTGTGTTTATTAGGGTTGGGGTTTTTTTGTGTATGTTCTAATGGCCAAGATTGTAGATTTTTGGGGTTTGGTTTTGGTTTTTTGTTTGTTTTCTTTTTATTTGGTTGGTTTGTGTGGGGGTTTCCTGGTGGAGTGTGTGTGGGTGTGTTTATTAGGGTTGGGGTTTTTTTGTGTTGATGGTGGAACTGGGTGGTCTCCGAGCTCCTTTCCAACCATAACAATCTTGTGTGATTCTGTGTGATTCACAAGGCATGTGCTGCTGCTCATGAGATACAGGAGCCAGATCAACAACTCTATCTTGCCATGGCTGCCACCTTTTGCCTGAAGAAAACTAATCAAGTGCAAAGCTTGTGTATTTACATGGGAAACCTTCCATGGGCACCAAATGGCTTTGGCTGGGTGCTGCTGGCAGGGTAATGTAGGCAGCAAGAGCCTGGCACAGGAGATGGGGGTGGTGAGACACCCACAAAATACACATGGACCTGTGCAGGGACACACAATTCTTGCAGGAAAGAGCCCAATTCAGTTTATTTGCCATCTGCTGCAATGTTTGAACTCTACAGCTCTCATCTTTGGGCAAAAATGCTTCTTCTTTTTTTTCCTCTTGGGAGGATTATTCTTCTGGGAACCTTTTGGACTCACTCTAGCATTTACACACGTGGACATTCCCACCTCAGTCCCCACCACCTCTACTCTGTTCTTCCTCTGCTGAGGGAAGCAGTAACTGTGCACCTTGGGGCTTTGGCAATGTTGCAGTGTACCCACATGGCTGGGTCAAAAGGACATGGAAAGGACAAGCTCATGGTGTGAGAAACAGCATTTCCTTCAATCTCCCTTCCTTTTCTGGGATAATCCTGGCTTTGTTGACTGTTTTATACTTCTGTAGCAGCACAATCTTTTGTTGCTGATGTTCTCATGGGGCCTGGGGTCTGGCTGTGCTGGACGCTGTGCAGGCAGGACATGGCAGAGCTCTGGGGGCAGAGACAGGTCCTGCCACATGCTCAAGCATGGCTTTGCCTGTGGGCACCTTAGAATTGGAATGTCACCCTTTCCTATGGGAAATAGCTCAGTTCAATTGGGAATAAATCCAACAGGGAGTTCATTTTAGTCCAGTGTCCATGGGCCCGTGGTATCCTGGGGGTGCATGTAAATTAGGAAAGCCTGGGAGAAGTGGGGATGAAGAGTTTTAATCTGTAGTAGCACCTCTCCCTCTCTCCCTCACCATCATTAGCACCTTCCTTTGCCTCTGCAGAGCCATCCCAGAACAGCCCTGGAGCTTCTCTCTGCCTTTTTCAGTCTCTACAGCAGGAAAGGAGAGAGAGATGTCTCAGTGCACATAAAAGAGATACCCCACCCTGAGTGGCTTCAGACTTTGTCTCTTGGAGAGGGTTTTTCTCTGCAGCTTCTGCCAGGGTGTGCTGGGTGGGCTGTCACTCTGCTGGTGCTCAGGGGTAACACAGGGACTTCATCACAGCCAGCTCAGCAGGAGGATTTATTCTGCATGGCTAATACTTTTGTTCCACTTTGTAGGACATGCTGCTAATAAACCATGTAAATCCAGAGAGCTAGAATTCTGAGGGACGTAGAACTGAAAGAAAGGGCTTGTCAGTTTAGCCACTTTTTTTTTTCTTTTTCCTTTTTTTCCCCTGCATCCCATTCTATTACAGCAATAATTAGGATGACAGTTGAAATGGCCTGAATCTATTTAAATGACTGTATCCTGAGCAGCAGTCACCACTGTTCCCATCTGATACTTCACAAGCATTGTAAAAACTGTTCTTAACACCGACAGTCACTCCAGGAAAGAGGACAAATCTCTAATAAGTCTGTCAGTTTCCCTTTTCTTACACTAAGACTTCCTTTTGTCTTTTTACTTCTAATCAGCCAGTATGTAAGCAGCTCTGTGGCTGGGCATGTGGGATTGGGATCATGTGTGAGAAGCTGAGCTTGAGGACCCGTAGGGAAGGAGCAAGGACTGTGAGGTTTGTTGCCATCACCACCAGCAGTGGCTCTGTGTGTGTGTGTGCATCTGTCTGTGTGTCTGTTTGTGTGTGTTTGTATTTTTGTGGGGGAGTCTGTGTGTGTTTCTGTGTGTGTCTGTGTGTATGTGTCTGAGTGTGTTTGTGTGTGTCTGTATTTGTGTGTGTGTGTCTGTACCTGTGTGTGTATCTGTGTTTGTCTCTGTGTGTGTGTGTCTGTATCTGTGTGTGTCTGTGTGTCCATGTGTCTGTGTCCGTGTGTCTGTGTCCGTGTGTCTGTGTCCATGTGTCTGTGTCCGGGTGTCTGTGTGTGTCAGGCAGCTGAACAGAGCAAGCTGTGGGGATCTTCTAAAAGCAATGGGAGAAACAAAATATGATCTCCTTGGCGAAGAAATGTGATTCAGCCTCTAAATTGCTCTCTTTCTATTCCCTCTCCAGGGAGCCTAGAAAGCAGACAGTGAGTCCCCCCTTACAGGCTGTAGAACCCTGAGGATGCAGCCAGCTCCTCCAGATTCAGCTGTGCCTAGAGCTGTGGTCCTTGCCTTTCAGCACCCTCCAGCTCCTGATCTGCTCTGCTCACAGACACTCCTGCACCCACTGGTACAGGGCAGCAGAGCTTTGCCTTGCTGGGGTGGCTTGTTCTGGCTCGGGCAGCTTTGAGAGCTGCTGCTCACAGGGGTTCACTGGCAGGCCAGGGGAAAAGAGGTAGAGATGTGCTGGTGAAGACAGCTCCCTTGGCTGGAGAGCAGCTGTCTGCCTGTGGTTTAGGAGAGTTAAATACTTGTTTCATGGTGCCACTTTGATGCCTGAGCAAGGGGTTGTCACTAGTTACCATTAAGGTAGAAGAAAGGCTGAGATCTCCTTGGGGATGGGTGAGTTGAAGGAAGGGGTGGCTTGTCAGTGTGTGTTTCTTCCTGCTTATCTTTGGGCTACAACTGATGCAATTTGTATGTTCTGCTAGTCCCTTTACACATACACAACATTTGCATCTCTCAGAAGGTGCTCTCTCCACTGCTTTAAAGCTGACTTTTCCATTGGTTTTGATGATAGGAATTTTGACTTGGAAGTTCCTGGTGCTGGAACAGTGAAGTCACAGCATGAACAAACATCACTCCTCAGTATTCTGGAACTGGATTCAAAATGAATGTGATAGACTGAAACTCCTACAGATATCACAGCCATGGAAGGCTGCAGGAAGCTGTAAATTATAGTGGTTTTCAGCTTCTCAGATGGGAAAAAACCAAAATATTGGGTCAGATCAAAGGTCCCTCTAGTTGGTATTGTGCCTCTGGCTGCTGACCAGTGATGGGAACATGGGAGAGTGCATAAAGAACAGGACATGCAGGGAAATAAGCCTGCCTTCTTACCTCCTGCAGCAGCCAGTGATTCAGGGATTTTCAGCAGTGAAGTACTCCAGAGTGCCTGGTGTAGTGGCCAGATCTAGTTAGATGAAACTTCTCTCTAGGTTCATGTAACTTTTCTGAATTGGTCAAGTGAAAGAGGCATTTTCTTTTCCTGAAGTTGTTTTGTTTTGTTTTGTTTTGTTTCTCAAAAATAGAGGTCAATATAAAGGGCTGTGTGGTGTTAAGCTGTGCCATTTAAAGTCTGAGGGCTACCCTGTCAAGTGGCATCTAGTTCTAAATTTATAGAAGTGACATTAAAGCTTCTCAGGTTGGTTCCCTGCTGCCTTCAGTTCTGCCCAGAGGCTGTGATGTGACTCTGGTCTTGTAACTGGACCAACTGGACTATCCACAAGAATATGGGGTCAGGTTTGGTCTGTGGCTTCACTTACAGAAATAGTGTTGCCCAGGGGATTGACACAGGAGTGAATAACCAAATATCTTCTATTTCTTTCTTTGCCTTTTCCCCTTAGAGAAACTTTATCACAACTCTGGATAGCTTCTTCATTAGAGCTGACAACACAAGTGTGCTGTTTCTCTACCCAAGCCACTGCATTGTCTGGCAGTTACTTTGTGTGTCTCCTCCCTTTATATATAATCTCATTTTAATGTGCATGTCACGGTTTTATTAAACTGGAGTTCAAAGGATGAGCAATTATACAAATCTTTCATTTCACACATGAAAAGCATGATTTTGAAGTTGTCAGCAACATTGCTTTGATTCACTTCTTGATGCAATTACCTAGTGTCTGTCATGGGTTTCAGCAAATCAGAACCCCAGCTGGTGTAAATCCACAGAGTGCCTTTGATTTCAGTGTCTTACACCAGTTCAAGGTTTGGCTACCAAGGTGGAATACTGCAACTTTCAAGATAAGAAAATGAGGTTGGAACTTATCCACAGCCAAAATGAAAACCATGGTGGTTGGTGCCCTGGTTTGATTCAGTCCCGTGGGATTTTTATCCTTGCTAAACATCTTGTTTACACTTAAAAAGCAAACAAACAAACAAGCAAACAAAAAAACCCCAAACAACTTGCAGAGATGTAGGGAAGAAATCATACCTCAAAAGATGAGAAGATGAGACATCTAATTCTTTAGGAATCCATAGTGTCTGAGGCTTTTCCAAAACTTGTAAAATGAAGAAAAAAATGCCTGTAATGCAAACCCATAAGGGAGGGGCAGAACTGGGCATTCAGCTCCAGGTTCTAGGGGCTGAATTCAAGTTCTACATGAATCCCCAGGGAAGCTGTGGCTGCCCCATCCCTGGCAGTGTTGAAGGGCAGGTTGGATGGGGCTTGGAGCAGCCTGGGCTGGTGGGAGGTGTCCCTGCCCATGCAGGGGGGTGGGACTGGATGATCTTTAAGGTCCCTTCCAACCCAAACCATTCTATGATTCTCTGATGGAGGTAGAGGGAGAGATGCCCACTGCTGAATAGCTGAAGTGAAACCTCAGTGCAGATGAGAGAAAGCCCTTCTCTCATGGTTGGCTGTATGAAAAATCAAGGATAGTTGTGGTGCCTGCACAGAAACATGGAATCATTGTGGTTGGAAAAGACCTTTAAGATCACCAAGTCCAGTGTTAACCCAGCCCTGCCACCTGCAGTGTTTTGGGCACTGCTCCCCAGCTCCCTCACTGCAATGCTGATCATGACCCACTGCACAAACCATGCAGCCTTCACCTCCAGGGCTGTTTCACATCTCAGAAAGCCATTTGGGAAACTGTCATTTCTATGGAAGTGCTTCCATCTGCTTTGGGAAATGAGCAGTTCAGGGGTTCAGAGCAGAATATGTGGCTCAAGCAGGTTGCTGGAGCAGCTGTCAAATCTGGTTTTAAGCAGCAGGATGTGTAAGGTCTGTCCTTGGTGGTGATTTTACCACTTGCCTTCAATCCCATCTACATTAGAGGTGTTGCAAGACTAGTGCAAATTTTCTTTCTTGGTGTCTGGCAAGTCCATGAGCAGTTTGCAGGAGTCTGTTTCACCCTTCCTTGACTTGGAGCAGAATGAGGTGACATCCTGGGGAGACAAACCCACCGTGTCATTAAAGATTTCACTAAAAAAGTGGCTGGAATTGATTGAAACTGAAAAACTTCCTGAAGACACAGTACTGTGGAGCTCACTCTGATAGCATTTGCAAAGTCCTTTGAGGTCCTCTGATGAAAGGTGGGGGTGGAAGTGCAAAGCATCACACGTTCTTTGCTATCATGAGATCCCTGGGGCTGGGATCCACCACACAGGCATCCTCTCCAAGGCAGTTTGGTGACATTTCTGTCCATATCTGGGGGAAACATCTTTAACATTGATGCAGTGGCTGACTAGATTGCAATGGCAATGTTTTTAATTCTAACTCTGCTGTTTTTCAAAGAGAGCATTTCACTTGACATGACGGGTGGCTGTTCTTACAGGGCTTTGCTTTAGCTGGGATAAATGACTGGGAAAAAGCCCAGTGCCAACACCTGCAGGAGAGCAGGTGGGGAGGGGTGGGTTTGGTGCAGCAAGCATCTCCCTGTGCATCACCATGAAACTAGTTAGTGGAAATTTAGTCAAAATGTATTTAGTTGAAAAGTATTTTGTTTAAAAAATAAATTGGCTAAATGGCTCCATTCATATTATCTCTCTGTAATAACCAGTGTGGCTGATCTTGTAATGCTCCTCCCCTCCTTTTTTATTTAAGTAAGGGATGTTACTGTAGAGGCATAATTTTAATTTAAAAATTCTGGGGAAAGGGGAAAAAAACCCACCACAAAACTATAGCCCCCAAAAGAGCCTGTAGGACCTTCTGCCTTCACCCAAAGACACAAAATTTCAAATGATGCAAAATTGTTACAACCTAATTCTGCTGCAGCAGGGAGGTTGGGCTTGATGATCTTCAGGGGTCCCTTCCAACCCCCATGATTCTAGGAATCTATGATTCTAGTTCTGCATGAAGGGAAATTACAGCACAATAGAGAAAATTGGAGGTGGTGCCATTGAAAATGAGTTATCAAATAAGGGAACAGTGCCTGGAGTTCAGTGCTTTTCATTCTCATGTTGCTGTGTTTTTCTGTTTTTCTTTTCTACTGTGTCCTTGAGTGAATGCAGGCAGCCTTAGTCTGGGTGGAAAGTTCTCTCAAATAGGAAGTGAATCCTCAGAGACACGAGCCTGGGCTCTTAGGATGGAAAAACTGCCACGGGGTGTGTGGGGCTGCTCAGGACCCTCCAAAAGTCATAAATGCAGGAGCCAAACTTCAGCAGAGAATAACCACAGCCTGGCTCTTGGCCTTGGAGCACAGGTTGGTTGGACTTGTTTTGTTTTGATCCATGCATCAAGTTTGGGAAGGAAAAGCACTCAACCTCTACTGGCCTCTCCAGGAGAACTTTGTCTCTTCCTTTGAGCCACGTGCAGGTTTCATTCTCCTGTGCAGTCCCCAAGGCTGGAAATTCAACAATGCAAACAGAAAGGCAGCACTGGCAACAGGGTTCCTGGAGCTGCAGCTTCAAGTAAAGCCTAAGCTGACAAAACAAGCACAGAATGACAGAATTGTCATGATTGGAGAAGACCCCTAAGATCTCTGTGTCCAACAGTAAACATCCCCACCCACCATAAAAAAACAATCAACAAAAAAAAAGCCAACAACCCCCCCCCCACAACCCACCAGCCACCTGAGTGTGTCCCTCAGCACCTCATCTACATTGTTTTTAAACACCTCTGAGGGTGGTGACTCCCTGGGCAGCTGTTCCATGTCCAACCACTGTTTCAGAAAAGAAATCCTTCCTAATCTTCAGTCTAAACCTCCCCTGGTGCAACTTCAGGCCATTTCCTCTCATCCTGTTACTATTTACTTGAGAGAAGAGGCCAACACCCACCTTCCTACAACCTCCTTTCAGGGAGCTACATCCTTCTGTTCCTCAGCTTGGCCAGGCAAAAACTCACAAGCTTCTTCTCCAGAGTATTAGCCCCTATTGTGTGGCCTTACCCACCTCAATTCCATGTTGTGTTGTTGCCCCTCTCAAGCAGAGTGTGTTCCTGAGCACTTACCCACAGCACCAGGCAGAGCTAAGCCTGCCTGTCCCTGCTGGCACCAGCTGCAGACCTGGGCTCATCTCTGACCATTGGCACAACACAATCTTCTGATTGAGGAGATAACGATGGAATGAAAAAGCCTGTGAAAGAGGCATGGGTTTGGGCAGCATCATAAATCAAGGCAGACTGGACAGCATGCCTGTTTTCCTTTCCCAGGCCAAAAGATAATGGATTTAAGTCTCTAACGTTGTCAACTGTTCTTTCTTCTCTCCTTCACACCATCTCCCTCGTTCTTGTGTTTATCGATGGCTGTGCTAACACAGATACACTCTGGTTTTTGAACTGTGGGGATGGTTGGATGACACTTAAATCAATATCATGTGGCAGTTTTATTTTCCCAGCCTTGGAAACAATCTGTCCATTGTGCTAAGGCTGGTTGTGACTTAAATGAATGTAAGAATTTATAGGTGCATCTTGAAAGTGCTGCTTCCTTTAATCACAGCAGACAAAGGAATTCCTGGCTTATGCAAAGCAGAGTGTCATCTCCTTAATGGGAAGATACTTAGCAGATGCAAACTGAATGAATCCTTCATTTAAATGACTGCATTTACAGCCCTAATCGGACAAAGGGAATGCAGACCAGGAAGAAATAAAGGCTGCCAAGAAGAAAGAGAAAATATCCTCCACTGGGCACGCTCTGGCAGGGTGAGGGTGATTTTCAGAGTCTGAAATGTACCAGTGTAACATTTTATTTGTGTTTTCTGCCATTGCTCCCTTCATTGCCACAGCCTGACACCACAGGGAGGCCTGGGGTTGTGGGCACATCATGCTGCAAAGGTGATGGTGCCAAGCACCCTCTCCATAAGAAGTATCCAGCATGATGTTGGGATTACAGTGGATCTGTGAACAATCAACTCCATGGGCAAGAGATTTGCAGATTAGCCTGCAAAATGTGCAGATCTTCTAGGCTCTGTCAGTGGGGAAATGTCCTTCATGTGGACTGCTGCCCCATAAACTGTGCTGGGATAGTCAACAGGAGCTGGGACACCATCTTCCTCCCCAAGAGATTCTAGCAAATGCACCAGCAGGGAGATACTGACTAAATTAGCCCATGACTGTGTAAACAGTCAGACCTCTCCTGATGAAAAGGAATTACTCTTTTGCTAGTTTTTCATCTCTGCTTTTTCTAAAAACCAAGGGAAGGGCTGTTTACAAAGATGCCAACAACATCAGGGGAACATCCAAATTCACAAGCTGGTTCCATTTGAAACGATTCAAAGCAATTTTGCAGAAGACCCAACATGCTGAAATGTTCTGATGATCTTTTCTTTCCAAAAAATGGAAGAAATGGAAGTTAGCTCAGGTGTACCAAAACCTGTGTTTCATCAAGCACACTTCTTAGAGCCACTCCAGTAATGGTTCAGTGTATCCAACAGCAGACACACAGCTACAGAGAACTGATGAAATATCAGAGGATGAAAAGTGTTCTATCAATGTGGGTGCACAATGTAAACAATCATTAGGATATAGTCACTATTGTGCTGTCTGATCTCCAGATGAGGCACTTTAAAAACACTGAGCCTGTCATCTTCCAGGAAACCAAAAGCTGGTTTAAATACCAGGACCCACTGAGAGCAGTTCAAACAATAGGGAGCTCTCCACAAAGAAATGCAGTTTTACAAACCTACATGAGAATTAAATCCACGGTGCTTCATGTGCTCTGTTTGACAAGTGATAATTAACTGCTGACAATATAATTTCAGTTTTGATGCAAACTTGTTTTTCATTTAAAAAAACGAATCAGGGAACACTTGTATGGGGTGGGACAGGCTCCTGCAGGGCAGGACTGCTCATAGTTCAGTGACTCTGCTGAAACATTTACCTCCTGCTGAAAATGTGTCCTGTGGGGGAAACCAAAGGGTCACATCTTCCTCCCGTTGAAGCTGGAGCTTTTCTATCAACTCCAATGGCTTCAGATCTGATGGATGCAAAGCCCCAGGCAGTGCACTTGGTGAGGAGGTGCTCTGTCAACTGCACTGAATTTCAGAACATACAAATTGAGGGACTTGAGACAAGTCCCTGGAAGGCAGCTCTTCTCTTTCGAGAGGGAGGTTTAGCTCTTTCCAGGAACAATCAGGAGTGTCTTGTTTTAGAGAGGGCCAGGATGCAGAATTACTGTGCTTGTTGCACAGGAATACACCCACAGTGTAGCGGGAGTAACATAGGAAGCCCAGTGTCCTATAAGAGCCTGGGGTACATACTGACATGACAAGGCTAACATTCACAGAATCACAGTTGTCAGAGGCAGCCTGTCCCTGGGCTCTGTCACCCTCACTGTAAGGAAGTTTTTCCTCATATTTAAATGGAACTCCCCATGTTCCAGCTTGTGCCCATTGCCCCTTGTCCTGTCCCTGGGCACTGCTGGGCAGAGTCTGGCTCCATCCTCCCTGCACCCTGAGATACTTCCAGGCATGAATAAGGTCTCCCCTCAGCCTTTTCCTCTCCAGGCTGAACAGTCCCAGCTCTCCCAGCCTTTACCAGGGAGATGCTCCAATCCTCCAATCATCTTTGTTGCCCACTCCATGCCATTCAGTGTCAGTCAATGCATAGGTCAGAGCTCCAGCTTCCAGAGAGGAAAACTCCAAGACTGCTGTGAACCTTCAGGTGACTGCAAAGGTCATTATCCTTGGATTCACTTTAATGCTCTATCTTCTCATGGAAAGGAAGCCTTTTCAGCCTGCCTCATGGTGAGGAGCAGTGACTGTAGAGCTGTCCCTCTTCCTGGCCTGATGTGCTAAGTATCAGAACAGAATCACAGTGTCCACAGTTCTTTCTGATCATGGCCAGAAATGATGCTGCTTAAAAAATGGAAAGAATTAGGGTAATGTAGAAAGTCATATTGCCCAGGTCCTAGGGACAGGCTATGAAAGGCAACTGAAAAGAATCAAAGACTCATTAACTTGCAGATTGAGACACTACTCCTGTCTTCTGGTCTTCCACATGTGCAACTGTTGTTGTAGTGAATTATGATTCTCACAGGGTAATTTTAATAAGTTTACGTTATTCAAATGACTAGTAAAATGTGTTTGAGGTTTCCAATATAATAGGTAGTTCACTTTTCCAGAACAGTTACAACAATGCAGCACATTCTTGTCTTCAGTGATGTGCTGGTATTTGTTTAACTTTTAATGGCATTCTTATTAAACCTAAATTAAATGGACATCATTCAAGGCATTACATCAGATTTCAAGGAAGACATTTGTGGCTGAAGTGAGTTTCTTTCCATGAGAGTTACACCTGCCTTTTATGTTATTATGAATTGACCCAAAATTCTTGAGGTCCACCAGAGTCTACTCATCAGCTGCAGAGAGCACTAGTCAGGCTCAATATCTGCTAGAATTAAAGCTCAGGCCCAGGCTGATGTGGCCTCCTACTGTGTGGTCATATAAGCAGTTCTCTGCTTGAGCCATGGTGGTATTTTCTAGCAAAGCAAGAAGTTGTCATCAGCAGGACCTTGATGGAACCCTGATAGCCCAGATTTTTCTGATCTAGCTAGGATGATGGATCATCACTCCATTTGGAGACATCCTGGAGGATGTAATGCTGATGCAAGGAGAGTGAAGCAGTGGCAAAGCCCTTCTCCCATGCCATGGCCCAGCAGCCACCAAACAAGTGGTTGGTAAAGAGGAGAACAGGTCCATTTTTTCCAAGTTCTGCCTCTCACTTGTGCATTCTGTGGTGCCCCCATCAAAAGCTGTCAGTGAAATCATGACATTTTACACTAGCTGATGTGGTATTGCTTTCTCAGTCTGAAGTCTGTCTAAGGTTGTTTTTCTTTTCCTTTTTTTTCCCCCATAATGATATCTCTTTCATGGCTGATTTGTAACAGGAGTTTCATTATAAGATCACAAAACACTGGGGAATATGTTAATATGGTTCAGCATGTAATCCAATCTAATATCATTGAAAAGAACTGCATTTTTGTCTACAATTGAAGCAGGAAATAGGAGCTCCTTCTTTGTCTGTATTAATATCCAGAGCTGAACTAATATTTCCCCTCCAATCATCTTGTGTAAATTTACCAAAATGTGCTTGCTGATTAATGTGGATACAGCCCTTTTTTCCACAATATGCATAGGCAGGGGGTTTTATCTTTCATACATATAATATATTAATATATGCATATATCTAAAATAAATATATTGATATAAAATATAATATATAAGAATATAATATATAATAAAATATATATAAATACATATAATATAATATATATATAAATTTATATAAATATAATATATATAATATTTTTAAATAGATATTTAAAAATTGGGACTTCTATACAAAATCTTGATCAGCTGTCAATTTCCTCATATTTGCATGAATCAAAGAGCACTTGCAACTCGTGACATACTGTTGAACTTAGTTTGCTGCACATGAACAAGCACATGGTAGCTCACTTCTGACCTCCCTGTAGGTAGGTGTCACTCCAGTGTCACTGCAGGTTTGCAGTCTAGATCTGCTCTGGCAAAAGGCCTCACCCAGGCTCTGCAACCAATGTCACCCAAGGAGACGTGGTAGAGATGAAGTCATGTTCTCTCCTTCCTTAGTCTGGTGTGTGTTAAATTTAAGTGATGCACCCACTCCTGTGGCCATTGTGAGCCTGAGGATGGTAAATTAGCCCACACTGAGCTCTGTGCAGACAGCTAGACTGCTATTGATTTGTTAGGCTCTGTGACTAGAGAGTAGATGGATCGTTTGTCCATAAATGATGAAACACTTGGAGATTCTCAGCTGGAAAACATCCAAGAAAGACTAAAAGGTTTCTTGGGCTTCTTTTTTTGGTAACAGAATTTCCACTCCTCCTTCCTAAACTGCTTCTCATCTCTCTAATGCAAATCCCATCAATCCACAAACTGTCCAAACTAACATTCATATAGTTCCTCTGTATTGATTCATCCTTGCTACTGTAAGAGCTCCAGCTCATATGTCAGGCGATCAGGGAAGACTTTATTCTGTCCTTGTTCTAATAAAGCAGAAGCATGTTTTAAATTTCTCATATTCTGTGGAAAAAAAAACCCAGTTTGACTTGTAAGCCAGAGTTGCTCACTTGACAGATGGATTCCTGGCTATGTTGCAGTATTTGAAACCCATTCAAGCTCACCAGATTGTGTTCTGTTGACTAACAGGTTTCCACTTAGATGCCTTGGGACCAAGAGATATGGAACTTAATATCTAAGGATCACTGAGCAGGAACAAACCTGCAAAAATCCAATTAACAAGAGGCAGGTAATGCTGCTGGAAGAGGCCCCAGCAATTGCTGGGGGCTTGTTTGCTGAACGTTTCAAGGTAGAAAAGACAAGAGTTTTACCCAGGCAGTCAGGGAAGCAGTGAGAGCTCAGTGATTGCCAGAGGTCCAGCCCAGGTTTCTAAGGTTTTGAATGCATTTTGGAGGAAAGTTTGGAAGGTTGTAAATATGGGGAACAGGAAGAGGAGGTCAGGCCAAAGCCTTGCTGATAACACCTAAGGTGAGGCCTGAAGACAATGCAGTTTGGTTGCAGAGGTTAATTGTGCAGGTCTTCTGACACAAGGTGGAGAAGTGGAAAACACAAGGAAGGCTCCTTAGCTGCCCATAGTAGTCAAACCTCTCCTTCCACAGGCTCCACCAGCAGAGGGGATCAACATTCTTCCTCTTTCCCACCCTCCACTCAACATGCCTTACAAAGTCAGGCAGATTCCACGTGTTCTTATCCTGCTTGGCCAGAAGGAAGTTGCCTTCCTCCTTGGAAGGGGAGAGATGTATTTCCAAAGACATCATGAAATGTTGTCACTTAGCTGCACTCTCTGAAAGCTGCTCAATGACTTCCCAAAAGGTTGGGGAATCCATTGCAGACTTGGTAAGCAGCATAAATATTTATGGATAGAAGATATTTTTCTTTCCACTGCTGTGCTGGATTGTGACATGTAAATATTAATAGGAAGCTTAATTGTTAAATAGAAAGTAATTTGAACAAAGATCAGTGAGAAAGGCATTCTTGAAGTGTAGGAAAGGGTGTCTTCACAGAGCAGAGAATTCACAAATTACAGCCTATTTTTCATGCCAAAATCTCTATATAGACTTCAGTTTGAAGCAAAAGGAAAGTTTCATATTTACCTTGTTTCTGAGCCAGGAGTCAGGTCTACTCCCCTAAAGGAACTGGTCTGTGGTTAATACTGAATTCTGTGAGAGCATTCCTGAATTCAGGAACTTGGTGGTAAAACCCAGAGCTTTCACTGTCCAGCAGCCCCTGGAAAAAAAACCAACAATGTCAAAGCAGATTGCATCATAACTAGTAGATCTCAATGTGCTTAGCTAAGGTCAGTGGTCTTATTCCTTATTTTAATTACAGAAAAACAGAAGTACAGAAAAAATCAATGTGAGTCAGGATGCCACAAACCAAGCTGAGGGCATATCCTGAGACAGGGCATTTATCTTGATGCAGACATGGTCAGTGTTTGTGGAAATGTGGGGATGGGTGCAGTGCAGTCTGGCTGGTCACCTCTCAGTGCCACCATTCTGAGAGGATGGAAGAAGCTTTGTTTCAGTATCAACCCAAGGATGGCACCACCATCCGTGGTGGATGAACTGCAATGATTTTTTCCTTTGGCAAATTACGTGGGAGTCGATTTAAGAGCAATAGTTTCTGTGTCTTTGTCATGTAACTGTATTAATATTGATGCTGTTCACCCTTGAGGAGCCTTTGGAGGCGTCTTGCAGTTCAGTTTGCAGCTGAGTTCTGCAGCCTCACTTTGTTTGTTCCTTTCCAAACAAAGGGATATTTGAAGGGAAAGAAAATCACATGCTCAACAATGCAATGAACTGGAAACAAGAAAAAAATACTTGAAGATATCCTAAGGGACATGTTTGTTGCACCTTATGTTATCCTTGCCCTCTTCTCAGGACTATCCACAAAAATCCTCCTCATTTGCAGCCAGTCCTCTGTGGTCTTTTGAGTTTGGGTGCCTTTTTACAAATTCTTGGCAGGACTTAAGCCAACATCTGAACTTCCTAAAAGAAGCAGCAGATGTACTAGTTGGACAGTTCAATCTTGTTTTAGTTGTCTCAACTTCATCCATACATTGGTTTCTCATCTCCCTGTTTATATATTAAAGGAAACCCCTCAAAGGCTTGAGAAGTTAATTTTGTTATTTGGGCTATGACATTACAGAAAATGCCTGAAATTAATACAAAGTAATGAATCATACTAGGAATGAGAAGGTATTGAACAGAACAAACAGAAATCCTTGCAAATATTGATATAAAAAACTGTTACATTGCTTCTTCAGTGAGGGTGAATTCCTAAAGGTTCATGGTTGTTTTTTGGTGGAGGGAGATGGAATCAAGTACAAAATCATGTCTCTTAAGTCTGAGATACCAGTGAATACTGAAAGCTAAACCAGG
>NW_009953309.1:90846-94114 GCF_000747805.2 Chaetura pelagica
ATTCCTGTGATAGCAGAGCTGGATCTTGGTTGTCAATGACTGTAACTCTGGAATTGAAATATATCCTAGGGTCTGCATCTGATGAAGCTTTTAGTGGAGCAAAAAGAACCAAGGATGGGATTGCCCTGTTTGAAATTGGTCTTTTTGAGATGAATCCCATCTAGGGTCCAACTTGGGCTGCTTAGTAGTGAGACAGCTACATCTGAGCTAGAATTGCAGATGTTTTAAGGGGAAATGAGAGACAACAGATGCTTTTCATGGGTAGGAGGGCAGGTCCACCTTACCAGGGAGGAGAGGTAAATACTTAGTGAAACCCAGAGCCACTGCCTGTCCCTCCGCAGGGGCCCTGCAGCAACATATCATAGTCCAGACCAACTGCTGAATTAAGTTTATGATACCAACTGAAATTTAGACCACCTGGAACATCTGTTCCATGCTGAAAACTGCTCAGATTTACAATCAGAGCACTGTAGGAGTGAGGTGGGTACTGACTGTGCAGGTACCAGAACCTGGAACATCCAAAAGTAAGGCTGAGCTAGGAGGCTGGAAAACATCAGGAACATCTTTGCTTCAGCTGGTGTCAGTCAACAAACAGGGCCAGCCATTGCAGATACTTGTAGTATGTCAGGGCTCTGGATCAGCTCTGGATGTGTTGCTGGTGACCCTCCAGAATCAAATGGAGAGCACAGTTAGGACCAGATAGGTGCTTCCAGCAGTTTGGTGCCATCCTAGTCCTCCTCAGTCTCGTGACAGGCATCCCTGTGTCCACCTCCTCTGCACAGAATGTACTTTATCTGCTGGCTTATGAACTACCCTGAGGAATATGAGCAGCCAGGAGGGGCTGCAGGAATGACACTGGCAGCACCACACCCCTAGCTGCTCATTTTCTGGAGTAGCCTTCTGGTCCAGACAGAGGATTGTTGCAAATGCACCTGGGATGGGGGACACCTGAATTATGAAATGGTAAAGTCTACCCTAGTAACCCACCAGATTTTATAATCTAACCCCTTTATAGTGTTAAGAATGAGTCTTCAGTGAACACCCTTTTCCATCTGTTGCCTACAATGAAAATCAAAGGGAGCTGGTACAGTTTGACATCCCTGTTTGGGTGCCCAAGGCAGGACAGATCATGGCTCTGTGGTGTGCACATCATCTGCACTGTGTCTGCCCAGGGAACACAGTGCCAATCCCCCTCCTGTGGTGGGAAGAAATCCCAGGGTATATCCCTCTGCATGAGTAGCAACCCACTTTCTTTGGGGAAGGGCTGGGGAAAGAACTGCTGCTAATCCCTCAGTTTGGAGCCATTTGATGTATCATCTGAATCCCTCTGACTTCTGAGACACCTTGTAAGGTTACTTAGATCAGACATTTCATGAGATGGGGAGGGAAGCATTAGAGGAAGAAGATAGCCCCTGCCAGAAACAAGTGGGAAGTGCAGGCAAGGAGAATGTGTTTTCTTTTTCTCCATGCTGTCAGAAATGATTGCCTTTGCTTGGATCAATCCAAGCATACTTCATAACCTGTGCAGAGGAGTTTGTTAGATTTATTTTCATAGCTGGCTTGTTCAAGCCTGTTATTAATCCCCTCGTCAGTTCAACTCACTGGAAGAAAACATACCTTCTTAAAGAGTGTTTAGGCTGAAAATAAATGCCTCATTAAGTTAAACATATTAACCTGAAAACAGTGTTTATGTCAAATAGACTAATGAATGTCATTATGGGAAACACACAGTGGAACCTGCAGGAGCTCAGGTGCTGGTTTGGTACCTCCATAACCCCTCATGCCCACACACTCTCACACCTGCCCTGGGAGAGGTGAGGAAGGGAAGAGTAAGACTCAGAGCAGTGTCTTCTCACACAGGGTTGTGTTTCCAATGGTGCTGGGTAACTCTTTACTGAAAGAATATTTAGACAACACAGGTGCTTTCATTCTAGGATAGCTTCCTGCAGAGCCTGGTTTGCCCAGTCTCTTTTGAGTGGTAGGGGAAAATCACCTGGTCATTTATAAAAGCAGTTTGACTACTTTTGCCCTTCCTGAGGGATTTCAGCAGAGAAGAGCAGGACACTTCCTACCTGGGACTCTTGCTTTGGAAAGGATTTGCCCTTGCCTCAGTTTCCCACATAGCATTGTTAAGGTACTCAGAATGGATGTAAATCTGGAAAGCACCTACTACAGAGGCTGCAATCCCATAGAAAACATCTCAAGATTTACCAGGGTAAAAGGCTTATTGGTGACTGGCTGTTTCCCTGCTTCTGTACAGCTTAGACAGTCTCCTTTAACATGAATTTGTTCCCACATTTGGGAAGAGCTTAATGACTCACACAGAGCTCATTGTATTTTTAAGAGTTTGAGGAGTGAAGACAAATTCACTTTTGCCTTTGAGAAGCTGGGGACATTGCATATGTCCTTGGTTGCAGTCCTGAACAACTTGCTGTATGATGTTAGGAAGCCAATTTCAGGGCAGGTGAAAGAGCCAGGAGATGCCCTAGGTCAGCTGGGACACACACGAGGAGCTTTGCCTTCTCTGGAGCTGATGTAGCACATTAATATTCCCAGCCACAGCTTCTCCAGCCCATCTATCCTCCCCAGCACTGAGAGCTGTTCTTGAAGGAAGATCTGATCTGAATGCAGCTCAGAGAAGTCTCATGTAATTCACCCAAATCAAGAAAGAAATAGCCAGGAGGAGATGAAGAGAATGACAGCAACAATCTCATCCTAACGAGCTTTGTCCTTAGAGGTGTTTAATTGAAAGCTTCTACAAAATATGCTCGAACTTCATGCATTAACAAGCTTCATCTAGGACAAATGTAAATCCCTGAGTTGGATATGGAACATTTTAACAGGGAGACAGGCTGGCCATGATCCTTCCCCTGAAAGGTAGGAATGTCAGGCTTCTCCTTCCCTTCATGTCAGAGGGCATGAGCCTAAGAGGTAATAGTGAAGTGAGCTCTGACACAATCTCAGCAAGGTCTCTAAAAATAAGCAAGTAGCCACAAGGCACTTGGTGCTCCCTCCAAGTGATTCAGTCCCTGATGAATCCCCTTCCACAGCAGTGCACTTTTGGAAAGGGAAGGAGTCATTAACCAAGTTCCCACAGAAGCAAATCGACAGAGCCCCTTGTGTGAACAACCTTCCAGCTTCTGGCTTGTGCTTCATGAAAATCTGGGCAGTTGGGTAGTGGTGGTGGCACACGTGCACAGCTCAGCCCAGCTGCATGCCTGCTGTCCCTCCTGTCCCCCTTGGCACTTCCCCTCTCCTTCCTTCTGTG
>NW_009953309.1:94132-98624 GCF_000747805.2 Chaetura pelagica
AAGCTACAGAGCTGTGAAAACCTGGCCTGAAGTCAAGGACAAATTGCTGTTGATTTTATTAGATGAATCTCTGACCAGCATGCCAAGAGCCCAAGCCTGCCCTCTTCATTATGTTTTTCCCTCTGGACCATCCATGGAGTGTGCTGACCACAGAGGCTGGGAGGGTTTGGAGCACATGGTGGGGCTCAGACTGACCTATCTCCTGGGGCAGGGACAAGGTGACCAGTGTGCTGAGCTGGGGCACTGTGTGCTGGCACAGGGCAGAGAGCACCCATGAGTATCACACAGTGCTGGGGGTTGCAAGGGACCTCTGGAGATCATCCAGTCCAACCTCTGCTACAGCAGGATCCCATATAGCAGATCCCACAGGATCCAGGTGGGTTAGGAATGTCTCCAGGGATGGAGACTCCACAGCCTCCCTGGGCGGCCTGGCTCAGGGCTCTGGTACCTTTACAGTCAAGTCAAGAAGTATTTTCTTATATTTAGGTTCAACCTCCTGTGCTCCAGTTTGTGACCATTTCCCCGTTCTGATATTTCAGTTAAATCTCCCTCTTCCAGTTTCAATCCATCCCCCCTTGTCCTCTCCCTCCCTGCCCTTGTCCCAAGTCCCTCCCCAGCTTTCCTGGAGCCCCTTCAGGCCCTGGAAGGTGCTCTAAGGTCTCCCTGGAGCCTTCTCTTCTCCAGGCTGAACACCCCAGCTCTCCCAGCCTGTCCCCAGAGCAGAGCTGCTCCAGCCCTTGGATCATCTCTGTGGCTCCTCTGGACTCTCTCCAGGAGCTCCATGTCCTTCCTGTGTTGGGGGCTCCAGACCTGGACACAGCTCTCCAGAGGGTCTCCCCAGAGCAGAGCAGAGGGGACAATCCCCTCCCTGGCCCTGCTGCCCACACTGCTGGGGATGCAGCCCAGGACACGGGTGGTTTCTGGGCTCCAGCACACGGTGCTGGGTCATGTTGAGCTTCTCATCCACCGTCACCCCCAAGTCCTTCTCCTCTGGGCTGTAAGAGAAGCTTTGTTGCTGTCTCTCCTGCCAATTTGCTGCAGTGTTTCCTTGGTTGCACGAAGGTGTTTACCTGAGCTGCTGATGGAGGGACTCACAGGAGTTGCTTTAAGTGGCAGAACGTGGCTTTATTGCACATTGATGACACAACTCTTCGTAGTTAGGCCAAGTATTGCTTTCATCTCACCAGGCTTTAATTTACCCCTCACTCCTTATGTGATTAGCCATTTAGTACTTGCTAATATATCTAATTTCCACAGGCTCTAGGTGAGGTTTTTTTAAAAAAAAAAAAGAAAAGAAAAAGAAAAAAGATCCTTCCATGCAAAATACCCTTTTTGAGAAATGAAATAACTATCTCCAAGGCCTAACTAAATTACACTCTTATCAACTGAAGGGAAATAATCCACTTGAAACATGAAATACAAGTAGAATGAAAAGCCTTTGCAAGTTGCAGTGGAAGAAGAACACAGTGTGAGTCTCAAATAGCTCTGCTTTATCCATAAGGAAAAATTCATTTTTTCTTGGAATCATTCCCTCTTTCAATATGAAATGTAATTCCTCAATTGCTCAGCCTTCCAACTTGCCTTCTGATAAAATAAAAGGGAAATAATCCCTCTATTTGCAGAAGTTCTGAGAAGAGTGTTGAGATTGTTTGAAGCTCAGCAGGACCACCTTCTACAGATGTTGATGAGATTTCTTCTTTGTTTTGTGGGAGAACAGTTGTATTTGCTGGGTTGTGCTTTGGAGTTTAGATTAATTCTCATTATTTGGACTTCCCAGCACAGGTCTGTAGGTGTTCTCAGCCAAGATATTCTCAAAATACTGCTTTTACTTCTCCTTGTAAATTAAGAAAGCCTGAAGAAAGGAAGAGATTTGTAAATAAAAGCCACAGCCCCCCTTCTGGGAAGGTTAATTCAGGTTTCTCATTAAAGACTCCAGTTTCTGTCTCTTCCTCTCTATTCCCTGCTAAAGACAACCTTTTATCCCTTGTAATGGAACTATTGAGTTCCATCAGGTCGAATCAGTGGAACAACTCTCCTTAGAGCAAATTGAGAGTGAAAGTCCAGCTAATGACTCAGGGCTGTGCAAAGATCTGCCTTGCCTTGCCAGCCTGGGCAGAGGAAATAGCAAAGCCCTTCTCCAGCAATGAGGGCTCGTGTCTGAGCCCAGTGTCCATGGGCTCCCAAAGGGAACTCCCCTGGAGTTACTTCCTGGTGCCTTGAAGCTGCAGCACCTCTGGGGAGTGACACCCTGCAGGTACCCAGCCCCAGCAGCTAAAGAATCAGAATCCCAGACTGGTTTGGGTTGGAAGGGACCATAAAGACCACCCAGTCCCAACCCCCTGCATGGGCAGGGACACCTCCCACCAGCCCAGGTTGCTCCAAGCCCCATCCAACCTGCCCTTCAACACTGCCAGGGATGGGGCAGCCACAGCTTCCCTGGGCACCCTGGGCCAGGCTCTCACCACCCTCACACCCAACAATTCCCTCCTCATCTCCAACCTCAATCTCCCCTCTGCCAGTTTCAATCCATCCCCCCTTGTCCTCTCCCTCCCTGCCCTTGTCCCAAGTCCCTTCCCAGCTTTCCTGGAGCCCCTTCAGGCCCTGGAAGCTGCTCTAAGGTCTCCCTGGGGCCTTCTCTTCTCCAGGCTGAACACCCCAGCTCTCCCAGCCTGGCTCCAGAGCAGAGCTGCTCCAGCCCTTGGATCATCTCTGTGGCTCCTCTGGACTCTCTCCAGGAGCTCCATGTCCAACATCAATCTCCCCTCTGCCAGTTTTAATCCATCCCCCCTTGTCCTCTCTCTCCCTGCCCTTGTCCCAAGTCCCTCCCCAGCTTTCCCCTGCCTGACACCCTGCAGGTTCACAGCAGCTGCTGAGCCATTCTCACCCTGACTCATCCCAGTTCAGCTCATAAAACTCCAGCCTCGCTGCCTCCTCCCACATTCCCCACACACGCTGCTTTTCTTGCCACTTTTGCCCCTTTCAAAAATTTCTCTTTTAAAAACTGATTATTACTTACTATCCAGAGGAGAACTGCAAAGATCTTTGTGACCCAGAGTGCAGGATATAAACCATCTCCTTGCTGAGTGTTCAGGAAAAAAAAAAGGAATGATGCAGGTTTTGCTACCCAGGCAGAAACAAGAGGCATCACTGGCAGGAATCTCATCCAAGCATCACTGCAAACAGGCAGTAGATCTTGAATTAACAATAACTTGCAGTGCTTATTATGCCTAGAACAAGCAAACTAAATTCACAGATAAATGAAGCTAATTTAACATGTGGCTATAAAAGTTAAAGCTTTCCTTGGTTGTTTAGGGTTTGGGTTTTCTTTGTGATAAAGATTCTTTGGGGTTTTTTTAGCTTGGTTTTTGTTTTGGGTTTTCATTTGGTTCTTTTTTAGTGCTGCAGCAAAGAGGCTTGCAAAGTGCTGCTCTGTTTAAAAAACAATGCTGCAAACTGCAGCACTGGTTTAGCTTTTAGACCCACTTGGAACAAATGTTACCATTGGCTTTTGAAAAGGCTCCAGAGGAGCACAGGCCAAGGGCTGCACCCTCCAACCACACCTGTGGCCAAGTCTCTTAGATCAAGGCATGATGGGCACCATTGATGGAACCCCCCTTGCACTCCATCTTCCTTCCAGTGCTGCAGAAATTGTCCTGACATGGCCAAGACTGCAAAACCTGCAGCCTCCAAGACCTTAGTGCCCAGCGAAGAAGGATTCCTGACCCAAACATGAAAGGATCCCCTCTCCAGGCCATGGACATCAGGCAGTGGTGGCAGCCGGTTGCACGAAGGTTTTAAAGCCACCAGTTAGAGAACTGGACGTCCTGCAGGTCTTGATGGCAGCACTTCCCATACAGCCAAGATGACTGTTTGGTGTCTGAGCTGTGTGGACAGGACTAATACTTGGTTTTGCAGTTCTCTACTCCTGAAGTCAGGCATCCCAATGGCCTGCACTGTCCCAGGAGGGGAGAAAGAGCATTAACCCCTACTAAGATGGACTCAATACAGATTGTGTTGATACTGCCCCATTGGGGATAAATGGTATTTACCACTTGGACTTTGGGGTCTTTTTTCCCTCCATAAACTGATGCCCACACTTGGGTTGTTTGGTGTGTAACTGCCTTGTTCTGTGTAAATATAGAGCAGAGGAGTAAGGAGCAGTGAGGAGATCAGGCAGAGCCAGGCCTTCTCTGAGGGAGCTTTAATGAACTGAAGAGCTCCAGTGCTCCCAAACAACAACTGCTGGTGCTCCACAAGACATCTGGTAATGAAATTTTAACAGCTGCAGCTGGAATCTAAATTACAGATTCCAGGATGCACCAAATGGAATGTGAATGCATCGGATGCTGGGAACTCCATGGTCAGATGCAATTCCTAAGAGCTTTACTGTCATCATAAAAAAGGGATCTTTCCAAGCACCTGGGATTACTGATGAAACTCTCAACACAAGACCCATTAGACTCAATCACACTGTCCTGGTTTGAGCCAGGAT
>NW_009953309.1:99059-103685 GCF_000747805.2 Chaetura pelagica
AAAAAGAGAGAGACTTGGCTGGATCGAAAACTAAACTACACAGCTTTAATTAAAACACTAATGAATGATAGAAAAGAATATATACAATTATACACAAATATATATTCAGGTATGGGCAAAAGCCTCTTGCTTCCCCTCATCCCCAGCAACTCCCACAGCACTTCTCTGAACTGGGAGGAGTCCTGAGGAATCCTGGAGCTGCTGCTGGACACACACAGAAGTGGAGGAGCTTGCAAACCAACCCAGCACATGACCAGAGGGATGGATGCACACCCCAAGGTTCTGGGCATGATTGCAGTGCAAATCCAGTGAGTAGCTCTGCTCCAAGGAAAAGCCTCAGGATGTGGGAACAACCACTGGGACTGCTGTGCAGGGAAATGGCATGGCAGGGAAATCAGAACAGATCTCTCAGGAATGAGGAATGGCTGCCTCCTCTTTCCTCACATGCACAATAAATAAAGGGAGGGCACTGGGAGATCTTAAAAAGCTCTAAGCCCATTATCTGCTAATGTTATTAATAGCATTCCTGACAAATGCCTTGAGGCAGCAAGGAAACATTGCTGAGGGCATTCAGCACTTCAGGAGTTGGACATATTTAGGCCATTTAAAACAATTTCTTTTGGCACATCTGCTGCAGATGGTCCAGTAGAGAAGGCATTAGTCTGGCAGACTTGAGGAGTTTTGTTTGTTCTCTCTTAATTTTGTGATCCATGACCTTGAGTTAGTCCTCAAGGTGGTACCCCCCTCAACTCTGAGTTGCAGACAAGGATGTTTACCAGCATTTATTAACTTTTTTGAGATCTCAGTGTCATTGAGATATTGCTAATGAATGTTACTGTGATAAACTCAACCTACTGCCTATGTGGGGTTTTTTTGCAATTCTGCCTTTGGAGACTGGAGCTGACAAGGAATTAGACACTGAAGATGTTGAGGCTGACTCAGGGCTCTTTGTACCAGGCTCTGTTCTGTGATTTGGCTCATGAATAAAATTCCCAAACACTAACAAACTAATCCAGCAGATACCTAGCCCAGCACCCCTGCCAGAAAGCTGATGGACTTCCAGTAGCCACTCGTGTCCTGTTCTGTGTTAGAACACTGGCACGCACCCTGCAGCAGTGGAAAAGGTGGATGTTCACAGTTCTTGAGTACATTACAGTTCCTATTTCTCTCCTCAGGGTGATGGAAAGCAGCAGGTACAGGTACCTGCCTTGACCCACCTGCAGGGAGAGGTGGGAGCAGCAACAGACACTGACCCAGCTGGGGTGGTCACAGGTCACTGCTCTGACAAGGGAACAGAGAAGAGTTGAAGGGCAGGTTGGATGGGGCTTGGAGCAACCTGGGCTGGTGGGAGGTGTCCCTGCCCATGCAGGGGGTTGGATCTAGATGATCTTTCAGGTTCCTTCCAACCCAAACCAGTCTGGGATTCTGTGATAACATGTCCAAAGCTGATAGTCCATCCATATACACCCTTGAGTGCATCTGAAAGTAATATACTTTCCCTTCCCAAAATGTGTACTGAGAACTTAGCAGTGGACGTGCTAGTCCTCACATCTGGGCTGGAGTTCATGCTTTAATTAACAGTATGGGAGGCTTAGTATGGTGGGATTTACTCCTTGCCTCTGGACAGGGCTTTGCAGTTTGCTTTACTATTTCATTTCTTCTTGTATTTCATGTAACCAACACAAAGCAATTTTATCTCATTTTCAGTTTTCAGTCCAAAGATCTGGAAAAATTGAGAATGACATCACTTCTGCAAGTAGAAAGTGTAATTCAGTAGCAAAAGGTGGTCAGAATATTTCTTGATTCTGGTGTCAGATAGAGCCATTACAGCTTAAGCTGCAATTGATTGCTCAGCTGTTATATATGTGAAGTGCCCCACAGGTCTTGGTAGGTAATTCTGCTTAGATATATCCCACACTACAAACAACCCCTGCACTTTCCAGAAACCAGTGTTTTCTCTCTTGGAGGGTTCCAAGGGTTGGGACAGCAAGAGATTGTTCAGATTGCATTTGTAGGGAGGAATGACCCCAGAGATGAGCACCAGGAAATGCCCAAATCAGTCAAGGCTTTAGAAACAGACTGGGAAAAAAACAACCCCAAGACTGGAAGAGCTAGAGAGGAAAAGAGTGCAAAAAAGGTGGGTGCTGTGCCCTGGTACCTGCAGACTGGAGTGTTGAGTTGTGCCCCAAATACCCAGTTCTCCATTTAGATTCTGCAAGCAGCAAATTGTACCCAGCTGCTCAGCAGCATCAATGGTGCCTTTCTCTTCTGCTACGTGTCACTTATTGCTTTGCATAATGTTTTCCTCACTCATTTCCATATTCCTCTCCATTGTAGTGAGAAACTCATAAATCAGGGAAATTTGTAAGGTTTTTATTTTAAACCCCATTTGCTGACTCCAACATTATTCAGAAGTTGGGTTCTTTTGGGTTTTTTCCAACAGAGAGACAGCAAATAATTGAACAACTGGTTTTCAGGTGATTTCTATCTGGTGTATTTTTGAAGCTGTTTTTCACTTCTTTCCAAATGTCTGTGAGCCTTTTCATTAGTGATTATGTGAAAACACTGAAATAATCACTCAAATGTTTATATTTAATGAAAACTTAATTATGAGTGAACAACAAAAAGCCAATGATTCTAAATAATCACTCCCAAAAAAAAAATACAAAAAAAATTTAATAATAGCAGCCATAAAAAATATCAGTATTTTTCTCATATTTTTTGGAAGCAGAGGCACTACTTGTTAAAAAAAAGAAATCAATAAGTACAACTAGTATTTCAGCTTCTGATTATCTCATTATCTCACCATTTTTGCAAGTGCAGAGCTGCAAAGTGCCTTCAGTTAATCATAAAAGCATCCAAAAGACTTTTAAAAGCTTCAGGGCTAAATGAAGTCATTATAATTGCAGGCAGACCTAATCAGCCCTTCCACTGCTTTGTTGTGACCATGTGCAGGGTTTGCAAGCCTGCCAGCCTGTGCCTGGGTCACTCTAGTGTTTGGTGTGACCCACCCATGGAGCACCACGAGCTCCTGAAGCTTGAGCTAAGGTTGCATCCTCACCCTGCCCTTCCTTAGAGATCACCAAAGGGCAAGGAAAAGCTGTGGTGGAACTCTCAAACTCAACCTGCTGAGCCTGTTTCTCAGTAGCTATTCTGCTTTTTAAGACCTGTTTTCTATTAATTCTGTTCTTTCTCCAGCAATATCTCTAAGGATGGTGACCACCCACCCCCACGTCTGGCATCCTTGTCTTCCCTTCTGCTGCTCCTGTAACAGCTGGGAAGGAATTAGTTCCTGTGGTCTTAATTCAGCTGTCTGAACAGGAGAGTTGCTCCTGTTTGACACACTCTGGCAAGTCCTGCTGGCCTTGAGCTGGGGGTCCCAGTGGTCTCAGGTCTCTCCCAGACTCTGCTGTAAGATCTGCCACATCCTGGCAGTGTCCAGGATAGACATCTCAGGCAGAACTGGGTGCCTGCCTTTAGGGAAATTCATCAAGCCCCATTTTTCTCCATTTCCTCTTGCTTCTCAAAGCACTAATGACTTAGGAACTGAACACATGCTCATCTGTGAGCAACTCACTCCCCCTCTAGAGCCCAAAAGAACCTTTTTGAAGACCCATCTTAGGACTTGCCTCTTGAATGAATTTGGAGCTTTTCCTCCAAAGGAAATTCAGAAGCAACCCAAGGGGACACAGAGGTTCTCAGGCTGGAAATATGGACCATGTTCTCACAGGATCTGAGGTGCCAGACAGGATGAATTACTGCTCAAAATGCATTAAGCCTTTTTTTTAATGTTCCAAGCAATTGTACAGTGGAAGCCACTGGTGGTGCTGATTGAAATTCCTGTAACCATATTAGGGGAGGAAGCAGGTGCCAGACACATGATCATCCATATGCCCAGCTAAATCTACTCAGAATTGATTAAGTTACACTGAAGGAGACCTAGAAATCAATCTGTTCAGGCTTGCTGGTGGAAAAATGACACACTGGAGGTGACACAACTTAATTCTATTTTCATCACTCCCTCTCTCATGCGAGCAGGATGGGCATATTGCATCTCACATGTTGTCTCCCCAGGTAATTATATTTGCAAAGATAATCAGCTGTCAGAGTAATAATAATGAAATACTTTTCACCAATCACATGCCTTTCTGGGCCATCTCAAGCAACTTAGACTTTTCAGGCAAATGCAATCAAATCCAAAGCAGGGAACAGTTTTTGGTAGGGAAGGAATGGAAATTCTCATTCTAGAGATGGTTCAGTCCCAATGGCAGTTTGTCCAGAGCAGGGTTTAAAGTGTTCTAATAGTTGATATTTTCTGTGATTTTTACAGTGCTGAGCACAAAAAGATCTTGACTCAGGGCTGCATTTGCTGCAAGAGTATAATTCTTACAAGCTAGATTGATGTAACACTTTTTAGATGAACTGCATCATCCAGAGCCATGTCTTAAACTGAAGCCTAAATTTTGTTCTGTATTATTTCAACCATGCTGAAAACATCTCAGTCATAATAAGGGAACTTTACTGCTCTAAAAGCAGTGTTTTAAGTCTGATTCCAGGTGAAAGCTGCATGGATTAGACCTGATTCTTCATCAGAGAGTTCTAGTAGATGTGGCCTGATTCAGGTTA
>NW_009953309.1:104038-112630 GCF_000747805.2 Chaetura pelagica
TTCCTGCTGTAGAAGGAAAGGGAGAATTCATCCTTTATAGGCTGGGTCTCATGAAATCAGTGACAGTTCATCTGGCAATAGGAACTCAAGGGCAGATCTTCATCAGCACCAGATGAGCTCTCTGGAGCAGGGCTGCTCACTCCAGATAAGGACCTGGCACCATCAAGTCTTGTCAATCCCCTCCTTGTCTCCCGCCTTGGACTAACATGACGTGTGTCATGGGAGCAGCTCTGCAAGGAATTGATTTTTTAGCAAGTCTGTACAACAGTCAAAGCAAGGAAAGAATCACTAGAAACTCAGCTTCCTCTTTTGCCCCTTGCCTTGTTTCCAAGCCCACAGCTTTCCCTTCCAGTCAATAACATTAACTCTCAGAAGTATCATTTTTCTAACCTCTCTCTCAAGACAAGCTTTTCTACATCTGGATTTGAATTAATTATATTGTGTTGTCACTTCAATGGTGAATTCTCTAACTTGGCAACCCATAAAGATCTGTTTCATCTTTGCTTCTCATCCCCAGTTTCCTCTCCATTTCAAAATGAACAATTCAGTTGACATTTCTCCACAGACCTTTATATTTATTTCTCTTTAACAATCAAAAGACTGGGATCAAAGGTTGAAATGTCACCTGAAATACAAACAACAATATTTTGTTTTGACTATCTGGGAACAGGATATTGATGTAATAATGAAACAGTCTTGCAGTTCCAGGACTCCTTTGAGTGGCTGGGATTGACCAACTTTTGTCCATGATATGTGGTGACATTTTACCCCTCCTAAGAAAGGTTTGCAAGGTGCTGGGGAGTTGTTCTGACTTCATTTGTTGAATTACCCAGTCATTCATTACAAATACATTTCTCTGGGCTTTTTGCCAATATTTTTCATCAAAAATGACATGAAGACAAATATTGTCATTATTTATCCAGCTGTGCAGTTACATTTATATTCTCTGCAGGACTGAACCCATTATCAGAGCTAAATAACACTGATAATAAAAGGGTTATCTCTCCACTACAGTGCAGCCAGTGTCAACCCCTGCACCTGAGCAATATCAAATCCCTTCTGTGCTGATTTAATAACCCTCCACACCCACTTTGTTCAGGCGTAGACTTGATCTATAATCTTCCAATTCAACATATTTTCAACTCAATCCAGCCAGTTGTGGTGGTTTTTTTTAAAGCAAAATGTTTCACAACAGTGTGTTGAATGTGATGAATTCACATTTCAGGAGGAGAAAAGAAATACTCAGACTGTTTCATTATTACATCAATATCCTATTCCCAGATTGTCAAAACAAAACATTTTTATTTGTATTTCAAGTGACATTTTGTTTAGAAGTATCTTTGTTTTACAATATAAATATTCCTTTAAAAATATGTAACCAACTTGGAACATTTCTCTTTCATAAAACAAAATGTCTTCATTATCCCCAAATGCCTTTTTAAAACACACACACAGGACTGGCATTTATATTTTTACTTTTACACTGTTCAATAGCAGAAAACAAACTTGATAAGAAATGGAATACATGATTCCTGCCCATTTCTTGCAGCTCCCAGGAAATGCTTGCAGAAGAAGCTGCAGCAAACACAAGTTGAGTGTTAACTCAGTGGCCACATCTGGAATTCTGTGCCCAGTTCTGGGCTCCCCAGTTCAAGAGAGACAGGGAACTACTGGGGAGAGTCCAGTGGAGGGAACAGAGGTGATTGGGGGTTGGAGCATCTCCCTGATAAAGGCTGGGAGAGCTGGGACTGTTCAGGCTGGAGAGGAGAAAGCTGAGGGGAGACCTTATCTCAGGGTGCAGGGAGGATGGAGCCAGACTCTGCTCAGCAGTGCCCAGGGACAGGACAAGGGGCAATGGGCACAAGATGGAACATGGGGGGTTCCATCTACATATGAAGAAAAACTTCCTTACAGTGAGGGTGACAGAGCCCAGGGACAGGCTGCCCAGGGGGTTGTGGAGTCCCCTTCTCTGGAGACATTCCCAACCCACCTGGATGCAGCCCTGTGGGATGTGCTCCAGGGGATCCTGCTTTAGTGGGGGGTTGGACTGGATGATCTCTAGAGGTCCCTTCCAACTCTGACAATTCTGTGAACTCAGCACCCTGCCTGTGCTTTTCCTCCCTGGACTAAGAGGAGTTTCAAGTTGTAGTTGTTGCCTTGTAGCAGCCTGGTCCTCCAGGAGCAGGAGAAAGCCTGGCCATGGGTTTCTCCAAGACACTGCAGAAACCACCTTGACTGCTCTGGTCCTACACTGAGAAAGAGGTGAGAAAGGCACAAGCCACTGCAGCATCCCTCGTGGTGCCTTGAGACTGGGCAAGAACCTCTCCAGCTTCTACTATAGTTCACCCCTTCTCAACCCTGACAAGGAGAAAAGAGCTGGGGATCAGGTAAGGCCAAGGATGCCCCTCTCCCTCTCTCAAGCAACTCTTAAGTTCCTTGTGTGTGTCTCTTCAGGTAGGAGATTTTGAAAGGTTTATGAGATAATGGAAAATTGATAATATGTGTAATCCTCAAGAAACAATCACCTTCATTCTACATATGGTTGGATATGCTCCCCAACCACCCCCCTCACATGCAGATCCACATCCACCTCCCTAGATCTGACTCCAAGGATAAGACATTCCAGCTCCTGCCTGTTGATAGGTGACCAAAGCTGCCTTCTTTGGCTCAGCTTCAGTCAGCCTCTGAGATTAGACTGAGATTAAATATTTGGTGTGTGTGTATTTTAAGGGGAAAGATTAATTGAACTTTATTATAGGTTTAATGCTTCAGTCTCAATTTGCATGTTAAAAGGCCTGATCTCATCCAGCCTCAGAATCCTGCTTTTCGTGTTTACCACCTAGGATTGATTCACTGTTTGATAGGTTATAATTAAAGGAGGCACATTAAGGATTTAATAGTGCTTCTTATTGTTAAAAAGGATTAAAGGGGAGTTAGAATTCATACTTTAAATTAATGACTTTGATTAAAGGAGGGCATGAGGGGATCCTCTGATCCTGACTCCTGTTCTGACCTTGAGAACGTTACCAGGGCCCAGGACCTGTTCCTAAAAGCTAAAGCTCCTTCCTAACTCAGCTTCTGGTGCACATTTGGGCTTAACTCCTCTGCCCAGCCAGTTGGTCAGTTCTCTTTGTAAAAGCTGGTGAATGGGAGGTTGCCAGTTTGTGAAGAGGGGTCTTTTCCAGCCCCATCAGAAGAGCAGTTTTGCAGGACCGAGCCCAGATTCCCGTGTTGTGTGAGGCTCATTCACTGACCATGAGCCAACAATGTGCCCTCACAGCCAAGGGGGCCAGGGCCATCCTGGGGGCATTAACAAAAGTGTGGCCAGCAGGTCAGGGAGGTTCTCCTCTCCCTCTACTCTGCCCTGGTGAGGCCTCACCTGGAGAACTGTGTTCAATTCTGGGCTCCCCAAGTCCAGAAGGATGAGGAACTGCTGGAGAGAGCCCAGCCCAGGGCACTGAGATGATGAAGGGACTGGAGCATCTGCCCTGTGAGGAGAGGCTGAAGGACCTGGGGCTGTTTTCAGCCTAGAGAAAAGGAGGCTGAGGGGGGACCTCATTAATGCTTATAAATATCTACAGGGGGTGTCAGGAGGATGGGCCAGACTCTTCTCATTGTTGTCCAGTGACAAGACAAGGGGCAATGGGCACAAACTGGAGCATAGAAGGATCAAATTAAATATAAGGACAAAATTTCTTGACTGTGAAGGTACCAGAGCCCTGGGCCAGGCTGCCCAGGGAGCCTGTGGAGTCTCCATCCCTGGAGACATTCCCAACCCACCTGGATCCTGTGGGATCTGCTCTAGTGGATCCTGCTCTGGCAGGGGGTTGGACTGGGTGATCTCCAGAGGTCTCTTCCAACCCCACCACTCTGTGATGCTGTGATTCTGTGATAGATATGGGTGCTGTCTGAAGAAATCAGACTCCCTGCAACAATGCACACATTTCTTGCTGAAGGTATTTGATTCATCATAACCAGTGAGTAGCAAATATGTTTCAGCTGCAGAACAGGGACCTGGCTTTTAGGGTCAATGTGCTAAAGATTTCTTGGAGTTTTATCATGGAATGTACAAAGCATGTTGTCTGTGTTGAGCAGCAGTGATGGGAAGGAGTTAATTTGTGCCTTGGTGCATGATTGCATCATGAATGTGCAACAGTTTCATTAAAACAGGGAAAAATTCCACTTCACTTCTTTAAAAGAGAGTTCAGTTGAAAAATGACCATGAAATATTTCCTTGTTCACTCATTTCTGGTACATGCAACATTTTCTACAGGATTCATCCAGAAATGGTGGGAAATCTTCAGTTGTGAGGTAGCACAATACAGCACAAAGGGGAAAAACCAGCCTAGCATGAAAAGCACTGAAAAGGGAATATTTTACACCAATTCAACAGAAAGCAGAAGCCTTTCAGCTTGAAATATGTCAGCCTGTTTATCTCCATTTAAAAATATCTCCTTGAAACACTTGTGGAGTTTAAATTCAATAACAAGCATTTGCTTTCCAGCAGCTTTTGGGATGAAAACAAAGTATTGAAATGGGGATTTGCCACAGACTAGTAATCCCATATTTTGCTCAACTTTAACCATATGGCTTCTGCTTCATACTTAGAGAATCTGAGTTGTGGAACAAGAGAGTCAAGAATTAGGAACAGCTCCTCCACAGACTGAGTAGCAAATACCCTTCTTTCCCATTATCCTTCTTTTCCTGCAAATATAGATGTGAAGAGTGGATGGTGTTTGAATCATGAGGGCTTCAGTGGGACCACATGGAGAGGAGCTGTGAGCTGCCTTTCTGCACCATGGCAAAATTAAATTGTAGCCTGGAAGAAACGTTGACTCAAAAAGCTTTTCAGAAGTCAAACATGCAGCTCTGAATCACCTCTTGTTGAGGCAGAGGAACCATTTTTTGAAATCCATCTGTGTCCTGGGCTGCATCAAAAGCAGCATGGCCAGCAGGGCCAGGGAGAGGATTCCCTCTTCTGCTCAGCTCTCAGGAGAGACCCCACCTGGAGAAATGTGTCCAGGTTTTAGGTCCCCAACATAAGGACATGGAGCTGCTGGAGAGAGTCTAGAGGAGCCACCGAGATGATCCAAGGGCTGGAGCAGCTCTGCTCTGGGGACAGGCTGGGAGAGCTGGGGTGTTCAGCCTGGAGAAGAGAAGGCTCCAGGGAGACCTGAGAGCAGCTTCCAGGGCCTGAAGGGGCTCCAGGAAAGCTGGGGAGGGACTTGGGACAAGGGCAGGGAGGGAGAGGACAAGGGGGATGGATTAAAAGTGGGAGAGGGGAGATGGAGGTTGGAGATGAAGAGGAAATTGTTGGGTGTGAGGGTGGTGAGAGCCTGGCCCAGGTTGCCCAGGGAAGCTGTGGCTGCCCCATCCCTGGCAGTGTTGAAGGGCAGGTTGGATGGGGCTTGGAGCAACCTGGGCTGGTGGGAGGTGTCCCTGCCCATGCAGGGGGTTGGAACTGGGTGATCTTTAAGGTCCTTTCCAACTCAGATTATTCTGTGAGTCTATGATGTGATTCTATGACCATTGCTACAAGTCAGAGATGTCCCTTGGGGCGATCTCAGCAGATTCATGCCAGAGTCTTCCTCAGGCTAAGAGCTGGGACATGGAATTCAGCTGGGGGCAAAGCTAGATAAGCTGGAGAGGAATTTTCTGCTTCTGGTCAGGGTGCCCCTGTTCACAGGCTGCTCATCACACACCTTTCAGGCAGTTCCCTGGAAAAGGGAAATCTTTCCTGATGTATAAGTGGAAGCTACACATGATCTAAGCTGTGTTTTGGACCAAAAAAGCCCAACTGCAGACCCCAAATAATAATGATCAGATTATCTCCCTGGTAAAGTGCAAATTTCAGTGCTTTTGCTCCCAGAGCAGGATCTTCCTTGCACATGCAGACCAGCCTGGCAGCTACAGGACATTGCTGCAGACACATGATGTTTGACTGAGTGATGCTGATTTATCAGCTGAAGATGATCCTTGTCTGACATCCTTCTTTTTTATCTTGGAGGACCATGGGCTGGATGACCATCTGCTCCCATCTGCTCTTAAATTATTCATCTCCAATAAGAGCTGAATTAAAATTTCATAAGACAGTTGTATAATAGTGGAATTCAAGCTAATAGCAGCGAATGCATTTCCTGAGATTTGTAAATGGAGCAGCATGATCCTTCATCTTTAACCAGTCTTGTTAACTCTACTGATCGTTTTACCATGAGCATCTGGTTTGTGGAACTAATCATTCTGCCTCTACCTATGGAAAATACAGTTTTTTAAAGTTAATCAGGGCTATAAGGTTTGTCCATGTTTTAGGCACAACCTGAGCTCTTGGTCACTCATCACAACTGTTCAATTGGACAAAGAGCATTTTTTATAAAAAATGCACCATACCCACATATGTGTTAAAAGCAGAACACTAAGCATGGGTATTAATCAACTTATTAATTTATGGTACAATTAATTTTTAAACTATATTTGCCCAGCTTTACCACTGCTGAATGTCAATATGTCTTTTCTGCAGAGTTGCTTAACTTGAATTTTTTACCTAATACACCTTCAGCATTTATTCAAAGTGCAGTTATTAACTGGGAGATGAAATATGCTCTTGGAATTGCAAATAAAGAAATTCATTTCACCTGCCTACACAAGCCTTCCCAGCTGATTCCATGCAGATGCTGGGTAGGCATGACTGGAGGAGGTTAAAAAAAAGGCCAAGGGTGTAAATGGATGTGAATTAAAACCTCAAGGGATAGGGATGCCAGGGTGTGGAATGAGCAGACAGGAGCAGCTCCAAGGCCCATGGGACTCATGGGCTGGCAGTGTTGAAGGGCAGGTTGGATGGGGCTTGGAGCAACCTGGGCTGGTGGGAGGTGTCCCTGCCCATGCAGGGGGTTGGGATCTAGATGATCTTGAAGGTCCCTTCACACCCAAACCAGTCTGGGATGAGTGTTGGAGGAAAAGCCAACAGAGCATTCCAGAGCGGGAATCACAAGGTGCCTCTTTTTGTCTCCTGGAAACAAACTGTCTTTGATCCTTTTTTTATGCCTTCAGCTGTGCCAGAGCACCTCCACTTTTTAATGAATTGCACCATTTGCTTTTCAGGTGCTCCACCTGTGAGTTGCCAGCAAGAGAGCCCTCCAGCAGCATGATCCATTTCTAGTGCCAGCTTTATAGTCTTACAGATAAAACTGGCAAGTCAAAGCAAATACCTGTCAGTGGCATCAAACTGTTGACTCTGCAGTTCCCTTGAACTGCTGTTTGGGAACAGAGGGGAAGGAGTAGTGCAAGCATTACCTCCCAGCCTTGTAGATTCATGAGTTAATAGGATCATGAAGTGGAGATGTAGTAGAGTCCTAGGAAAGACTGTGCAAGAATGGGGGGAGTTGTAACCCTTTTTTCTGTCAGGAGGGGCAACTCAGCCCCAGGACCCATGCTCCAAAGCTCTGCATTTTGCTGCATGAATCAAGATTCTTCCAGTCTCCCTAAAGGAGATTTAGTTGAAATTCAGCCTTTGCTGTGAATTTCCCCCCAGCTTTTCTTTTGATCTAATCATTTCAACCCTCAAACCTGCTTCACCCATCTCTCCAACCCAACCAAGTGGACCATTGGGTGAGGGGACAGTTTCTCTGGCACGAAGCTGAGGTTGCCTTGGTCCCAAGGAAGTTGGTGATGAGATGCTAAATGGAGCCAACAGAGTCTTGCCAGCGATGAGAGTAAAGAACAGGCTTAGTCAGCCTCTTTAGTCATTTACCCTCTGCCTTGCCAGCTATTGGCTGCACCTTGGGCCCAAAGGATGAGGATTTTTGTAATGAAATTTTAGATGACAAAGAGCTGGTAGCCTGGTCTGAGCTGGACACCTCTGCACTGCTGCCAGTGGGGAGAAACAGGAACTTTGAGGGGTGATTCATCTGACCTGCCTTGGGTACTTGGCATTTGGTGAGAGGAATGTCCTGCTGGATATGGCCATGTCCTTCCAGTGACTACAGGGGGAAGCTGGGGACACCAGCTCACTCACAAACACACTGAGTTTAGCCAGCTCTTTTAGGTCAGGCTATTCACAGCTGAACTTTTCAGGGTATCTGTTGGTGGAAGAGGCTCTGGGCTTCAGCCAGGCTGAAACCACTCCAGTCTCAGTGGAGCAAAGACAGTTTGTGTTCCTGGGAAGGTACCAGCCATGCTCTCCCCTTCCCATGTCAAATGGCTTTGGAGCTTGTTCTCCAATTCATACATACCTGAGTCTGGCTTACAATAATGTTCAGTCTGAACTTGAGAGCAGAGTTTGAACCTAAACTTGAGAGAGTGTGCAGACCCACAGAGGGGACAATAAACCTCTGACAGGTACACTAACCTCACACTGTGCTCTTCAGTAGAGTTCAGCAGTGAAAACATGAACATGTGAGCAAAAAAGAGCTGAGAGGTACACGGGGCTGGGAAGTGCACACAGCATCAGGTTCTTCTGTGCTGATATTTTTGTTCATTAACTCTCTGATCTTTCCACATGCTGCCATCTGTGGAAGGCACACATTGTACATATGGGATTTTTATTCATGCTGTCAGGAGGAGCTGGATTATTTCCAAATAAATCAGCTCTTTCCC
>NW_009953309.1:112743-119026 GCF_000747805.2 Chaetura pelagica
CTTTCCCTTCGATATTCAGCCCCCAAAAAAATGGCTTTCTGGAGCTCATTCTTGTAGGAGTTTCAAAGTAATGTTCCTTTCCCTGGTGTTTTTCTGCACTTGTGTTTCATAAACATTGTTTTTCATCACCCTTATGTTCCCTGTTGCTTCTACCCTGACTCGCCCCATTTACTTCCTTGCTGGAACCAGTGTTGTCAACAGAGCTGGTCAAATAAAGATAAAACTAATTTGGGAGTGAACATCAGGCCAGACTCTGCTGATGTAAATCAGAGCTGAGCCAGGCTGTGAGTGTGTGCCCGTGGAGAGCCTGGAGCTGCCAGCCTGGCTTTGGGAGCCTGATGTTACCCACTATTCTCAGGAATTCAAAAGACCCCAGAGACTCTGTGTCCAGATGTCAAAATGAAATGACCATGTGTTTCAGAAGAAGCCATTCTACATCCAGGAATCCATCTATTGGGAAGTTTGTGCTTCACTGGTGACCACACTCTGAGCTGAAACCATTTTGGGGGGTTAGAAAAGGAGTTGTGGAAATACCAGGAAATCCAAGGGTGAACCTTGTGGGAAGATGTGGGGCCTACAAGAACTTTCCCATCTTGGAAATCAAAAGAATGATGGGATTGGATTCTTCAGGGCACCTCTGAGACAAGGCAAGAAGCAAGACTCTGAAAGCCAGTCTGCTTGGATTGCATCCTCTTGCAATCAGCATCCCTGGCACTGCTGGGAGGCCAGACCTCTTCTCTCACCGAGCAATGACACAGAGGAGCAGTAATCTTGACAAAAATCTAAATAAGAGGTATTTCTAGTAAACTGGAGGAGAAAACAATGGCCAAGACAGCTTTTGCAGAGTTCATCAATCCGTGTGCTGATAAATGATTTCAGGAAGTGCATTGCACAGACACCCAATCCTGATTCCCAAGGGGGAGCTGATGATAATAACTTCACAGGTTGTTGCCACCAGGGCACAGCCAGTCTATTTTTCTCTTTTATGGCCTTCCATTTTCAGGAATGCATCCATCAGGAAAAGATTCCTCTCTAAGTGTTGAATTTATTTGATAGCCAGCTGAGTGCAAGTGCCACATTGGCTGAAGGATGTAGCTCAGTTGCTAATATCTAGATTAACAAAAGCTTCCTGCTCTGTTTCTTGCTCTGTGCTGGAGAGGACTGGTTGAGCTCTGGACAGCCTGTCATTCATGCATGACATACTTCTTGGCTCACAGGGTGAGAATTTCTTTTCTGCTGTCTTTCATCCTTGCTCTTCCAAGAATTAGGAGAGAAACTTTGTGGTGCTTGACTACAGTCCTCTTCAAGATCATTTGAGGTGGTTAAATGGTGGATGAGCAGTTGCTTCTGATTATTCAGGCCTTCTGCCACTACTCTGGATTGTATTCTTCAACTTACATCCTTGGGGACCAGGAAGAATGTTGGCATCACTGCTGCATTCACTGCTGGCTTTGCTTACTTAACAGCTCTAGTTTTGGAAGAAAGAGAGAACAAGCCCTCCAACTTGAGCAAAGTGGTGTTTCAACTCCAGATAGTTTGTTCATCAACAGCTTGTATTGTCCAAAAGCATTGAGAAAACAGCCCTTAGGAGATGTTCATCAGACTCTTTGCTAATACTGTTGTTTTGGAGTGCTGGTTCAACCACCCAGCAGCAGAGGGGTCACCCTGTGTGAAGCCAGCCCAGGGCAGGAGCATGTGAGAAGCACCTTCAGCCCAGAGCTCCAGTGGCTTTAATGAACTGGGAGCTTTTTATTTATTTGATTATTTTTTTTTGCAGTGGTGGTTTAACATTTTTCTTCTTCACCTTCTCCTTCTAGTGTCTGGTCACCTGTGTAAATTATTTTGGTGTTCTAGATGGGCTGTGAGCAGCTTATCTTTCATGCAGGAAAGCTGAGGCTCCCATGTGCACAGAGAAATGAGGAACACAGCAATGATGACATGTATCATTATCTGGAGACTTGTAAGAAAGTAATGGTAGCTGACAGTGGTAGATACAAGATGTTTACAAGATAAATAACAGCAACAACTTTATTAGATCCACTGACTTAGGAAGAAGAAGAGATATTTTCCTGCCCAGCAGATGACAAAGCTCCCAGTTCCCTGTACCAGGGCTGCCTGTCAGCACTGGGTGTGAGGTTTAGCTCTGCCTTCCACCTCTCTGAGCAGGGTTGCTTCCTTCCAGGCCTTTGCAAGCCAAGAGAAACATTGGTGTTACCTCCTGCTCCTGTTGCTGATTCTCAGGATTGAGCAAAGTCTGGGGTAGAGACACATGAAGATCCAGGAGTGTTGAGCCACATGCCCAGATCCTGCAGCTGAACCAGTGCCTGGCCAAGCACAGCCTCGTGCTCACACACAGAACTCTCTGCTGGTGGGTCAGGTAAATCCTAGATCTGTGCTCAAACCCATGTTTTATTAAATCTCTGTTGTATGACAAAATGAAATCTCAGCTCAGCATGAGCCAGAACTGAATTCTCTGTTTCAGAAAGATCAGAACCTCAGGCTGTTTTTTTTTTAAATCATCACTGCTGTTTCTAAAATCTTTGAAGTGAAAGTCAGTGACCCTTTATCCTCCTTGTACAAATTCCTTTCCTCACTGCTGTTCAGTGCTAACATAGGATTGATTTCTTAAGGCCTCAGAATTTCTGAATCATCCTTGTTTTGCCTGCAACTGCCTCTTGTCCTCCAAAAAAAACAACAACCTCTCAGGTAAATGAAATTATCTCCATTGTGTGGCAGACAAGACAAAGATTCTTCAGGTGCTATAGAAATTGTTAGTTTATTTTTTGCTACTGCATCTTGAAGCCAGGTCTGTAGTTGCTGGAGCAATAGGTGGGATTTAATATCTAGTTTTAATGTAACAATTGTGTTAATGTATGTATTTGATCTACTTTGTGTGGCAACATTTTGCTCTGGTCCCTCAGCCACTGGAGCCCAGGGATCATTCTGTTCCATCCCATTCTCTGCCTCAGCCCCTTTTCACTACGGTAACAACCACAGGATTAAGAAACTTGTGAGATTTCATGATCACACCTCCCAGCCTGACAGGGTTAGCCTGAACAAGAACTGCTCTTGAAAGCAGTAGAACCTCAGGCTGTTTTTGCTCAGAAGCCTTGAAACCCAAGGAAACCAGCCTGGCAGAGTCTGCAGGACATGCTGACCTTGGGCTTCAAAGAGAATTTCTCTTCAGGGTCCTTCAAGGGTGGGCAGAGAAGGGCAGAGAGGGACTTTGCAGTTTGTTCTGGTGTTTTCAGCACTCAAGGGAGATCTGCAGCCAAAAAAGTGTGTGAAATGAATCAAAGTATAACCATCATAAATAATTTCTGGCAACTCTTTTTAGGTACTCCATGGTATATCCTCAGAATTCTTCAGCTTGATTTGCCTTTTGTGTTGTTACTCTAAGAACAACCTCTGGGTTTGGACAATAAAAATAATAAAGTAAAATTCATGTTGATCTTGTGTCCAGGTAGCCAGAATATCCAAACCTGTTCTGTCTTCAGACATGTTACAAATATTAAATGAATGTTTCCTTCAGTAGTAGGAGGTAAAATTTTATATCAACTTCATTGCTTATATAGGAAGTGGAAAAAAAGTTAAAATTCAGATTAACCTGCCTGGCATGACTTACTGGAGCTGAAATCAAAGAATCATGGAATGGTTTGAGTTTGAAAGGAACATAAAGCCCATCCAGTCCCAACCCCTTGCATGGGCAGGGACACCTCCCACCAGCCCAGGCTGCTCCAAGCCCCATCCAACCTGCCCTTCAACACTGCCAGGGATGGGGCAGCCACAGCTTCCCTGGGCAACCTGGGCCAGGCTCTCACCACCCTCACACCCAACAATTTCCTCATGTCCAACCTCAATCTCCCCTCTGCCAGTTTTAGTTTATTTCCTCTGGTCCTTTAACTAGAAACCCTTGTCAAAAGTCCCTCCCCAGGTTTTCTGTAGCCCCTTCACACACGGAAGGTGCAATGAGGGCTCCCTGGAGCCTCCTAAAGAAACACCTCTTGTATCTCTGCCATGGCTCACTGTGCTGGCAACCAAAGAAGGAGGGATATTTGGAAAGGCCAGACCAGGGAAACAGGAATCCCACACCCACAGCTTTTCAATGGGAGAGAAGAAAGATACGAAGGGGTCAAGTGAATCAAACTGTCCGGATTTTTATAAACTGAAATAATTCTTAATCTAGAGGAATCCGAGGTAATTTCCTTAAACTGTCAGACTGAGTCTTTCCAAGCGGCCACGTTGCACTCTGTGTATCCACCTGATGAAATGAATTCCTTGCTAATAGCCCTGGGGGGCAGAGGCTCCTCAGCTCACAGCCAGCACTGCTCAGGAGCCATATGAACATCTTTCAAAAATACTTAAGCAGAGAAAAGGGAGAAAGGAAGCCAAGGCATTTCGAGAAAACTGGAGCAGCATTGCCTGGCAGGCTGTGGCTTCAGTGCCATTCATCTACCTGATTTTATAGCCTTGCTTAATGATGAGCTGTGATGTTTGATGAAGCCGTGAGTCGATGGGAGATGACAGCCTGATGGGGACGTGGCAGCTGGGAGATAAATCTCCCTGCCTGGCACTCCTCAGAACGGAAGCAGCTCTTCCTTTTCTCCACACTTTGTGCCCTTGCCAGCTGCAGTTCAGGCTCAGGCTTTGATCTTTTGGAGGTAGAAGTAAAAAAAGCCCTGATGCAGATCTGAAGGGGAAGCTTCTCAGCAGCCCCCAGGCTTCGTGGGGAGCAGCAGGGCTGAGGGGGTGGCTGTTGTGAGCACCAGCACAGAGCCTGCATCCCACTGGGGCCCTGCCAGTCCATGACAGGACAATGATGGATGGATCATAGGAAAACAGGCATGTGAAACTTTTATATGAAACCTTATCAAAGCAGTTTGTTTCAGTAAGATCAGTGTGCTTTCATTTTAATAAAACAGTATCACCAGGAGAGCTCATTCAGAGCTATCAAACCACATTTCCCAGTCCTGTCTGTTTGCTGGCAGAGACTTAATCATGTTGTGCTTTATTACCTCGTATTAACATGACTCTTCAAAGTAAAATGTACCACCTCTAAAGCTCGGAAGAGGAGAATAAGATGCAGCATTTCTGAATTGCATTATTCTGGGGAAAGATTATATAAAAGGCAAAGCAAATTCAGCCTGTTCAATTTAGGAGAATAGAACCAGCAAATGAAGTTACTGGTTTTGAATGGGTTAAGAAATCTGAAGTTAAAGCTTTAATTTTTAGCTGTAGTGATTGGACCATCTCACTTGCAGTTGTGTGTGCATTATTTGGCTTGTTAGAGAAAGTGCTGGTGAAATTCTTTCAGACTGTATGAAGCAGGACTTGAACAAAGTGTCTGTAACAGTCTCCTTTTGCTGTGAAACTTTTGAACTGGAACATAGCCAACAAATTCTGAGGTAGCTCTGTAAAAACCATAATCATAGAATCCCAGACTGGTTTGGGCTGGAAGGGACCTTAAAGCCCATCCAGTCCCAACCCCTTGGCTGGGCAGGGACACCTCCCACCAGCCCAGGTTGCTCCAAGCCCCATCCAACCTGCCCTTGAATAATCAGGATCAGATTATTGTGCTTAAGAAGTCAAAGCAGGAACCTGGGAAAAGCTGAGGGGAAAGGCTGCATGGTGCAGCCAGCCTGGCCTGAGTCAAAGCAGAACTGCAGCCTGATTGCAATAAAAATAAATGACTGAATATTTTCTACACAGCTCCAGATTGAGCCAAACCTAAAACACCCCAGAGGCCCCGTTGGCCAGACACCACAGAATGACCCCTCTCTGAAAAGCCATATAACTCCAAGTGTTCTGAGCTGAACACTTCAATTAGTTCAGGGCACTTTTTGCAGCTTCACATTTACCTGCTAGTCTGAACTATTTCTGGCTTCCTTAGATACACAGCTGATATTCTGAGGGGTGCTTGGCTGTTGTGCTGCTGTTTGCTGCCCCATTTCAGCTGCTGAGAAATAAATGGAGGCTGTGCTTTATCATCTAAACTCTCATGTTTATGGAGATGGTGAGAGAGAGATTGGGATGTAGAGTCAGAGGGAAATAACTCGTTCCCAGTGTCTCTCTAACACACAGGTTTGCAATCAGCAAGTTACTAGTTATCAGTGTTATATGGGATTTTGTGCTGGGAGGCTCTTGCACACCCATTTCAGGTTCTAAGGAGCAACAGCAACAGCCAGAAGGGACTGTTGCCTCACAGAAATGAATTAGTTCCTTAGAAGGAAGGAAACAAGGTAGGAGAGGAGGATGTGTGGAAAATATTTTAATTTACAGCAGG
>NW_009953309.1:119388-129293 GCF_000747805.2 Chaetura pelagica
GCAGGAATGAAATAGGGAGAGTTGGTAGTTAAAGAAAAGGAAGCACCAAAATAGTGTCTTAGTGCACCTTTCTGCACCTGTACTTGAAAGGCTTTCCTGAGTGTTTTTTCCTTGAGTATTTTAATATTTAATTAAAAGCATTTCAGTAATGATAACTGCAAGATGGGGGTGTTTCCAGCTGACTTGGTAATAACTCTATCCTCAGCTAATAAACTTTGGTGCTGAATATTCCACCATCACATTTTAGGATTTATTTTGTCTCTGATATGGTTATTGCAGCCCATAAACAAGAAGCATCCTCAAGTTACCATTATAATAAAACTGTTACAATGCACTGCTTTTTATATAGGGGTTATGGAATGTGCTTTTGCACGGCTGGAAATTTATATCTTTAGTTCAAAGATTTATATGCCCTTTTCTTTTTTTAGCTGGCATTTTCAAGTGCAAAACTGTTGTAGTTGGGGTGTGTGGATGCAGGTTAGTGTGTCATGGGGCTTCTTTGGTAGGCAGAGAAATTAAGTATATGCTGTACAGTTAGCTAGGTGGTTGGAAATCCTTTAGGGAGAAAGCCTTGGTTTGGAGATAATACAGATTATTATTATTTCCTGAATAAACAGCAGATTTCCTCCATCCAAACTTGCTTCCTTCCAGTGAGCAAGACTGGGGAAAAAGTGAAACGTGCTGTTATTAAGAGAGTTTGGGTATCTGGGTGTGTTGGATGCTCTTCCTGCACTTTGCAAACAGGTACCAGAGCTGTAGGTGAGAAGAGCATCATGGCCCATTATTTGCAGCCAACTGGGGAAGAAAAGATACAGAAGGGGAAAAAAAAATCAGTCCAGCAAGGAATGAGCAGCCTCTGGAAGAATTCTGGTGTGCAGGTGGCCTTGCTTGAAATCATGGACTGAGCCTTTGGGGTTCTGTTGGAGCTCAGGGGAGATGCTGAGGGTGTGTGCCTGTGGGGGTGGCTGTGTCCTGGCTGTCATGGCTCAGTGGGGGGCACAGCAGGAGACCAAACCATCTCCCACAGCTCCCACTGCTGCAGGAGCTCATTGCAGGTCCTGGAGGGGATGGTGGAGCCCTTGGCTAACACTCCTGTCCTGCTTTGAGCCAGGATGAAGCCAATGTTTAGCTAGAGCACACTGTTGCTAGTTAAAAGAAAGCTTCTGAATTAAAAAAAAAAAATCAGGAAAAAGAAAATTGCCTTCATCCTGGCTCAAACCAGGACAACTCCCTTCCTGCCCATCCTGCTGTGTGCAAACACCCTGTGCTTGCCTTAGTGTCTGTGTGCAGGAGAAGCTCTGTCCCTCCTGCCAGCTCTTGCTACAAAATCCCAGCCCATGGGAGGAGCTCTGGGTACCAGGGATGAAATGGGAAGGATTTCAGGAGAGGAAAAGAACAGCCTCTCACATTCACTGCCCCACCTCGTTGTGGGTCTGGGGATGATGTGCATCACACATGAAGTATCTGAACTCAGAAGGCAAATTCCTGGAGGCTGCCCAGGCTGGCAGGTGGCTCCAGGGCCAGGGCTGCAAGGTGGTGAGGCAGAAACCTGCCTTCTGGGGGGAGGGCAGAGCAGCTGTGACAGTGGAGAAATCACCACGAGCTTTGAATTCCTGAGCTCTGCTCCTCATCACTCTACCTGCCAGGCTTGCAGGTCCTCCACACCAGTGCAAAATGGGGAGAGCCTTCCCACTTACACTGGTGTGAACAGCAACACACCAGTCTGTGGAAATCCATGTCCTGGGAGTACATCCCATGTGCCCCCAACACCCTCTCAGAGCCCCCAACACCCTCTCAGAGCCCCCAACACCTTCTCAGAGCCCCCAACACCCTCTCAGAGCCCTCAGCACCTTCTCAGAGGGCACAGCCATGACTGGAGGAGTGTCCAGCTGTGTCACTGGGGAGCAGCAGGGAGCTCCTGGTGTGCAGCATCCGTGGTCCCTTTTTCACCCCCTGATGGAACTGAGGAATAACTCAACCTCAGCATGTTTCATCTGCATGATGTAATTATTTTGCAGAGAAGTGCTCCAGAGGGAGAGGAAATCTCTGCCTGCTGGTGAAGGAGAGAGTGTATAGGAACAGTGAGAGCCTTATTTGCATTAACCTTTCCACCCAAGATTGCCTGAGTGACATTTTATGAGTAACCACAACTTACTGTGAACTCAGAAGTGGTTAGATAGTCAAATTGAAGTGAGCAAACAGGAAATCAAAGAGGGTCAGAGAGAGTTGCAAATGGGAAAATATTGTCTGTAAGGGCACCCCAGGGATGTAATTAGCCCCAAACTTCTGGGATGCAGCTGATGGCATTATTTCTTTTTGTGAACAGCCTCTGTTATTTGATCCAGACCCTTGAGCTGCCAGTTCACATGCAGGTACTTGAAGCTGAGTGAGCCCCCTGGTATTCAAATTGTCTTCCAAAGTAACACAGTGGTGTAAATTTGCTGTTAAGTTTGACACAGCCCTTTTTAAATATATATTTAGAATTACCTTTTCTTTTAAAAAAATACAAATAAATGACATGGCAACAGAAAGCTGGAGTGGAAGGGGAAAAAAGTTCAAGGTCTTATTTTTCTTTCCATGTTCACTCCTCTGCAGCCTCTCTCTGTCCTTTTCTGGGCATTATGAATGAGGAAAAGGGTGAAAAGGAAAGCAATGAGCAATGAAAAATGAGAGACACGAAACGGAAAATATTTGTGAAATTGTGTGAATCTTGGAAATTCATAGAATCACAGAATGGGGGGTTGGGAGGGGCCTCTGGAGATCACTGGGTCCAACCCTCTGCTAGAGCAGGACCCCCTAGGGCAGGTCACATAGAAATGCATCCAGACAGGGTTTGAATGTCTCCAGAGAAGGAGATTCCACAACCTCTGGGTCTTGGGGTGTCCTGATGGCAGCAGCTGAGCCCACACCTCCCTCTGGTGCCTGCAGGGCAAGGGAAGGGCCAGGACTCCAGCTGGATCCAGGCAGGCTGATGTTGCTGCAGGTCACCAGAGCTGTGCTCTCAGCACCGATGGGATGATCAAAAGCCCCACATGGATTTGTCACACCCTGATCCATCTCCCCTCCTTGGCTCTTCAGCACATCCCTCCCTGTGCCATCCCATGGGACACGCTGCTGTGCTCCAGGTCACCCCCAGCTCCCCAGGGCTCATCCCCCACCGAGGTCAGGAGGTGTGTTCTGAACACTCTGCTGCCTCCTCCCTCCTCCTGGGCACTCTCTGCACTTTTCCCACCTGCTCATGCACATTCCCAGAGCTTGGAAGCAGGGCAAGGTTAAGTGTAGTAGCTCAACTCCACAAGGACAATCAGAGTTTATATTGTCCTGGTGACTCTTTGCTGTGGGAGGGAAGCAATGACACTGGAGAGCCTCAGAGAAGTAGGTGTGTGCCTGGTGGGTGCCAGGAAGGTGGCAGCTGTTGTATTCCCTTCTTGCCATGTTTCCCAGCACTGTGATGTGCTCCTCTACTATGTCCCTTTAAAGGAGGGGATACCCCTGCTCTGTTACACACATGTAGATATTTAGGTGTATAAATATGAACTGATCACCATGAACTCTTTGTAGAGTCAGTGGGAAGAAAAAGGCTCCTGCAAAGGGGAGTTATTCCCACTTCTTTTGGGTCAAAATAACCTCCTTTTGGAGGTGCCACTGACTTCAGAGGAAGCCTGGAGTGACCAGCAGATCCACAGCCATGTCCCTGTTACACATCTAAAATGAGAGGAGATTCATTCTGATTATTTTCTGAGTGCTTGGACTTCACTTGTAATTCTCTCCCAGTGTTTTTCAAGATGAATGAAAACCCACCCAAGGAGTAAAACACCTGCTAAGAGGGTGAGTGAGTAATGATTTAATTACTGCCCATGCATGGTCTGTACTCACGGCAGCACTGGAAGGAGGTTGCCAGCTGCCTGCTTTTGCTTCCCAATTAATGAAGGGTAAATGATATTTAAATGCTGCTGTGCCTTGGCTTAGTCCTTGGAAACTTAGATTCCTTGTCTCTTCAAGTGGGTTCAGATATCCAGCCTTGTCTTGCAGCAGTGACTACCCCAGAAGGTAATTCAGCTGTCGCTGCACAGCATCCTGAATTTTTAAAGGTAGATGAAAGTGTTGTGCCTCCAACAAACACATCTATCACTGTGGTTGCAGAGCAATGTGATATGATTCAGATCAGTTCTCATTAATTTGGGAAAAAAATCATAATAAAAAAAAAGGGTTGAAAACATGAGGGAAAAATATGAATCAAATAATCGTTTGAAAACAAACCTGAAACATTCATCTGCCTAATGTTATTTGACCAGTTTGAGTGATCAGCTGCAAATTTGCAGATCATAATAATTATTAAGAAGTCTGGGAACAAGCACTGAGCCTAATCAGTGTGGCTGAGGGAACAGTAACAGAAACAAAGGGTTGCTTTTCTCCTCTGTGGTTTATTTCAGGATGTCACAGGCACACAAAGTAGATGCTTGTTTGGCACTAACTGCCAGCACACAAGGACACAGACCTGTATGGAAAGGTGCACAGAGATGGGGAGAGTCCAACCTGGTTACCTGAGATCGTGTGGCAGATCAGGGGAAAAAAACAAGAGTGGAATAATCAGAGCCAGGTCAAGTCTGCCCAGGCAGCCCCTGCATTCCTTGCTCTCCCTGATTAAGACCAGACTGTCTGGCTGATGACACAAACAATGGGATTTCTTTCCCCCAAACAGGACACTGGCAGATGGTTTGCAGCCAGAATGGGTCCAAGTACTTAGTGGAGCTGACAACTGAAGTGAGGCTTTTATTGGTGTGTGTGTCAGCAAGTGCCCTTTGGTGCCATGAACTTCACATACATAAAGGTCCTGAGCTGTCTTGGATGAGCTTCACTCTTCCTTAAGTTAAAAGAGTGGTCATTGCCATGGGCTTTGTGTCTTCAGTGGAAAGAGGAGGGAGCATCTTTGGAGAGAGGTGTGAGGTGGGATTCAGGTGAACCACAGCAAGAGACAGGGTAACTAAAGGGTAATTAAAAGGTAATTAAACACTCACACAGGGTGTTCAGGGTGGTGGTTGAATCACCATCCCTGGAAGTGTTTCAGAGCTGTGTAGCTGTGGTGCTGAGTGACATGGTTTAGCTCTGGACCTGGCAGAGGTGGGTTAATGGTGGGTGGATTTGGGTTATGGTTTGACTTGATGATCTTACAGGTCTTTTCCAATCAGAAGGATTGTGTGATTCCATGATCCCAGCAGCTCTGTTCCCAGCCTGTCCCTTCAGCCTGGTGCCCAGCACACCCAGGCAGTGCAGCGGTGCTGGTTCTGCAGGGCCATGTGCTGGGCCCAGCTTGGTCCTCAGACACCCCAAGCACTCGGGCTTGGGTCAAGTCCAGTCTAAGCATCAACACCCATTGAGCTGCCAACATCAGGGGGTCTCCTCAGCACCCACTGTGGTGTAGCATTGAGCTGCCCAGCTGGCTCCACCAGAGCAAACCTCCACCACAGCAGTGGCAGAGAACTTTGGGTGGGGGAGAAGTCTCCTGACATTCAGCCTTTCCCCTGGAGTTGCTTATTGTTCAGGTTGATGGACACTCAGGAACAATACAGGTTACAAGGGCAGCTGGATACATTGTGTCAAAGCAAGACACCTTCCTTTATTAACTCTGAGATTCTCTCTGACTTCACCCTTCAGAGACAGGTATTAATATTCTACTTGGAAAGACAGAAAGAAAATCAATGGACCGGAAAGCTCTGCGTGTTGTTTGTGGCAGCCAAGAAGGATTCATTTGCCTTATGATGCTTTGTTGTGACAGATGGTTACTCTGCTATTCAGAGGAAGCCCATCCACCAAAATTAAGATCTTTCCTGAGAGAAGTCATGACAGATATCATGAGGGCAGCAGTTTTCAGGAGAGGCATCCAACCAAGAGACGCAGCACTTGCAGCACCTCCTTCCTGCCATTCCAAGCCAGGGCAGCTTGTGGTTGTTCATTTGCTCTGTAGCCCTTTGCTTGTGCTCCAAATCCCTGTAAACAGTGGTTGTCCTGGCAGTAGCAACAGTTGATCCAATCCAATTCAGTTGCTGGAGCCTGATGAGTTACCACTTCCCTGCCAGACCCCCAGTGAGTGACTGGGTTCATAGTCCAGTCACTGCAGCTCCAAAGTAAAACCCATTGATTTAACCCATCGCTCATTAAGCCAGGGTGACTTGATTGCCTGTCACCATCCCTGCTCTCAGAGCACAGCAGGGTGGTGGTGGGTTACTGAGTGACCTGAGCTGTCCTTTCATGGAACTGCTCTGGTGGGAGGTCACCCTGCTCACAGCAGGGAGGTTGGAACCTGTTGGTCTCAACCATTCTATGATGCTATGAAACCTGCTCTGAACCCTCCCTTGGTTGTTCCACTGCTCTGTACCAACCCCTGGTAAAAAGACAGCAGTGAGGTGAAAAGTATTTCTTCTTTTAATATGAATTAGCTGAGCAACACACCGGCCTCTGCATTTCCAGCAACTTTTAAACCACTTCCACTTTCTGCAGCCCCTCGTGTATTATTTCCTATTATTATTCATTGAGAAAATTCCACCCGAATTGTGCTTGAATTCTAACCAGCATAATTAGGTTTTGCCTCCTTCTTGCAGAGAATAAAAGGAGCCTCTTCTGCTCTTGATCTAAATTCTGAGGTGAGGTTTTGCTGGGTATTTTAAAAACTTTGCTTTTCTCTACTGAGGCAGCCCTGTTTGAACATTAAAGAGATGATTCAGACTAATCTAATCTAATCCATCTGCCTACTTTTCTTCCTTCAAACCTGCTTTTTCTGTCAGTTTGCCTGTTCAAATCAATGAACCTTCCCAACTGAAATAATGCAGAAAACACTAAGAAAGCACTTTCTTTTTTAAAAGGAGCAAACCATTTAAAGAAAGCACCAGAAGCCCTGTTGTCCTTCAGCTTTGTCTGCCCCCACCTGCTGGCAGGGCAAATCGTTCTCCAAAGCAAAACACCTTGGATTGGAGCCAGAAAGTGGCTGAACAACTGGAGTTACCATTTCATCCTCCCACCCCCCAAAAATATGTGCCTCCTCATTGGCAAACTGCTGCAGGCTCCAGTGATCTACTGCATCACACACTGCATTTATTGACCAAAACAGAAGACCATGTCCAAGGATACGGAGTTTTATTGATTTGTTTTCTTGTAGATGGTATTTTCCCCTGAAAGCTGCAGCATGATCATGATTTGTTTTCATCTCTAACTTTTATATATCTATTGATTGAGAATGGGGGAAACAAAAAGGAGAATTGAAGTTTGGTCTTTAGATCTGCCCTTTGTTGTTTTTGCCAAGAGCTTGAGAGCTTTGAGAAAGAATATCAATTCATTACCAGAGTTATTTGGGTATCATTCCTAATATAAGATGGAAAATGCTCCCAAGAAATTCATTAAAGATGTTTGGTCTATACCAGGGCAGGGAACACACAATATCCCTTTGCCAAACAGGCATTTACGTAAGGTCACCCAACTCGCTTACAAATCTAGAGAGCATCAGATGTCTCCCCAGACCTGCTTCTTGAAGGTCCTCAGTTCTCTAGGAATTGTACAGCCCCTCAGAAACACAGAAGAACATGGACTTGTTATATAAAAGTCTTACAGTTAGCTCCTCATCGAGGTCATAGCACCATGGAGTGGTTTGGGTTGGAAGGGAACTTAAGACCATCCAGTCCCACCCCCTGCATGGGCAGGGACACCTCCCACCAGCCCAGGCTGCTCCAAGCCCCATCCAACCTGCCCTTCAACACTGCCAGGGATGGGGCAGCCACAGCTTCCCTGGGCAACCTGGGCCAGGCTCTCACCACCCTCACACCCAACAATTTCCTCCTCATGTCCAACCCCCATCTCCCCTCTGCCAGCTTCAATCCATCCCCCTTGTCCTCTCCCTCCCTGCCCTTGTCCCAGGTCCATCCCCAGCTTTCCTGGAGCCCCTTCAGGCACTGGAAGGTGCTCTAAGGTTTCCCTGGAGCCTTCTCTTCTCCAGGCTGAACACCCCAGCTCTCCCAGCCTGTCTCCAGAGCAGAGCTGCTCCAGCCCTTGGATCATCTCTGTGGCTCCTCTGGACTCTCTCCAGCAGCTCCATGTCCTTATGTTGGGGACTCAAAACCTGGACACAGCTCTCCAGGTGGGGTCTCATGAGAGCTGAGCAGAAGGGGAGAATCAATCACCTCTCTCAGCCTGCAGGCCTCTCTTTTTTTGCTGCAGCCCAGGACAGTTGCTTTCTGGGCTGCAGGTGCACATTGCACTTACATTGTCATGATGCTCCTGAGAAGGGAACTCATTTATTCAGATTGATACCCAGAAGCCAGTATATTCATCCAGTACAGAAAACATTCCCTGCTGTATCAGGTCTGCTACAGATGCCTGGAAAAAGCTGTGCCCAGGACAAAGATGGTCTAAACCATCAATCTGAAAGGGCCTTCTGTGGCCTCAGATTGGCTGCTCAGGTTCTAGCAAAGAAAAAATAAATTGACCCTCATTCTGTTTCACAAAAAAACCTTTGAGATTTCACATTTTTCTTTTCAGCAAAGAACAAATCCAGAAGATTTTCTTGATGCACATTTTCCCCATTTTTTCCTGCTGCTCTCTCTCTCTTTCTAGAACTTTCTCCCTCCTTTGTGAGAAATGTCAAGCTCTATTTCCCAGAAAAACCCATCCTCCAAACCAATATCCTTCTATACGGGCTGTTGGCTCCAGGAGCAGAGTGTATCTTGATGGCAATACATCACAGCAGAAGTGTTCTGACTAGCAGGCTTCCTACTGAAACATCAACATTATGTAGACAGCCTCAGGGAAATCAAATGTAGGAATTTTGCCAACTAGTGACCAAGTAAGTGAAACACTCAATTTTGGCCTTTGCTTCCCTGAGTAAATAGTGAACTAAAACTACCTGTCATCAGCTGGAAAATGAACTCTTTAAAAAAGTAATGCATTCATGGAACAGAACCTCAGCGTGTCCTGCAGAGATGGGTGATTCAAAGCCCAGAGGGTACAATTACAGTCATCACAGCTGGAAAATGAAAGAACATCCTCTGTGAGTGGCTGCAGCATCTCAGCAGCTCCTTTTTCAGCCCCAGCAGACTCTTCACAGTGGTCGAGCTCTGCTGGTGTCAAGGGCAGGGAGGGAGAGGACAGGTGGGGATGGATTAAAAGTGGGAGAGGGGAGATTGAGGTTGGAGATGAGGAGGAAATTGTTGGGTGTGAGGGTGGTGAGAGCCTGGCCCAGGTTGCCCAGGGAAGCTGTGGCTGCCCCATCCCTGGCAGTGTTGAAGGGCAGGTTGGATGGGGCTTGGAGCAACCTGGGCTGGTGGGAGGTGTCCCTGCCCTTGCAGGGGGTGGGACTGGGTGATCTTTAAGGTCCCTTCCAACCAAACCAGGCATCTGGGGTTGCTTAGCCTAGAGAAAAGGAGGCTGAAAATAGATCTTCTCCCTCTCTACAACTACCTGAAAGGAGGTTGTTGGGGATCAGTCTGAAGTTACAAGTGACAGGACCACAGGGCCTAGGTTGCCCAGGGGAGGTTTGGGTTGAATGTTAGGAAGAATTTGCTCACTGAAAGGATTGTCAGGCATTGGAACAGGCTGCCCAGGGCAGTGGTGGAGTCCCCATCCCTGGAGGGATTTAAGTATCAATAGACATAGTACTTAGGGATATGGTTTAGTCAGTGTTAGTTGATGGTTGGACTCAGTAATCTGGAAGGTAATTCTGTGTTTCTGTGATTTCTACGATTCTGTGAAGCCCAGCAGTGGTACTGACTGGTCGTGGAGGAAAACTGGCTCTGCCCACAGGATGTGTGGAGGTGAGAAGCAGGGCTGGTGTGCAGGGCTGGCTCAGGGCTCCTCAGCAGCACGGGCTGTCCTCTGGCTTGTCACTTTAGTGCCAAGGACAAAACAATTTCCCAAGCAAG
>NW_009953309.1:129344-184464 GCF_000747805.2 Chaetura pelagica
CACATTCCCTCTGCCCACAGGAATTCTGCCATCCTTGGCTGAGGTCTCCAGGGCTCAGATTTAGACTTAGCTAAAATAAAAAAGGGCAGCTCAGGTTTTCAGTGCCTGAGGGAGATGGACACAGAGCTCCTGTTAAGCCAGACAACGTAGTGATGTCTGGAACTCCTGAGCAGCCCCCCCCTCCCCTTAGAAAGCTTTGCAAATGTAAGTGTCACCCGTGATTTCCTGGGCTGGCACAGCCAAAGGAACATCTGGGTGCAGTGACAGCCAGTGACCCACAGCACTTTGTTCTTGCCAGTTCCTGTTTGTGGGCAGGATCAATACTGGGGCCTGGCACCAGGCTGGGAGGTCCCAGTGACCTTCCAGTGTTGGCTCCCTTGTAACGAGGTGCTGAGAACGTTGTCACTGATCAGGGGTGAGCACTTGCATTTGTTTGGTTCAAAGGTGCCAGGTTTGAATCCTCCTGCCAAAAGGTTGCTGAGGGACAGAATGTAACACTTTCAAAGAGCTCCCAGATCCTCTGATGGAAGGTGTCACTGGAGTGCAAAGCTGCCTTATTATCCTCTGCTCTGCAAAGGAGCAGGTGCACGAACCTCCAGCCAAAAAACCTTTGCATGTAATTGGCATCTACCTGTGGAGACAGAGCAACTCTTTGGAGGTGGGAACAAAGGAAATGGAAAGGCTGCCTTTCTCCTCACAGAGCAGCTGGGTGCACCTCTGCAAGAAGAGATCATCCTAAGCTACCCCAAATGGTTACTTTTGGGAAGCCCCCTTTGCTGACACCCCACGTACTGCCCAGCCATCAGTACAGACTGGTTTGCATCATGATGCTTGATGCAAAAAAAAACCTGCAAAAAACCAAAGTCAGGCAGTAGTAGATTTCAATTAAAACTCCCTCAAAATTTTGGCTGTGCTTTTTAATGTGATAATGTTAATTAAACTGTGCTCTCATTTCTGAAGTTTGAGAAAACGTCTTGGAAAAGGATAAAAAATAATAGTAGAAATAAAATTGGGCTATTTGTCTACTGGGAGATTAAAGGGCGTCTTGTTTCCTTTGTGAATTTAGATTTCCAGAATTAAATGAGTGTGAAGTAATGATATTTTTCAGCAGAATCATTATCATTTTTATTGCAATGGAATGTATGCAGCATTTCATTGTTATTGTACTTAGCTCACCTAATTGTAGCTCTTCACTCACCAAGCACAGCCATGGACTCTGGGCTCATGTGGCAAACAAGTCACATAATCCAGCCCTTTCCTCAAGTTATTGCCTATATGTGTTTTTCTGAAGACTGTTCTTTCATGGGGTGCTTCAGGTAGTAGGAGCAATGCTATTAGCTACTTAAAATATCCAGCAGACTGGCCTGAAAATAATTGGTTTGTGATTTGCTTTGTTGTGTTTTTTTAATCTCCACAAGCCCTGTTTTTATTGTACATCCCATACTTAGGAACTGGAATCCATTAAAGATATACTTGAAAAAAAACAAACCAGTTCATTAAAGAAATACATAAAATACAAAAGTTAGGCTTTTCTCAGTGATGTCCAGGGACAGGACAAGGGGCAGTGGGTGCAAACTGGAGCCCAGGAGGTTCCATGGGAATCTCAGGAAGAACTTCTTTGCTGTGAGAGTGCCAGAGCCCTGGGCCAGGCTGCCCAGAGAGGCTGGGGAGTCTCCTTCTCTGGAGACATTCTCACCCCCCTGGCCACGTTCCTGTGTGATGTGCTCTGGGTGCCCCTGCTCTGGCAGGGGGGTTGGGCTGGGGGAGCTTTCCAGGTCCCTTCCAACACCTGGGATTCTGGGATTCTGTGACTCACAGAAAGGCACAGATGTTGAAGCAGAAATATGGATGTTCTGGTTCAAAGCCTTTGGATGTTCTGTTGATGAGGTGATTCCTGTGCTGGGGCTGCATTCAGCAAAGTGCCAGCATCTTGGGGGGGTGCAGGTTGTGCCCCTGTGCCTGCTGGCCTGGCTGGGTGAGGGACATTCCCTGCCCCTTCATCTGTGCCAGAACAGAGCAGCTGTTGGGCACAGTGACACCGCGGGACAAAGGTGGGGAGAAGAAACAACTTCTGATCCAGGTCCCTCACTGGTCAGAGCTCCTGATTTACTTGATAACCATGCAGACTGAACTGCCCACTGTCCAGCTCAGGCTGGGTTTTCAGTCTGGCACAGGGAGATGCCTCTGAGTCAGGGACTAGCACGGGCACACCTTGTTCTTGTCACTCAGAACCATGTCATTTGCAGTCTGATCTGGGGACAGTGAAAGCACCCTAAGAAGGACAAGCAGGGAGTGTTTACCTGCCATTTTCTGTACATTTTAAGGCCAATTTCCTATATAAGTGAGTGGAGCAGAGAACTCCTTCAGGACAGCTCTGTTTCAGCTAATGGGGCCACTCAGCAGGACACAGTTAAATCCAACTTCTCATCACACATTAAAGCATCTCCATGTAAATGCCTGTTTTCTGGTAGTAAAGGGAGAGGAGGAAGACTGTGAAGGGAATCCTGATCTCAGTGGCTGGAATAAGAAATCCTCTGTTATTTTCAGTGTGGTCAGGCTTTCTCCTTGCACAAACCTCTGCTGTTCCCTATCCACTGGGTGCAACTGTGTCTCACTGGCTGTTGTAGGTAGGATGGACAGTCAGTGAAGTTTTCACATCATCTATCTTACCTTGGGGTTAGGGTGCCAAGAAAGAGAAGAGCTTCTGTTTTCTTTCCAAACACTTGCCTTCATTTTTCTAGTCATCATTTCTTTGAGAAAAGTACTGTTAGCAGGTATTGGGTTGTCCTGGTTATCTGCTGGGACCTTTAAGAACAGCTGAGGAACAAGGAAGAGTTCTAATAACCTGATGGTTCTCACTATGAAGTATAGTGAAGATTTTGCTGCAAGATTCCAGATTTGTAGAAGCACCTGAAATTTGGAGTGATTATAGAAAATATCTCTGTCCTTTCTTTCATTCCTCATGATCCAGGGTGGTGTTTGGAGCAATCACTGTACAGCTCCACACCCTGAAGTCAATTTAAGGCAGAATCTGGAGTTTGCTATCCAAGAAGTGTGTATCCCTATTACCCTGAGTCAATGTTGTCATCTATATCTTCCTCTCTTCTTAGCTATCTGCTTTGATTTGGGCAGTCATTGACCTTTTAGGATTTATCCATTAAAATTTTTAATCCTGGAGTGGCAGCTGCTCTGGGCACAAACCTAATATGAGGCTGGTTGTTCATGTCTCAGAGTGGGAGCAGGAAAATAACAGCACACAGTCTGGAACCTCCAGAGAGGTGCAATAAAACTGTGGAATCATCCTGTAAACTGAAGAAGAAATCTCTTCTGATAACATATATTTGTCAGCCTGACGTTCTTTATTGCCCTTCAAAGTCCCAACTATAATGGGGACTTTGGGGCCAGGAGACTTTATGATGACAAGGCAGGGAAGGGTCAGAAGTTCTCTGCCCTCAAGGCTATTGATGCTGCTATTCCTGCCACTTCATACACAAAAGAGAGGAAATGAAACTGGAGAGATATTGTATTATAAATAATATGCTTCTTGGGTTTCTTCTGGATTTTCTCTGATAAGCAGGTTCCCTCTCCTTTTGACTCTCCCTCCGTGCTCCTCAAACTGTATTGGAAGATGAAATATTTCTTGGGAGGAGCAGGGACTGGCCCAGAAATCATGATTCAGGACCCCAGTCTGAGCAGTGGGCTTTCATTGGTTTGGCAAGGTGCATACTATAAGTTTTAGTGACAGAGGCAGTGAACCAGAACGGATTTTCCTGTAATACCAAGATTTAAAAATGGTTCTGCAATTCATGAAGCTATCAGCACTGCTCAACATGGAACGGGTTTTATAAGACTAGGAGATTTTTTTTCCCTCTCCCTCCCTCCAAGGAAGTGTCAAAGGCTCCTGTAGCTCAGCATCCACAGGGTAGGGAAGGCCTGGGACTGATCTGTGGTCCAGATGTCAATCCAAAATGCCAGCCAAGTCAGTGATGTCATGTTGGTGGAGGGTAAAAGGTCTGTGCAAGTGGTTCTGAGGGTGATGTGGATGCTTGGGGAGGTACATGTGGCCATTCCAACCTGTGCAAAGCTCAGCTCCAGCAGCAGCATCTCCAGGAGTGCTCTGTGGAACCAGGGGGGTGAGGTGTGCTGCTGGAAACCAAAGTCCTTCTCAGGAAGTGCTGGCAGGTGGGAGGGCAGGTGGGATGGGATGCTCCAGCAATGTGTGGGGGGCTTTCCAGCTAGCTGGGTTGAATTTGGAATATCAGTGTTGTGAGTGAGACTTCTCCAAGCCTGATGTCTGTGGGAGAAAGAGGAATTTGAGCATGGGAAGAGTACTGAGGGTTTGCAGGGAGTAGAACTGAGGGGAGCTGGACAGAATACTGTAGAAACAGCTGCCAGGATGGTTTGGAGGAAGCCTGTGAGTGAAGGTGGCTGCACTGACTCCCTCAGGACTTCCCCTGCAGCATCACATCCGTTTCTGGGATTTCTTTTCCCTGCAGCCTTTCATCCTGGCAGCACAGCACAGGCTCAGCAGCCCTGCTGCTCTCAGCTCACTCCATTGGTGGGCATGTACCTGGGGGACCCCTGGGCTCAAATCCCTCCCTGTTCCCTGCTGGAATGGTTCTACACATGTAAGCCATTACTGTAGCAAAAGCCTCCAGAGAACCCTCTTCCCAGGGTTTCCAAATGGTGGCAGAGTTAGCTGGGACACCTGCTTGCTGTTCCTGTCCTTCCTCCCCAGAGATGAAGGAGTGTACCCTCTGCTTGTGATACCTCCAAGTGCCATCAGCATCTTTGGAAACCTCATTTCCCATGTTTTCTGTGCACCAGGCAATGAACAGCTACAACCTTACATCCCCTTTTAATCACACTAAATCAATGCACCATAAGAGGGAGGTTTGAAACCAATTTTTTATGCACCACTGCTTACACTGAAAAGACTCATTACAACCCAAACCAATCAATACACCCTGTAACTCTAAAGTAACTCCTGGATTGAATCCATGAGGCTGATGAAGATGGGGGTGTGTGGAAAGAGGGAACAATGAGAGGGAGTGGGAAGGTGTTCAACAAAACAAAGCCTTTGGAAATATTTTGCTTTTCCTCTAAAGCAGAAACCGCCTCCTTCGGGGGGTTAAAGGAGGAATTTAGAAGGAATTTGCAGGGTTTGTAGCCTCCGTTCAGATGAGATATTGCTCAAGGACCACAAGAGGGCAATGGAGATTGGAGACAGAGCCATGACCAGGCTCTTCTGGAGCAGGGATGGTGCTTCTTGCCCTGCCCACCTTCCTTTACAGCACCCAGAAAATGCCTTTCTCCACCAGGCAGAGAAAAAGATGAAGTGGAACAATAAGAGCTCTCGGGTTTCCAGGCCTGCTTTTTTTGGAATCAATGAGACATGATTACAAATAAAACACATGTCTGCTTGGTAGCTAATGCCATCTAAATCACATTAAGCCCCCAGCAGCCTGTATGGGCTGGATATGTGTTCCCAGAAAGGTGCATGGAAGCATTATTGATCTTTTGACTAAGTGTCCTAATGAAATACAAATCTGCTATCATTTACAGAGCCATCTGTCATGATGAGGCATAAAAAAATGCTACAAGCAGAACAATAACTATAATTCAATTTGAGAATCCCAGCTACTTTCAGCAGGCACAAAGAGGCTGGCCCAAGCCCTTGGCCTCTGGGATCAATTCTGTTTACTGTGTTAAACTTCTTCAAAAGGTAATAAAGAAATTGATCAATGAAGTATTAAAGAAATTTCCAATTATGGGTGAGGTACTTGTTGCAGAAGACCTCTTTAGTCCAGTGTGGTGATTTAAAATCCATCTATATGGCTCAAGTTCTCTGGCAAGTGGCAGAGTAATTTCATGCTTGTGTTGTTGTATTGTCCAACATGATGGTAGTGCACAACTTCTGAGAAGGGAAACTAGTTACAGCAGGTTAATGGAGGGGTCATTTTCCTAACATTCTCCAGGCCACTGCTGGTGCAGGACTCCCCTTCTTGAGAGTTCAGGAATATTAATCCAAATTAACTATTGATGAAACCATATTAGCCACCTATGTAGGCAGGCTCATTGGAAGCAAAATAGACTTTATTCAGTTGAGCTTTGTTCAGTTGAAGCTCCAGTTCATCAGAGCACTGGAGTATTGGGTGATGTTTCTGGATCATGGCTGAGAGAGACAGACTGAAGAGCTGGTGTGGTTTGGATTGGACAGAATCACAGAATCATTCTGGTTGGGAAAGTCTTTGAAGATCATCCAGTCCAACCATAACCTAAATCCACCAACCATAACCTAATCCACTTGTTCAGTGCTTAAATTATGTCCCTAAGCACCACATCTCTATTTCTTTCAAACACTTCCAGGGATGGTGACTCCACCACCTCCCTGGGCAGCCTGTTCCAGAACAACCCCATGACTATGAGACAACAGGTGAATGTTCAGCTCAGCTCTGGGCCTGATTTTTCAGTCTTTTCTATTTTAGTTGCAAGTCTTTGGGTCAGGGTCTGTCCCCAGTCCCCAGTGGCAGCAAACAGTGCAGGGATGCTCCTCTCTAGCCCAGCTGAGATGTGGCTGTCGTGCTCTTTTGAGTGCACAGTTTGGTGATACCTTCATGGCCCTTTGTATCTGGGTATTTCAGTGCCTCATAATCTTTCTTAGCTGTTTGTCCAGATGGATTTGTGAGGGCCAGGCCAGCTCCAGCCCAGGAGCACCATCAGGAGGGCAGAAGGCAGAGCAGCAGGTTGTTGTGGGTCTGCTGAGCACCCCTGCTTTTTGGGCCCTGAAATAAGTATCTCCAATATCCTCTCCTCAATCCCCCCATCACTGCTTTGTCCCTTCTGTCTACATCTCTGTGCAGCAGGGGTAGCCAACAACACACCCCCATCATCTCCTGTCTCAGAGTGGCAATAAAACATCATTTGAGCCCATTTTCCTGAAATGCCTTTGGCCATCTCTGTGGGGGAAAATAATTGTGATTGCCAGGAAAAAAGGGTGTGTGTCCTCAGAGCTGAGCTGTGTGAGGCTTGTACCATGAAGAGCAGTGTCTAGTGACTTGGACAAAGTCCCCAGAGGAGGGACCAGTGCTTCCTTCTGCAGCACAGCTCAGAGCAGCCCACCCTCCAGCTTTGCTTGCACACGTGGGCTCTGACATCTCCCCTGCTCCCTGCCCAGGTCTCTTTTCTGCAAAAAAAAAACTCCAACTTGCTTCTTTTTGCAGAGGAGCCAGATGAGAGCTTGTCTGTGCACAGGATTGATGAGCAGGTCAGCAGCAACACAGGGCAGAAGAAAAGGGGGCAGAACCAGTTGGTGTCACTCCCTCAAAGTAAAAACACTGAAGCTGCTTCTTCTCCATTCTCTATGTTGTTTTGCTTCTTCCCCAGCCAGATACCTGTGCTTTGTATTGTGAAGCCCCCTCTGAACCCACTGCCCATGGCTGTGAGCACTGCTGTATTGCCTGAGATAATATGTGTCCAAATTCTATTTTTTTTTCCTCTTTTTTTTGGAACCTTTTCCTAAAGCCTTTATCTGCCAGGCTCCAGGCTGTGGGATCAATGTGTCCGTGTGCTCATTCACCTCCCATCTCTGCAGCTTTTCTTGGAGAAGGGCTGTGCTGGAGTTTGGCTTGTGACAGTCCCTGATAAGCCAGGTTACTCTGTTCTTTGTCAATCATTTCTCCAGAGTGTCCTGTGTCATTTTTGTGGGTATCAAAGTTTGAACACCTTCACTGAAAAAAAAAACCCACATTCATTTTAATTAAAGGTCTTCTTCCTCCAGATGATGGGTGGTTTTAGTGACCCTACATCTGGCAGAAATCTGGGCTTATTTTGGAATGAACCAATTCCTAAAGGTGAATTTGATTCATCTTCCTCTGACAGAGGAGGATCAGGTCTCTGAGCATTGGATTTGTGTGACTTGAGCTACTTGGGGACTGATGGGGCTTCAGCCTAGTGGAGCTTTGCCACAAAGTGTTTCCTCACTGCCTGGGAGATTGACAGGAGTGACAGAGCAAGTATGAAAAGGAGCAAAGTGGGGAAAAAATAGCTAGAAAGACTCTTTGTGGAGAGAGACTCCACTTCCCCCAGCCCTGGCAGGGAGGAGACATCCTTAATGAGAGACTCATCCCGACTGCCTCAAAGCCAAGGATGAAGCACCTGGAGTTCTGGGCCACTCGTGCAGGGGAGCTCAGCAGTGCCAGGGAAGGAGGTGCTGGGAAGGGAAGTCTCACACTGCATGAGGACAAAGGTCTGGCCATGGTCAAGACATGCCATGCTCACAGTGACCTCCCTGCCTGGCCCCCAGACAATGTTTTTCCCTGGCAGGTCCCTCATAGCAATAACTGCTCCTTAGCAGGCAGGGTTGTAGGTTCTCCCCTTTAGTGTGTGGAGAACAAGGGCAGGATCTCACAGTGAAATTCCAGCACCTCATCCTCCTTACAAGAGGCTCCACCAGAGGCAGAGCTGGAGGTGTGTCTGTACCATGGCTGGAAATTTCATTTAATTCCTTGTGTTGTTTGCAAATGTTTTACTGGCATTAAGTGAAGGTAATTACTGCAGCTGAAAGATGAGGGGAGTGTTTTAACGGGGATGCTGTCAAAGTATTTTCTCCTAAGTTTCAAAAGCTGTTATTTCTTTTCTCTCCTGTTATTGGTAATGATCCATTGAAAGCCTGAAAGTGAAATGCCTTCCTCTGCAATTGTTTTGCTTTGTTACATTTCTCAGACAGAGAGTAAAACAGGCACTTTCAGTCTTGATGACTTTTCCTTTAGATTAAGGGAAATAACACAAAGAATGAACAAATCTTAAACCCCATCTTGAGCCACACTCCCCTAGGCTGGGGGGAGCAGCACCTGATGCCACCCAAGAGCTCCCACAACAGGGAGTGCTGCTCATGGTGCAGTCAGGTCCCCCTCACTGACTGTTCCCCAGATGAAATACTCCCTGGAAGGTGTGGCCAGGCCCCCTCTTCCACCTCCATTGGGCTGCTCTGGGATCCCACCTGCCAGCCCTGCTGTGGTCAAGGAGATGGGGAGCTGCAGCATCCAGATTCACAGATGGAAGCATCCAACCTTAACCATTCCATGATTCTGTGCTTCCAAAGTGCCTCCTGGTGTTGTGGAGATGTAAGGGATCATCTCATCATGGACTGGTTTGGGTTGGAAGTTGTGGCAGGGGATATTAGAGTGGTTATTGGGAAGAATTTCTTTATCAGAAGAGTGGTCAGGCACTGGAACAGGCTGCCCAGGGAGGTGGTGGAGTCACCATCCCTGAAAGGATTAATGAAACCATGTAGAGGTGGCACTTCAGGACACAGTGGAGGGTTTTTTTGTGGTGTTAACAGTTGGACTTGATGATCTTCGAGGTCTTTTCCAACTCTGTCCTGTCCTGCCTGTGTGATGCAAACCATTTCTGCCCAGAGGCACAAGCTGTGTCCCTGGGTGTGTGTTCCAGGCAGGATCAGGAATGAGCAGCAAGCCCTGCAGTGACCCCCAGCAGGGAGAGCAGTAACTGGGGCAGGGCCACAGGTGCCTTTCTGATCCTGCCCTAAAAATCACCCCAAGGACCAAGTTTGCCAAGTGTGTGAGGAGCACCCCTCTCCCAGCCCTGCTCCGTGGCCAGCTGGGGGCAACGAGCTGCCCCTCTGGTACATTCACTAACAACAATTCCATTCCAGTTAAAAATGCTAATGCTAGGAGTTTAGTTTCTAAGTTTTAAGTGGGAGCTAACCAGCCTTCATTGGAGGTTGACAAATCTGTCTCTGTCTCTCAATCCCCTGACAGCTTATTTCAAAATCCCCACAGCAAGTCCAAAGCTCTTATTTCTCCTTCTTTTGGATTTCTTTGAACAATGTTATTTCCATTATTCTGCTGCTAATAAGCAGTTTTCTTGCTTTCTGGGTGCCAGTGGCAGGGACAGGCTTCCTCCATTTGCCCAAGAACTTCTTGTCTCCCTCTGATTCCTTCCTTCTTCTTACCAGCAAATCTAAGCCAATGATTGACAGCCCAATTTAAACTGCTGTTTAATATTGCAATCAAGTGTGATATTTTCTGTTTGCTTTTTGAAGTGAGGAGAAAAGGGTGGCAGAATTTGCCTGCTTGCACTCATTTCACCCACAGAAGTGAATACATCCAGGGAAGGGAAATTTTGCTAGCAAAGAAGAAAAAAGAAAAGGAGAAGGGGGAGTAAGAAAGAGACGAGATTAACATCCTTTAAAATGTGCCTGTTTACTCCTATCGTCTCAGAGCTAACTTTAAATAGGATAAAATGATCCTTTAATCCCCTTTATCTTCTTAAGAGCTGCTGTAAAAGATCTACTTGACATTTGAGAAATGAAAAAAAAAAAACCCACAACAGCCCAGAAACTCTCGTAATATTCATCAGAAAGGGTGGATGGAGAGATCTGAGTTGAACAAAACATGAAGAGTTGGGTCCTCAGCTGAGCAGAAATGATCAGAGTGTCTGCTGAGTGGCAGCAGTTCCCAGCAGGGCAGGATCAGCCCTCCAAGGACCATGTTGGTTGCACACAAGTAGGCATGAAGTGCCAGGCCAACTGCAGGGGGTTTGGCTCCTGGTGCAGAGGGTGGTGCTGGAGGCCCCTCTGACCCAGCCACCTTTGCTGCACTGGTGACAGGAGGTGTGAGGACTCTTCCTTCATGCTCAGGAGCTTCTCAATTGGCTCTGAAGTCTTTCTTTCTGTGCTATTTGCTGATTTACCTTTTAAAATCTGCCTTGTTATCTGCAGCCTCGTCTCCACAACATCTGTTTAGTCTTGAATAAATATGCATTCCAGTTACTTATGGCCTTCTCCCCATGTTCTACCCAGAAAGAGCAGTGAATCATGAATAAGTTATAAGGAGCTACAGAGCAGAGACCTCTAAGTTAATCCTGCAATGGATTGTCTTGGCTGGCTGTGCCCTTCTGGTGAGACTCTGCAAGGAAGGGAAGAGAGCCCTTCATTTGTTGTGCTCCCATTTGCAGTGAGTAATGAAAGAAGGACAAGCACTAAAAGCCCAGGGATGTTTGCTCCAGAATGTTGAGCTTGCAGTGATGAACTGTCCTACTCAGCCACGCTGCAGCTAATGCTTGGAGTGATGGATCTGGGCTTCCATGGGCTCATAACTCACAGCCATATGAGAGCAATGGGGGAGTTGTTTCAAGGAAAATAGACTTACCTGGACGTGGTGCAAGGAGGGGACATGACTTTGCTTGGCTAAGCACTCACAAGCACTGCATGACAGAACCTGTTAGGACATCCCTTACTGACATGGCTGTGGGGCTCCTGTCTCAGTGGGGGACACCACAGGGACAATATAACACAAACTTCACAAGGGGTTGAGATGCTGGCCAGGACTCTGTTATAGGAGCTGAGGTACCAGGAAGGGGATTCAGCTGTTCAGAACAAGGCATCTGTTCTACCTTAGCTACCTTTCCAGTAGGAATTTCCAGTCTGCAAACAACCATGAGGACACTAGAACTGGTTAAGCAGAGGCTTCTGTAGGTGTGTGACTCTCTAGAAATAGAAACATTCCATGTAGCTGCATCCCTGCCCACTCCACGCAGCCCAATACAGGAGGGCATCTCCAGTTCCTTACTGACAACAGCTTGTTCTCACAAGCACAGAGCTCAGCCTGGACTTCAATTTAACCTTCCAGCAGTCATGAAACCTTTCTGACTAGGTCAAATATTTCTGTACTGCTCCGTGACTGCAGTGGAGGTGCAACCTCAGGGCACCCAAGTGATGAAGGGTCTGGAGCTCAAGTCTTACAAGGAGTGGCTGAGGGACCTGGGATTGTTTAGTCTGAAGAAGAGGAGGCTGAGGGGAGATCTTCTCATTCCCTGAAAGGAGGTTGCAGTGAGGGACAGTGGCCTCTTCTCCCAAGTAATAGGCAATAGGACAAGAGGACATGACCTCAAGTTGTGCCAGGGGAAGTTCAGATTAGATATTGGGAACCATTTCCTCACTGAAAGAGGGTTCAAACACTGAGACAGGCTTCTTTTGGCAGTGGTGGAGTCTCCATCCCTGGAGGTGTTAACAAAAATCTGTAGATGTGGCCCTTCAGGGCTTGTTTAGCTGGCATGGTGGTGTTGGGCTGATGGTTGGACTGAGAGGTCTTTTCCAACCTTAATGATTCTGTAATTCTACAATTCCCTTTTCAAAATCCCAGCCTAAACTTCTCATTACCCTGAATTTCTGTGTCCTAACTTTCAGCCTCCTAACTTTCCCTAAAATAAACCAGAAATAAAGGGGAAACCCAGGTAATTACAGTGTGGTTGCAGGTTTCCTTCCAGAAGAGGGGATTGGTTCTGCCTGGGGAACAACCACTTCATTTAGGTCAGCAGAACCCTGTCCTTGTGTCCTTCTGAGGACATAGTTCAACAGTAAGGACTTCAGGAGCTTTCTGATCCTCTAACAGATTGTGGATGGGAATACCTTTTCTTGATAGCATTGTACCCCAAACAAGCCCAACAGGTCATGGCTGAGGACCTTGAAAAAGCTGAAGAAATTTCCTCAAAACAGCTTGTTTAAGGAGCTGGAGGAGTGGGAGGGCATTGTTGCCAAAATGAAATGGAATTTCTAACCTTTAAATAAGGTGTCACTAAGCCCTTCTGGCCAGTTCCCTTTCTCCTAAAATAAGAATCTTCAAAATCATCCAGAAATGCCTTAAATGTGAAGTGTGATTTGCTACAGGTAATGATAGGAAACTATGTTGGGAGTACAAAAAGGCAAAAGGAATCTAGAAACCCCAGAACAAATTCAAGTGGTCTTAGAATTCTATCACAAATTACTTAGCTGTTTATTTTAATTCCTCTCAGGAGGTGCATCATTGTTTCAGCTGCTTGGCATATCACAAAGAGTACACAATCAACCTAGGCTGTTCATGAACAACCTTCAGGCTAAAAAATGTCCTTTCCTGAGAATCCTGTGCAGTAGTTTCTGATAATAAATATCCTTGAAGGAAACTTCTGTGGTGAAATCACAATGGATGGTTTAACTGCAGGAGGATTTCCACAGCAGGCTGAAGGGAACTTCAGGCAATCCCAGCTGGATGCCTGGATGGTCCTGGGCCTTGGAAAAAGTCTAGAGTTCATAGAAGCATAGACTGGTTGAAAGGGACCTTAAAGCCCATCCAGTCCCACCCCCTGCATGGGCAGGGACACCTCCCACCAGCCCAGGCTGCTCCAAGCCCCATCCAACCTGCCCTTCAACACTGCCAGGGATGGGGCAGCCACAGCTTCCCTGGGCAACCTGGGCCAGGCTCTCACCACCCTCACACCCAACAATTTCCTCCTCATCTCCAACCTCAATCTCCATCTTCCAGTTTTAATCCATCCCCCCTTGTCCTCTCCCTCCCTGCCCTTGTCCCAAGTCCCTCCCCAGCTTTCCTGGAGCCCCTTCAGGCCCTGGAAGGTGCTCTAAGGTCTCCCTGAAGAGTTGAGCCAATATTGCAGTGTTCCATCATCTCTACAAGGTTGAGAGGGCAAGATAAAAATGGGAGAAACACTAACAGGTGGGGCAGTTTGGTTTCACTTTTGTACATACCAAGGCATGAAGAGATTTGGCTGGTACCCCTGCCAAGGGCAGGAGACCAGACCAGACCTCTCAGAGGAGGCCAGAGGTGTTTCAGGAGGGGTTGGAACTGGAGTATCTTAAAGCACTGCCCTGCACCTCAGAAGTGCTGTGTAGCCACAGTTACTTGCTCTGCATCAAGAACTGCAGGAGAAGGTTGCCCTCAGCCTGGGGATCAGGCATCACCCTGAAGTGACACCTGCAGTTGGCCAATCCTTCATGCTCCATTCCTCTCCAAAACACCATCAACATGGAGCTGACCTCTTCCCAGGCCAATCTTTTCCATCCAGCCTGATGATCATCATGAAGCTGTTACCATGGTGACTGTATTTTTGGTACCTCCACATGATTCATGCCAGGGGCCATCATGTGCTCCACAGTGTACTTGCAATAAGCAGCAGACAGGCATCTGCAAACACCCTGCTGAGCCAGGACTGACCCACTCTGCCACTTCAAGGTCAGAGTGGGATCTGATGACCCAGATGCCACCTTGAATGGATTGAAATGCAAAACACCATTAAGATGTAATGATGCCAAATGGGAGGAATGCATTTCGTTTAGAGATATTTTCCCTTGGGAGAAGCTGAAAAGTCCCACTAAGCATCAGTTTATATTCAAGAGTAGCTTGTTCTTGAACTTAAATACTTAGATATTATTTTTGCAGGCAACTGTGGTGGAGCTCCAGCTCCATTTGCAGCCTGTCTGAAAAATAAGAACAGTTATAACACAAATGTCTCAATTCCATTCTGCAGGGGGAAAAAGAAAGTGGGGAGTCCCTTTCAAACCCACTTTTTCTGACTGTGAGTTCTTCTTCAACACAGTGTTTGAGATGAGTGACTGAGCTGCCTGGTCAGCAGCAGGACTCTGCTGGCTTTCCTGGCTCTCCTGCTCTGGTAGGAGGCATCTTCTTTTCTTACTAAGTTAGTGAGATTTTGGGGAATTGCATGGGCAGGGACACCTCCCACCAGCCCAGGCTGCTCCAAGCCCCATCCAACCTGCCCTTCAACACTGCCAGGGATGGGGCAGCCACAGCTTCCCTGGGCAACCTGGGCCAGGCTCTCATCACCCTCACAGGGAAGAGTTGAGCCAATGTTGCAGTGTTCCATCATCTCTACAGGGTTGAGAGGGCAAGATAAAAATGGGAGAAACACCAACAGGTGGTGAAGTTGGGTTTCACTTTTGTAAATGCCAAGACATCAGGAGATTACTTTACTCTCATTATTCTGCTTTCCCTGGGCTGTCAGGTGAGGAAGTAGAATTGTTACAGCTGGTCATCTGCTCCAACCTGGTCAGTGCAGGTTTGGGAAGGGGTTTGGTGTCTGTCTGCTGTGTTACCACTCTGGCTCCAGCTCCAGATGTGGCCTCAGTGTGTTTTCCAGCTCAGCTTGTGCATTGGTGGGTGTCCTACAAGTGCAGACAGGTTCTAGCTACAGAGCTGAATGACCTGCCTTTGCTCCCTGCTGTCCTCAGCGAGGTTGGTGGGTGGGTGTTCTTTGCTCTTCCCTGCCCAAAGAGCAGCAGCTCAGCAGGTGAGGGCAACAAGTCCTGCCTGCCCATGAGCAGAACTGCCATGCCTGTAGGGATGGGATCTGTCAGGAGCTCAGCTGACCCACTTTCCTGAGCTCCCTGACACTCTGCAAATCCCACAGGGACCAAGCCCATGGTTCTCCATCCAGCCCCACCTCATCCCTGTCATCTTCTGTGATGCTTTCTCCTGAATTTTTTTTCTGTGAGTCTCCTGAATAAGAGAGACACCAAGCTATAAAGAACAAGTGCTGGTGTTGTCAGGTCAGGTGTGAGCTGCAATGGCAGCACCTCTGCAGCAGGTCCCACACGGGCTCAGCAGCCCTCAGGGCCAGAGCACAAGCAGATGAGCCCAGGCAGGTGTGAGAGCTGGGGATGCCAGTGCCCTTGGCAAGAAAAAAAGAGCCAGAATTGCAAATACTTAGGCTCATGAGCAATTTCTGTCTCTCAGGGAAAAAGTTATTCACGTGCCTGAGCATCTGTGAACCTAAATCCATCGGGTATTTGGGAGGTTGTTGCTCATTATTATTTCACACACATTTTTGCACGGTTCCTTGAAACAGCAAAAACTATCTGATGCAGATGGGGTGTTCATTCCTCCAGGAAGATGTTGCATCTCTGTGGATAGGCCAGCTGCTGAGCTAGTGCTTTCTCACATAAGAAAAGTGCCACAAGTCACATTCTGTGGTTGCCAGGGGGGGCTCCCTGGGGATGACTGAGCAGGACACCCTCATCTCTCTGGATGTGCAGACTCTGTGCACAAGGGTGCTGTGCTTGAAGCCTCCAGACATGATTCCTTGAAATATGTTTCATTGGTTGGGTTGGAGTCTTAGCAGAAAACCCTCCCCTTAGTAAATCAGACTGGAGATTAGAAAGAATTTCTTTACCCAAAGAGTGGTTGGAGAGTGGAACAGGCTGCTCAGGGAGCTGGTGGAGTCACCAGCCCTGGGAGTATTTAAAAGAAATCTAAATATAGTGCTTAGAGACATGATTTAAGCACTGAATGGGTAAATTAGGTTATGGTAGGGGGATTTAGTTTATGGTTGGACTTGATGACTCTTCAAGGTCACTTCCAACCAAGAGGATTCTGGGATTCTGTGTGTGATTCAAATCAGTCCTAGTTGGTCTGGACAGTTGGTAATTTCCTGTGTGTTTCCCAAGCATTCTTATTTCAATCACACTGTGACTGTAAAAATAACACCATGGTGCTATTTTCTGCTCAATTCCCACGTGTCTCCAGAGTTAACTCTCTTAATTTCTAGTCATAAATAGATCTTTTTTTTTGCCTGGATTTAGTTTTAGCTTGTTTTCTTGGTAACTTTGAGAAAACAACAACAACAACAACAAATCCAAACAATCCATCATCTGTTCTTCATTCATCAAAACAAAACAGCTAATTCTGATTCCAAAGTCTTCAGCATGGCAATGACATCTTTAAGCACAACAGTGACAGCTGGAATATCAGATCCCTGAACTGGGTCTTTCGTGCTGCCTGGTGACAGTTGGAGAAGCCTTTAGTCCTGTAAATGGAGATTTGATACTTTAACTATTGAGAGATTAAATCAAATGGAGATGTGAACATTTTCTTCTCAAGGACATCACCTTAATTTTGTAGTTTCTGGAGGAGCTTTTTAACTGCAGCAGTTTCTGAACTTCACACAGCTGGTAAACCAAGGGAACAAAATCCCCTTTAGCCATATTCTGCAATTTGACACAAAACAGGCAAAGAAAGGAAGAGCCAAATATAATCCTCCTTGTCAGGTGGATATGGGAAGAATTATTCTGCTCTTTCACTTAATGATTTATTTGACTGCAACACCTTCTCCAGGTGAACAGGTTTTTTTGGTCACATGTCAGTAGAACTGACCTAGGCACATTTAAAATGTTTATAGAAATTTTGCTCCTCCTTTACACCATGTTTGTGCTGGATTCCAGTCTAGACTTCTCTTCCAGAGGTGTGCAATCTGGGGTTAATGTGAGTCCTGGAGATGCCAGCATTAAATTTGGTGTTGAATCCCTGAGAGCTTTCCAAAGTGTCACCCTTGGGACACAACTTGGTGTCCTGGGAGCTGATGGTTAAAAGCCTGTTGATTCAGCAATCAGATATTTATGCCAAGTTATGGAAGGTCACCTCCCTCACACCTTTTAGTGCCCCTTTTCCTTCAAAAAACTGAAATCAATCAATGCACAAAAAGGTGAATCACTACAAATGAGGTACTGATGTTTGCTTGGAAGGTCTTCAAGGACAGAAAGTGAAGCAGAATGAGGATTCTTCATTCCCAACCTCTAAGCTGGTGAGATTCTCACTGGAATAAAGAGATCAGTGAACGGACACACAGAGTTGCTGTAAGAACAGGATAAGCAAGGGGTGATGGAAAGATACTCCCTAGATGAAGAATGACAGAATCACAGAATGTCAGAGGTTGGAAGGGCCCTCTGAAGATCATCAAGTCCAACCCCCCTGCCAGAGCAGAACCACCACAGAATCTAGGCAGGTCACACAGAAATGTGTCCAGCCATGTCTCAAAAGTCTCCAGAGAAGGAGACTCCACAGCCTCTCTGGGCAGCCTGGCCCAGGGCTCTGTCACCCTCACACCAAAGAAGTTCTTCCTCATGTTGAGCTGGAACTTCCTGTGCTCCAGTTTGAATCCATTGCCCCTCGTCCTGTCCCAGGGCACAACTGAAAAAGATTGGCCTGTTCTTCTTGACACAGATCCTTCAGGTATTTATAGACATTAAGATCCCCTCTCAGTCTTCTCTTCTCCAGACTGAACAGCCCCAGGTCTCTCAGCCTTTCCTCATCAGGCAGGTGTTCCAGTCCTTTCATCATCTGCATGGCCTCCTTTGGACTCTCTCCAGTAAATCCCTGTCCCTCTTGAACTGGGGAGCCCAGAACTGGCCACAACACTCCAGGTGGGATCTCACTAGGGCCAAGTGGAAGGGAAGAAGAACTTCCTTCAACCTGCTTCTAGTGCAGTCAAATTAAACCTTGTAATAGCTCACTGAAGCTGGGAAGTGAGAGCAAAACTTGCACTAGGGTGTGCATATTAACACCTAAAGCAGAGGCAGAAAGGTCTCTGGGTTCTTCTCTACGACTCCACATCTCCCTGCACAAGTTCCCTATGCAAAGGGAGGGCAGGCAGGAAACTTTTCAAAGACAAGTGGTCTTGGTTCAGCTTTTGCCTGAAAATGCTAGAAGGTTGTTTGAATGGAAGCCATTCCCTGAAGACTGAGCAGTGGGGTGGAAGAGGGGAGGGGAAGGTGGGTGAAGCTGCATCACCTCTGCTAACTCCATCGCACGCTCTCCGGTTTCTGCTCTTAATTACGGCAGGTGATTATTTCACTTCAGTAGCTGCCTGTGTTGGAACACTCGGTGTGCTGCGTTACCCAGGCAGTGTGAATGCTTCCAATCATTTCCGAAAAAGCTGCTGTGATGGTTCTCAATTATTCATGATACAGGTTTCTTCCATCAGAAGTACCTACGTGACTCCCCAGCGCCCTGTTCCGGGAGGGCTCTCCCCGAGCGCCGTGGGACACGGGGGGAGCTGGAGGGAGGGAGAGCAGAGGTTCTGGGTTGACATTCATTGCAGCTTTTTTGGGAAGCAGAAGGTGGACTGGAAGGGCTGTGAGGATGAGCCCTTTCATCCCGTGAGGAAGAAGAAGACAGGAAAGGACCTTACTTAGTTGTAGGACATAGATCGGATTTACCACCAAGACTTTGGGTTACCTGGTGTTAAAAATGTCACTGCCAAAGTGATTAGGCTGATAGTGAGCAAGAAAGATGGATAAAGATTTGGGAGAATATGTGAATGGAACTGATTTCATACCAAAGGAGATTCTGAAATGCTAATAAATGTAGAGAAACACCATCCAGGCAGAGACAGACTAGAGGTGAGAAACATTGCACAGAATCGTAAAATCTCCAACTGGTTTGGGTTGGAAGGGACCTTAAATGCCACCTAAATCCAACCCCCTGCATGGGCAGGGACACCTCCCACCAGCCCAGGTTGCTCCAAGCCCCATCCAACCTGCCCTTCAACACTGCCAGGGATGGGGCAGCCACAGCTTCCCTGGGCAACCTGGGCCAGGCTCTCACCACCCTCACACCCAACAATTTCCTCCTCATGTCTCATTTCAATAAAAATGTTCTCTATCCAATATGTGAGAATTTCTGCTGGATGCAAAAAGCAAGACCCAAAAGTTAGAGGGGAAAAAAAAAACAACAAACCAGCCCAGATACACCAAAATGCAAGAAACTGTTGCACACAAGGAGGATAAAACACGTGAAGGTGAAGAAATCATGGTCCTTTGCACTGTTGGTGGAACATGATGAGACTGGAAGAAAATGTCTTTGAAAAGAGGAACACACATGTCAGGATTGGTTGGGCCAGTTGTTCCCTGCTGTGTCTTGGGCTGTGCACAGAAACCAGAAGGGGTAAATTAGCAGTGAAGTCCAGGAGAGGACAGTTCCTGTGGAGTCTCTCTGAGTTTCCCCACAAGACTGTGGTCAGCACAGTCACTCTAAACAGCAGAACCTCAGTGTCACCCTCCCATGTCACAGACAGTCTGTCCCTGTTCTCCAGGATCCTGTATTTAAAGGGAGAGAGCAACTGAAATTGCTCTTAATTCAGCAGGGGGACTTATAAATTGCAGATTAATCCAACTCACTGCCTCCAACTAAGGTACTTGGGACCTCAGAAATATGAGTGACTGCTCCTACATTACAGTAAAATGCTTCAGTTTCAACCAATTGACATTTTGGAAAGAAAAAAATGTTTTATTAAAGGAGTTGGAAGGTGCAAATAAATGTCTGGGGGGATTTTTGGAAAGCATTGAAGCAAGTTGAGGACTAACTTCTCTTTTTAAAAATCTCATCTGGTTCATAGCTACATTTTTCATTGTCTTTGAAAATTGGGTCCTTTATTAACAACAGTTAAATTACATAATGCTGAGGGAAGACTTCAAAATAATTACTTCCTAACCCCTTTTGCAAAGCCCTGAAGCACAGGGCTTTATTACCCTTATCTTAACTTTCTTAACTACTAATGTTTTAGTAGTTAGAAAATTATCCTTTCCCTTTTGAAAAAACCCAGCTGCAGTTATATCCCCCCCCATTTTTATTAGCCCTCCATATATTGATAATAATCACACCATATTGAGGTGTTTCAGGAGAAGACATTAAGGCCAATCAAGTGAAAAATTCAACATTTTCCAAATGGTCTGAACACAAATTTACACAATAGCCTGTGACGGAAGGATCTTTAGGGGACCATCACATAAATAACACTCATTTTTCAAGAACACTGCAACCCCATCAAAAGAATAATACAGACATCTTTTTTTTTTCCTTCATGGGAAGCTATTATTATTCATGGAGGGTGGCAAATTTTTGGAGCTGTGCTCTGCAAAGTTCTTCCATTCTACTTTGGGAAGAGGCCATTGCTGCCTGCAGAGACCCCAGGTTGGATCTCTCAGCCACACTAACCTGTTGTGCCTCTAAAAGCAGCTACTTAAGCCCTGCACCTTTTTTTTTTTCCCCATTTATATGACCAAAAATAGATGACTGTTGCCATATAATATGGCCAGAAGGTACATGTGTGTGCATTCCCTGGAAGGCATTTCTTGTCTTGTCTTTTTTACTACCAGGTTTTTCTGGCAGTTGCTGGAGGAGCTGAGAAATCCACACAAAGCTGTGGCTTAGCTGGTACCACGGCTTGATAGGAAAAGTTTTTTGGCTCAGTTTAAGCCTGGATTTTCCAGCCAGTGCTTTTAGAGTACCCTGGATTTGGTGAGCTTTCAGCTGCATCTCAGCAGCTTTTCCTTCCGAGTCCAGAAGGCAAAAAAAGTCTCCGTGCAGCAGCAACAACTATTCAGCTATAAAAAGAATTTCTAACCCCTCATCGAGTGCCAGCTGAAACCTTTCATTTACCTGCAAGAGGATTCACCTGCTGACAATCCCCTGGGATCCACCCTGTGGGAGGCAAAGCCTCCTTAAAGCAAGAAGAGCAGGGTGGACCTTTCCTTTCAGGAGGGTTGAGGTGTCACCAGTCCTGCCCAGTTCCCCCTTCAGAGGTGTCTGTGCTTTCAGCTGTGGGGTGAGTGCTGCTCCCTGCCCTCTGCTTCTTTTTCTTCTCCTCCTTACACTTGTTTTTTAGCACTTGATCATGCAAGAGTCTTTTTTTTTTCCTCCATGCTTTCTGATAGAAGCTCTTAAGGGCACCTTCTTCTGATAAAATCACCTTTGTTGTTTCTTTTTTTAAAAAAAAAATAACACCTTTCTGATAATTAGCACTTCAAAATCTGGAAGGCAAGTGAACTACCTGGCTGGGATGTTCCCAGTGTGGGGGTTCTTACTGGTGCTGAGCTTGAGCTGCTAGAGGCAAAGAAGCAGGTGTGTGTGGGTTGTACCTCTGAACCCACAGACCACCCCCCCCCACTTGGATTTTGGAGTTTAGAACCTTGCTGCTCTCAGCCCTGCTTCCTCATCACTGCATCTCCTTGTGACCTGCTCTTCCCCCAGTACCCAGGGGTGACTGGGAGCTGGTGGGTGGGGGGTGCAGCCTTCCCAGGCAATCCCACAGTATTTTCCTGTGACCACAAGAGCCCTCCATGGATCTGTGTGTTCTGAGGTGTTGCTGTGAGCAGCAGTTTAGCTGAACACTGCTCAGTCTTGCTTCTGTCTGGGGGACTGCAAGTGTCTGCAGGCAAAGCGGAGCTTCAGGAGCTCTGTCAAACATCCTGCTGTTATTTGCTCCCTGCTGACTCAAACCCAGAGCAAAACTGGTGGAAAAGCTGCAGAACAAATGTTATCCCATGCAGAGGAGAATGGGGCTTGTTAGCCACTGGCACCAAGTTAAGAGTCTAAAAATCTCTTTTCATAACCAGTTTTTTCAAGTGATTGGCTGGTTAGACCTGCCCAGGCCTTGCCCTGCTGGAGGGAGTTGAAGCTGTCTGCATTTCCAAATGCTTTTCTTTGCTTGCAAGGTGGTTATTGCCACTGCCTGGGTAGTACCCAGTGCTGAACAAAGCTTGGGTTATCAGACCAACCAGCCCACATCTTGAAACATCCAACTTTGTCCTTCTGCAATAAGGAAATAGTTGGAATGGGAGAGTTACAAAATATGAGGGAAGTCAGCTGGGCTCTGGGTGCTGCCCTACAGAGGATGCTGCATTGATGGCTGCAGTTGCCTGAAGGTCTAGGAAGAGCCCACTGAAGGTCAGAACCCCCTTATGCCAAGAGTGCTGCAGAATCACCTGTGGATCAGGTGAAACAGCAGTGTCTGGTGGGACCAGGGGCATGGGCAGATGAAGAGAAGTGCCAGGGCTGAACAACCTCCTGTCCTCCCTCCACCTCTGTGTGGTAGAGCCCTGCTCCTCTCCAGCCCCTAGCTCACCATGCCCTTTCCTAGCATCTCCACTGTCAAACTGAGGGCCATGGGAAGAGCTAAGAGTGGGTTGGACCTTAACAGTGGCTCCTCTTTCCACCCCTGTGTTCTCCATGCTTTTGATTTTTTTCCTTCAGGATTTATCTTCCAGTTGCTAGGATGTTTTTGTATTATTATTACTACCCAAGAGTGTGGGGCAGTAAAGAACCATCTGCATCATCTGTCTCTTCTCAGGCTGTCTTTGGTACTCCCCTGCTCCATTTGTCAGAAGACAGTGTGTGTCACAAGTCTGCATTTGGAACTTGTCCCCTGGCTCTCTCTGCCCCTGGTTATTTAGGATGCATAGTCTGCTGATAAAAACCCATTAAAGCTTGCATGAACATCGGGTTGGTTATTTATTACTCTCTCCTAAATAATATTCTGAGACTTGGCTGCCCTTCTTGCTACTACTTAGCCTTCCATCTCTCACTCTGAGCAGCTGGGATGCTGCTTTTTGCCTCTTGTCTCCTAAGCCAAACTTCAGCATGGGCAATAAAACTATGATTTGATGGGAAGAGCACAGGAAACCATGGAACCTCGGGCCTCACTGAAAGGAGGAGGAGGCAGCCAGAGCTGGGAGAAGGAGAGTGATGCTAATTGTTCTATCAAATAATGAGCTCCTGGCTGCTCGCTTAGTTAGGCTGAGCATGGGGGGCTGCTGTGCCAGGCAGGGTCCAGGTCAGGGGCAGAAATGCCCCTGTTTCTAATGAGCTGGCTTTTTAATGAGATGACAGATAAATGAGTTAATTTGTACTACTTTATACTGAAAGAGATAATAGAGCCAGCAAGACCCTACAGCTTCTGAGCCATGGAGGGAGCCAAAGGAACTGATCAGCAGCTCTGAACATGTCCTGGGGCTGCTCTTTGCCCCACATGGTGTCATATGCTGTGAAGCAGCAGATTATTTCAACTGTTCATCAGTTAAATACATGAAGGTGGCTTCAGGTCAGCCCTTGGAACTGTGGATCCTGTTGGCTTCACAGAGACCAGTGTTCCAGGAGGGAATTTCCTGTATTAAACATAAAGCTCATCTTGTGTGTGGTGGAGAAGGAGCCAGAGGTGCTGGTTGACAGCAAACTTACCATGAGCCAGTGTGTGCCCAGGTGGCCAAGCAGGCCAGTGGCATCTTGGCCTGTATCAGGAATTGTGTGGCCAGCAGGAGTGGAGAGGTGATGGTGCCCCTGTGCTGGGCACTGGTGAGACCTCACCTCAAGCACTGGGTGCAGTTCTGGGCCCCTCACTACAAGAAGGACATTGAGGGGCTGGAACGTGTCCAGAGGAGAACCATGAAGTTGGTGAAGGGTCTGGAGAATAAGCCCTATGAGGAGAGGCTGAGGGAACTGGGGATGTTTAATTTGAAGGAGAGGAGGCTGAGGGGAGACCTCATTGCTCTCTGCAACTTCCTGAAAGGAGGTTGTAGGGAGGTGGGAGTTGGGCTCTTCTCCCAAGTCAGTAATGACAGGACCAGAGGAAATGGCCTGAAGCTGCACCAGGGGAGGGTTAGACTGGAGATCAGGAAGAATTTCTTTACCCAAAGAGTGGCTGGACAGTGGCACAGGCTGCCCAGGGAGGTGGTGGAGTCACCATCCCTGCAAGTGTTTAAAAGAAATCTAAATATAGTGCTTAGTGACATGATTTAAGCACTGAATGGGTGAATTAGGTTATGGCAGGGGATTTAGGTTATGGTTGGCCTTGATGGTCTTCAAGGTCCCTTCCAACCAGGATGATTCTATTCCATTCTAACCTGCTCAACCAGAGCTTGGAGAGGCAGGGGTGGGGGGTTGTGAAGCATGTACATGGTCTCTAGTTTGAAGGGCCTTGCTTCTGCAGACAGTTCAGAGGAGGTGAGCCCTGTTCCTCCAAAATGCCTGGGAGTCCTTCTGGATCCCTGCTCAGATGGGAGGCTCAGAGCCACAGCAGATGGGCAAGGGAGCTGCACATCAGATCTGCAGCCCAAGAAAAACAGGACAGGATGGTTTGATGAAGATGGCTGAATTAATCAAATGAATAGTTTTAAGCATTAATACCAAAAGTGGTTTGAGTGTTGGTTGTAAAAGCCTGTGTAAACATAATATATAAATACTTGTTAATTGACAGCTCATTCTGGGCAAATATATCTCCTGGAAGTTTTGTGTATATATATTGGTTGTTTGTGTACATAATAATAATTTGTCTTGCAGAGTGTTCAGGTATTAATCAACTGTAACAATAACAGACTGAGTTAGTGCTGAGTGCATCTCTCATAGCACCATCTGCTTGGGCAGAGGCAAACACTGGCTAAGTAGCTGGCAAAAGCTGTTTTGTGATTGAATAGAAAACCCTGTAGGAGGCTGAGCTTTGTGATGGTCAGAGCTAACTCCAAATTCACTCAAATCTGCAGATTTTGTGTGTACTCTTATCACCAGATCCTCATGACATCATTGTCTGCACTGAACTGCTGGAGTGAGTTTGAGCCTTTAAACCCAAACTTAGAAAATATAGTTGAGGGAGAAGCCTCCTTTGCCTGGGGGTTGGGAGACATGGAGTGGTTTTGGTTTTTCTCAGTCTTTGTGAGCCTGAGGTGCCTCCTGTTGAGATTCCACACTGATCCTGAGGTGCTGCAGAGCTCAGGAACTGGGTATCCCAAAGTGTGTCTGTCAGTGCATGTGCAGGGGGAGTTTAGAGCAGCCAGGTGTTTGTACCTGTGCTTGACTCTGCCAACACCAGAGCCACAACCAGGAAACATGAGCTGCTGGAATGAGAACTGTGTCTTTCTGGGCACAGGGCAAAGTCAGAGCTTTCTCACTCCTCTTTCCTGTTCTCAGTCCCTGACTTAACTCACCAGAAGAGCATTTAAGCCAATGTTTTCAGTTTAGGAATTAATTTAGATGGATATTTTCCAAGTAATGATTAGAAGCTCCGATGGATTTGAGTAGAGCTTGGAAATCTCCTTGATCCCTGGGATTTACCCATGTGCTTGAAGTGCAAAGTGCATGCTGAGGTGCTGCTTCCTTTTAGCTCTTCATCCAAGCAGAACCATTTTCTTAACCATCATTTCACCAGCTGAGCCAGGCTTCCAGGTTCCTCCCCATCCCTGGGGGAGTCCTAGTGTTTTGCTTTGGAGCTTTCCCAGGCAAGGTGATGCCACATCAACCTCTTTGCATCCAGGAGCTTTGACTGCCTAAAAGTTGTTTGGATTTTTTTAAATGTAACTAACATAAACCAAGAAGCTGAAATGTTTTAAAGCCACCCTTCCTCCAGTGTTCTGTCTGCTGGCTGATAAATCAGAGTATCCTTGTCATCAGCTTCTCATGCATTGCAATGGACTTGGCAAAAATGAGCAGAAGATGAAAGCCCTTTATTACCCTCATCTTCAGACTTCTGAACATCCACACTCAAGGACAATTTCCCGCACCTTATCTGGATGGAGACAGCATTGATTTAGCTTACATTAACCTTTTAAGACCTATCAGATTACCCTGGATACATTTCACTTGATAAGAATTTAACTCAAGTTTAGTCTCTGCTGTTCTTCTGTGCAGCCAAGTCCTGTGGTGTCATATTAATCACCATCAGGCAATCTGCTTCCTAACTTCAGTGGCAAAGTGGTTTTAATCACAATTTTAGTTCTAAAATTACTGGCCAATCTTCCCAGATACCTCACTCATTTTAAATCAATTGTTCCCAGGAACATTTAACTTTAACAAGAAGTCTTTGTACTGTGCTGTTTCAGGGCTAACTTAAGGCAACTTAAGTACATAATTCTCAGCCCGTCTTACTTATGATGTCCTGAACAACCTCATTCCCTTTTGTGTCTCACCTAGCTGTGATTTTATGAAGATTCATGTCCAGGCTTTCTGTTTGGCATCCAGGGAAGAATTTTGTAAGATGAAGCCTTGGGACATCTGACTTCTTTACACAAAACTAGGCCTGTGTGTGTGGACAAAGAGAGCTGGTGGTATTTTCTACCCACATCATGGAATATTAGGGGTTGGAAGGGACCTCCAAAGATCATGGAGTCCAACCCCCCATGCCAGAGCAGGACAAAAAAAACCAACCCTAGGGCAGATCACTCAGAAAGGCCTCCAGACAGGTCTTGAATGAGGTGAGAGCCCTGGTAGCAGTGGATGCAGAGAAGGCAAAGGTGCTGAATGCCTTCTTTGCTTCAGTCTTTACTAAAACCTTATGAGCTTCAGACCCTGGATATAGCAGAGGAAGCTTGGAGGAGGGAAGACTCTCCACTAGTCAATGAAGAGTGGGTCAGAGATCAGTTATGGCAATGGAATGTGCACAAGTCCATGGGCCCTGATGAGATGCACCCAAGAGTGTTGAGAGAGCTGGCTGCTCTTCTTGCCCTACCACTCTGTCATTTTCATAAGAGCATGGCAAGTCTCTCCTGGGTGTCTGAGGACTGGAGGAAGGCCAGTGTCTCCCCAGTCTTCAGAAAGGGCAAGAAAGAAGACCCAGGGAATTACAGCCCAGCCAGCCTCACCTCCATTCCTGAAAAAAATGATGGAGGGGCTCATTTTGGTGGTCATCTCTAAGGCCATGGAAGAGAAAGGTTATCAGGGGTAGTCAGCATGGATTTACCAAGGGGAAATGATGCTTGACTAATCCCATAGCCTTCTGTGATGTTGTGACTGAATGGATAGATGCAGGGAGGCCAGTGGATTAATTATAAGAAACCTCAGACAGGAGTTCTGCACCTTTCCAGCCCCGCTGAGGTTGTTTCACAAGTTCTCTTGGTGTGTGACCCACCAGAAGCAGGAACAAGCAGCCACCAGGCTCAGAGCTCTGCAGCTGGTCAGTGAGCAGCCCTCCCTGGAGGGCTCTGCTTGCTCAGCCCCTGCTTGCCAGGAGAAACATCCTTACCAGTGTCTGAACTCAAAGTTCCCATCAAAGAGGAACTGCTTAGGAAGGCAAATAGTTGCAGGTCAGTACAAACCAGAGGCTTCTGCACAGGTTGAGTATCTGCTTTATTGTGCCATGAATGACCCTACCTGGGGACCTGCTCTGTGTGGTGATGAGATGCAGCAGATCACTGGTGTTAATGAGGTAGGAGACCTCTGCCTCAAAATTCACAGCTCAGCCCAGGACTTGTTAAAACAACATATTTGAACCATGGTTTGGTTGAGCCTGTGCAGCACTGTCTGGTCCTGCTGCTGCTCCTCTCCTTGACTTAACAAACCTCGTCAGGAGAGATCTGGATTTAGTGAGGCTCTGAAACTCCAGGGAAGAACATGGTGTGACATGGTTTGACATGTCTGTTCCAGGGCTTCTGGAAGGAGGCTCACATCACCTGGGAGAAGAAATGCTTCTCATCCCCCCAGGAACTCATTATGCCAGATCAGCTGGAAGTGGAGTTTTTGCACCACACTGTGTTGTCCTTTTCAGTATTTTGGGGTTTGATTGATTGCCTTTCCTGCTCCTTTTGCACAGATTAGTGAGGCTGTAAATGGAGAGAAAACAGAAGAGGCAGCCCCATAAAAACAGCCCAATACTGAAGAGATCAAAGTAGCACAGCACAGGAACATAACTATAAGTCACTGACTGCAGGTGGCATTAAAGATGTGGAGGGCTTGTTCTCAGCCAGATTGTAATAAGAATAGTAAATGGCACAGAACTAATCTTGGCTCAAGCTAAAATATTTTCAGTGACTTTGGAAAAAACAATGGGAGTGGGCAGAGAGGGGGAATGGGGCATAAATCTGCCTCAGGAACAGGATAAATTATTTTCCCTCAAATAATGTTAATAACTTTTTATAGGCATTTATTTTTATTAGACATCTGCTGTAGTTCTTAAGGATATTTGGGAGGTGGGAGGGGCAGCAGGGTTGAAAACTCTGATGGTAGATAATGGACTAAGATACATTGTCTGGCATAGGTATGAAATAATATAGCAGAGCTGAGATCTTTCCCCTGCAAAAGACAAGTGGCTTTTCCTCCTTAAAAGATGGGTGGCTTGTCCATTCCATGTATGAGGACCAGTCCAGAAGGTGGATCTCAGCTGCCCTCCAGCTGTGCCCAAGCACTGGGAGCTGCTGCCTTGGGCCAGAACCACTGCAGGGAGTTCATGATCAGTTGATCCCTTTGGATGATTCTGTGTCATTGATGACCACTTTAGTGCAGTGGTACATACCCAGTGTGGGAGCAAGAGCTGTGCCAGACCTCAGCTGGCATTTCTCACAGAGCTATGGCAGCATTTCAGGACCAGAACATGGATGTTATCTTGCTGACAGTGCTCCCACTGCAGGCAAGCAGGGCTTATGTTGCTAAATCCTGTGTGTGAAGAGTTCTGGAGTTTCCCCAGCATTCAGAGGAGGAGATGAAGTCTAGGATGGGATAGTTTTTCAACCTACGGAAGTTTTGCAATTCCCAGCCATTGGGGTCTCCCTAAGCTGCTGCTGCTTTTTACCCCAGGGGAGTATTGCACAAGGGTATCACTGCTGGGCAGGTTGTGTGCACAGCATGTACTGCAGCCCTGAGGGCAGTTTGTCCTTCTAGATATGACAATAACAACAGAAATTGAGAGCAGATTAGAATCCCAGACTGGTTTGGCTTGGAAGGGACCTTAAATGTTACCTAGATCCAACCCCCTGCATGGGCAGGGACACCTCCCACCAGCCCAGGCTGCTCCAAGCCCCATCCAACCTGCCCTTCAACACTGCCAGGGATGGGGCAGCCACAGCTTCCCTGGGCAACCTGGGCCAGGCTCTCACCACCCTCACACCCAACAATTTCCTCCTCATGTCCATCCTCCATCTCCCTCTTCCAGTTTTCATCCATCCCCCCTTGTCCTCTCCCTCCCTGCCCTTGTCCCAAGTCCCTCCCCAGCTTTCCTGGAGCCCCTTCAGGCACTGGAAGGTGCTCTAAGGTCTCCCTGAGAGGGGCAGATTGAACATGGAACTGTATTTTTGTCTGGACATCCTTTTGGAAGCCTGACCAGTGAGAATTTTGAAGAAATCCAGGCTTTGGAATAAGCTCTCTGTGCTTAGTCAGGGGAACAGGTTGGGTGCTGCTCCTCTGTGTCAGTGCCAAATCAAATTACTGAGCTCATGGGAGGCTGGCACAGAGAGGAACCCAGGTGGGTGGTTTGCACTGTGCTGGGAGCACCAGGTGACCTCTGTTTGCTGACACTGGTGTCTTTTAGCTGCAGAAAATGAAGTATCAAACAGCCAGAGCTAGTTATACAAGGGGATGTTTCACAACAGCCTGCTGAAAACAGGCACTGGACTGTAATAGAGAAATTAGGAATTGTTATAAAACACCCTATCAGTTCAACCTGTACTAGTTTGTTGTTGGTTAGTTGGGGTTTTTTTGAGCTGTGGTTATTGCTGAGACTAAAACTATTTACCTACCCAGGCTGGTCCTTCTGCTGCCTCAAAAACTTAATGCAAGGGCAAATCTAAACCTTTGTATCTAAAATTTCAATGAAGTAAGAGAAGATGAACAGGAATGTACTAATCCCTGACTAGTGAATTTATGAACTTGCTAGTATTAACCTTTTGTTTTATTGCCTTTATGGCTGTATAATAAATTATAGCCATAGTAAAATATCTGCATATTTGAACTCTGCTGCCTGGAATGGTTTGACTCCTGAAGATGAAGAGCCCTTCCTCCCACTGTGAGCTACCCCAAGGGAGCTGGAGGTGGAGGACAGTGGTTTCATTATGTTCAGACATGCCTGCAGCCACTATAAATGAGGAGGGTGATGACAGACTCAGATGACTCAGACTTGCTGCTCCTTGTGGTCCATGAGGGCTCAGCTGGGCTGGCTGGAGTCAGGGTGTGCTCTGTGCCATCACCTGCATGTGGGTTGAGTGGGATGGACATGGTCTGAAGGCTGTGAGGGGTAACTGCTGAGACCTCATGGGGAAAGGAGGGAAGAGGACTTAAAATTCTGCAGTTTGGCAAGGTTTCAGTGTGTTTCCATGCTCAGGTGTCTGAAGTGAGAGAGGAACACCAAAAAAAATTGATTAAAACTGGCAGAGGGGAGATGGAGGTTGGAGATGAGGAGGAAATTCTTGGGTGTGAGGGTGGTGAGAGCCTGGCCCAGGTTGCCCAGGGAAGCTGTGGCTGCCCCATCCCTGGCAGTGTTGAAAGGTAGGTTGGATGGGGCTTGGAGCAGCCTGGGCTGGTGGGAGGTGTCCCTGCCCATGCAGGGGGTGGGACTGGATGAGCTTTGAGGTCCCTTCCAACCCAACCCATTCCATGATTCCATGAGAAAATAAACAACTCCATTATCTGTGGTAGGAGTTTGAGTCATGAGCCACATGCATTCAGAGAGAGCTCAGGTCTGCAAGAGCTCTGCATGTTAGTTGGGGTTCCCACTAGCTGGGGTAACATGGAGCTGAGCTGAGGGTGAATGGAGGTGTTCTTGGGTTCCTCATCCTGGCAAATGGTGAATTGTCAACTGTTTTTTCAGGACTCTGGTGTGTTGCTATTTGCAACCAGCATGTGAATGTGCTAAAAAGCCCCATTACAGCCGAGGTTGTCCTTGTTCCTGGAGCTGCAGCTCTTAATGATCTGTGCAGAGCACTCCTTGAACTCATGACATCAATATCTCAGGTTCTGTAAAGCAAATTCTGCTACTTTTTGCCCCAGTTAGTCAAACAGTGTCCTCCAGAGCTCCTGAGATGGAGTCAGAGCTGCTGTGGGCAACCTGGAGAGCCCCAGAGGTGGTATCAGCCTGTTTATTAGGAGTTTGTCCACGTTGCTGTGGTTTGCCAGGAAAGCTCTGGGAACTGCCATGAGACACTTGAACTGAATCAGAAGCCCAGTGACATGGATGTGGTTTATTTTTATGCTAAAGAGCTTCGAGATTTCTGTAATTGAGCCTTTTAGTTAAAAAAAGAAAAAGGCAGAAAGCAAGTTGCCCTCAGTTTGTCATGTCATGGGCAGGAGCCAAGAGGCAGCCCCTCCCTGCAGGCACCTCAGGAATCCTGGCAGAATGAATGGCCTGCTCCAGGTTTCACACCTGCACAACTACCCAGGAGCCTGTGGTTCAGACCATAATGAAGCTCCACAAATTTGTTTACCAGAACCACTTAGTGGGAGACTTCTATTTTTTTCCAAATGAGATGAGCTTCAGCACAAAGTGTGGCCCCACATCTCTGGGCACCCACAGCTCTGCTGGGCTAGAAATGGCCACGGAGCCAGTTCCTGGTGGGACATGGCACTAGCAGGTCTGGAATGGTTGCAGATCAGCTCCATTTCTCTGTGTTTTGCCATCTCCCTAATGCTGCTTTACATTGATGAGCTCGTTACAGAAGATGAGCTGTTGCAATCCCCATCATCCCAGCGTATGGTGGAGCAGAAAATAGACCCTTTATTTTTTTTTCTTGACAGCTTTTGGCCATGATGGGCAATTCATACCTTCACCGGATGTGATAAATTTGCAAGGGAAATTACAAGGCAACATGAGTTCTGTGTTGTTTCCTAGAGCTGACAGGAGTGCTTTGCAAGTACATTCAACAGCTCCAGTCACGTTGATTAGCACTGATGGCAGTGGATCTAATGGCCTCATCAGAATTGCTTGTAAAGCCATTGTCCTACTGGAGTAGTTATCTAGGAGCAATGATGGCATCTATTCTGCAAGCACCTGGCCATGAGTGAGTAAATAATAGCAGCACTGAAGCTGGAGGTGCTGGGAGCAGCAGGCTGAGAGATCCTACTGGGATCCCTAAAACTGGGAACTGAGTATCTTGAGGGTAGTGTCACTTATCCAGAGCCTGTTGCTGTCAAGGGAGGAAAAAACCATTTTTTCATTGACATTAAGGGATTATTCAGTTCTGGTTGGTTTTTGGAGAGAGGCCTGATGGTGTCTGTGCAGGCTTGGGACATGATTGTTTTGGCTATCAGCTGTCCAAGGGGACCTGATCATCCTCAGCTTGTGCTTTCAAAGTACAGACTCTCACAAAACAAAGCTCTTGATGAGCTTTTTCCAGGAAGAAGAGTGTTGCTGTCAGGCTTTTGGAGATAGGCTTTGATTTTTTTGTTGTCCTGCTTCCTGCATAGTAGGAAGAGGTGTTAAAGACTGACTGGAAAGATAAAGTTAGTTCCTGTAGTGACACATGGTACCATCCAGTCATTTAGATTTAAACAGGGCACCCAGATGGAAAGAGCAAAATTCAGTCTCATTATCCTGGGAGCTGTTGAGTAAGACAAGAAGCCCATTTATTTCAATAACAAAACCCTAGGGCTCTGATCTGAAATTCAGTGCACAAGACCCATCCCTTAGAGACAGGGCCCAGAGGATATAATTGGATGTGATTTCCTGTCCTTGGGAGCAAAAAGCATCTGGATGCTTCTAAACCCAAAGGCCTTGCTGCTTCTGGCCCTTGTCAGCAGCAGGAACTTGTGGATGGTCCCTCCTTGTGTTGCAGAGCCCCTCACCTCCTCCTTCCTCCTGTACCACAGCTTAACCACGGTGTCCTCCCTGGAGCTCAGTGTCTCAGTGCATTTGCACAACCAAATCATCTCATCAAGTGTCTGCAAGCTTCAAATCATGCATGTATTACCCCATGCTAATGCCCTCCCTCTTCCCCCAGCCTCATTTTCTAAAGGGACTTTCTCTTGGAGTCTTTGAGGAATGTTTTCCATTTCTCTGCTAAGATCCTCTGTGCACACGAAGCCATTTCCATCCATCAGAAACTCACCAGCTTGAAACTGATGCTCCATTTATCTCTTCTTTGAAGCCTCCACAGAGCTCCTGGAGCCAGGCCTGGCTGGGTTGCTGTGTGCCTGGTGTCTTATTAAAGTAGTGGTAGGAGCTGGAATGGGACTCTGGACTCTGAGTCCATTTATCTCCTCCTGCTGTTTCTTCTGAGTCATCAATATCTGTCGAGTGAATGGGCAAAACTCAGTGCTGGCTGCTGCCTGGAGACCTCCTTGCTGTGGAAAAGCAAGTTGTGTTCAATTGTTCCCCATCTATCATCAGCTAATGAGCATCCCTCTCTGTGTCCAGAACCTTCTCCTGGTGTCCCAGGTGGCCTCAAGGATGGAGCTCAAGTGGAGCAGCCCCAGGTTCCTTCCCTGACTTTGTTCTTCCTGCTAATGGGCACAGAGCAGATTCTTCCCCTCCCTCCACTTCAGTTGGTCCCACCTCTGAGAGCTGAGAGGAATCACAGCTGAGAGGATGACTGAGGTGGCATCACAGGGACCTTGACATGAGCAGCAGAAACAGGAAGCAGGGGGTTCTGCTGAGGCTGTATTGATGTACATACATTTACAGCTGGTCCTCTACATTCCTTGGGACACAACTGTAGCTGCCTCTTTTTCTTTGGCCTTTTTTTGACTTTGTGAAGCTTATCTGGCAGGGAGAGCTTCTTAAAAGCTGCAGAGACCTTTTTAACCAATCATGAAACATCCTGGTTTTCTGATTAGTATGAGCAGTTCCACAATTTGGGGGGGAGGAGGAGAGGGGCAGTGGAACTGGGTAACTAAGTTTTAAATAATACTATGACCCTTAGCTACTCTTCATGCTGTTCTCATGCAGTGTTAGCTGGTGGTGTTGGATCTCCCAGGAGGAGAGAAAGACAGAGACTTTTCTTTGTGCTTTTCTTCTATACACAAGACCCTGCTATTCCCACTTACTGAAAAAAAAAACTGATATAAAAAGCTCTTCCCCATGAATCCTGAAGATTCTGGGTCTGGGCTTGCAGACCAGAGGAGCAATAAGCTTGAGACAAGGGTCTGAAATAATTTCTGAGGGTATCAGACCTATGGACTGTTTGAAAAGGACACATTTTTGCCCAGCTGCAAGTGAGCCCTGATGCAGGAGCAGGGTTTGATGTATAAATATAAATAGATGACAAGGAAGATGAGGAAGCTGCACAGCCCACAGCAGAAGCTTCCTTAGTGTTTAAAGCTCAATGGTGTTTGATTACTCCACACCTGCCTGCTCTTCCAAGGCTGAAAGCAGAAAAAATAATCTCCCCTGATATGCAAATCCAGCAAATCTAGATGCAGTTGAGCAGACTAAGAAATAAATCTGGAAATTCGAGTCACCAATTTCAAACCCTTTCTTGATAGGAATTTGATTGATTTCCCCCCTTCTCTTCAGCTCAATCCAAAAAGGCTGTTTGAGAGGGAGCAAGAACTTCTCATTCTTTTTGCACCATCATAATGGGAAAAAAACCCCATGTTTTCTGTGGGTTGGGCTAAGATAGAATAGTCAGGTGTTTTCCAACAACTATGCTAAATGTTTGGAAATGAGTCCCCCTTCACCTTGCTGTCCCATTCCCACCAGGAAAGCTCCCTGGGTTCAGGGAGTTCTGTGGTTTTCAGAGTAGAAACACCTTCTGCACAACCTAGTGGTGCTTTGGACTGAGTTCAAATCCCACTGAACATGAGCTCTTCTGGTAGAAATGCTACTCATTTTGTGTTTTGAAGTTTGATTTTCTGTGAATGAGTAGAAGAAATAGAGATTATTGGGAAGGGAGAGTGCAGGGAGGGGACCAACTTCAAATGAAACTGAAGCAGAGTTGAAAAGCTAAGAACTGTCTCATCCTGGTGTGGCTCCCCTTGCTGAAGGGCATCATCTCTGGTTTGTGTCCTTCACCTAAGGAGAAGCTTCTACCCATGGAGAAAAACAGTATCAAAACAATCCTGGGCAAAAAAAAAAAAAAAGCCAAAACTAGCTTGTTGATTTTAATTGAAGACTAAGTGTTTGGAAGTGAAGCAAGTATGTCAGTGCCCTGTGCAATAGAGATTAACCCAGCTTGGAAAATTAGCAGGAGTTGCTGCTGTCACTGGGGGAGCTGGTTCTTTGATGCTCCTGACCCAGGACTAACACTCTGAGCAGCCAGGTGGGGATAGTGCTTTTGCTGAAATGGTGATGTGGTTGAGCTCGACAGAGCTGAACATTTTGGGGAGACAGTAATAGTGTATCAATAATAAGGATCTTGTCATTACCTACTGTGGAAGTGGGATATTTATATTTTTTTAACCCATTCAACTACCAAGCCCTTTAATAGCTTTTTCTAATTATGGGCTGGTCTTTCTAAAGCTCTGTTTTGTCATCCAAGGTCAGCACAGTCCCAGCTTTCCTTGTATCGAGCAATAAAGTCAGCCCAGAGTATATTAAATTGGATGGCAATTAAAAATGCCTATGAATTTGTCTCATAGTACCATCCAAAACACTCCCCAGCTGTCCCAGTCTTTGAACCAGTGCACTGAGCTGATCCTGTATTTCTCTTTCCAGCTGGATTAAGGAGTTCCTGGACCAGCCAAAGACTTCCTACGATTCAGGGGAGCAAGGCAGGTGTGTCTTCCTAATAAGTCAGCTCAGATGGAATGTGTGACAGCCAACACTTCCCATGAAGGCAAAAAAGTACCTTGTATGCCAAGGAGCACTGGTGCCAGTTCCATGGAAGGGGAGGAATGAAAAGAGGATCTGACTGCAAACAGAGAGAGGAGCTCTTGGCATCCTCATCCCCAGGGCTGCGGCACCTGGTGACAAATGATGAATGTCTCCACTTAGGGCTGGGAATAGCAGTGAGCTGTCTGCATGTTCAGAGCCTGGGGAGAGATGTTTGGACCACCCTGAGCTGCTGTTCCTGGCCCAGAATGACTCCTGTCTGCCTGGAGCTTGGCCAGAGCCAGGTGGGTGATAGACCTGGTGCCAGCCTTGGATTCCTGTGGCCTGCACCTGCCTGGCTGATTGTTCCTGGGTGGAAGATGTGCCTTGTTTAGAGATCTGAAAGTAAAAAAAAAAAAGACAAAACCAAGATAAAAACAAGTTGAGAGGATGTGCTTCCAAAGGCAGGTCCTTCCAACACTGCAGAGTTAACAACAGGCTGAAAGTTCTGCTATGCAGGGAAAAGCCACCGTCTGCAAGACTTGTCATTCCAGGCAGCAGGACAGGATCTTCCTCCTGCAGACCCCAGTAAATGGTGAGTTTACCTCAATCTTACCTTTTTTTTGGAGAAACAAAAAGTATCAGTGAAATTGGACTAAATGCTGTTGTGCTTTGAAGGGATCCTTTAAAAAGGCAAGGGAAAGAATTTGGGGAATTTGGACATTTTGCTTTGACTTTTAATCATATCATCTTGATCTTCTAACCAACCTCAGTGTAAGGAAATAAAGGCTTTAGGGAGGGGAAAAAAAAGTAATATCTTGGTAGGTCTGCAGTTTTTTGTTGGATTTTTATAGTTGTTTTTCATTTCAGCTTAGTTTAAATCCTTGTTGGGTTGTACCAGTGGGCTTCAAAGAAACTGCTGCAAGGAAGGGATTGGAGGGGGAGGAAAAATGCCCTGGCATCCTGGCACTGGCTTCACTAAAGAGAGAAGTGTTGTAGGGGTGGGAAAGTGTCCCAGGGTTTTGCAGGGAATGTGTCCCAGGGATTGGCAGTGGTGTTGGCTCGTGCTGGCCTGGAGTGTGCACAGCTCTAGGCTCAGTCTGCCCGGGCTCCATCTGTGAGATGAGATGGAATCACTGCATTTGCAGACATCACTGGGGATGATGCAGGTGCCTCCAAACAGCTGGAGGGGTAGAGGAGCAGGCTGAGAGCTCCAGTGCTCCTGAGTGTGCTCCCTTGCCCCCTGCCCCTCTCTTGGCCACGTTCAGGCCAGGAGGATGGGCCAGACTCTTCCCAGGGGTGTCCAGTGACAGGACAAGGGGCAATGGGACAAACTGGAGCACAGGAGGTTGAACCTAAACATAAGAAAATACTTATTGACTGTGAGGGTACCAGAGCCCTGGGCCAGGCTGCCCAGGGAAGCTGTGGAGTCTCCATCCCTGGAGACATTCCCAACCCACCTGGATCCTGTGGGATCTGCTCTAGGGGATCCTGCTCTGGCAGGGGGTTGGCATAGGTGATCTGCAGAGGTCTCTTCCAACCCCAGCACTCTGTGATTCTGTGCTTCTGTCTCATGTGTACCAAAGGAAACAGGTTGCACTAGTGCTGTGGAACAAACCTGGAGCAGGGTTGGAGCTCCAGGATATGCATTTGCCCCATGGGTCAGGCCTGGTTGTACTGCTGGTGGGGGTGGACATGGCTATCCTCTTAATTTTGGCCAGCCAGAGCACTTGCAAAGAGCAGGACCAATGTCCTGTCCTATTACCTGTGGACTTCAGGGCCTGAGTGCACCAGCACATGCTGCCAGTACAATGGAGAGAACCTGACTGCAGCCCCTCCTGGGAAGGCATCTGTTGGAGCCTCAGGTGTTAACCAAGGAGATAAAATGAATATTCCTGGGTTAAGGCTCCTCTTCAGATACGTGTGTTCTTGATGTTTTGGGTGTGTGTTGGGTTTTTGTTGTTGTTTTATTTTATATGTGTACACCATTCCACTGGTTCTCAAGCAGCAGGAAAATGTGAATTTAGATGCCATTCAAAACCCATCTGGTCATGTTCCTTGTGGGATCTACTCACTGCAGGTGATCCTGCTCTAGCAGGGGGTTGGACTAATGATCACTGCTGTCCATAGAGACCTTTACAGGCTTGAGAAGTGGGCTCATGCAAACTGCATGAAGTTCAACAAGGCCAAGTGCAGGGTCCTGCAGCTGGGTCAGGGCAATGCCAAGCACAAATCCGGGCTGGGTAGAGAATGGATTGAGAGCAGCCCAAGGAGAAGGACTTGGGGGTGATGGTGGATGAGAAGCTCAACATGACCCAGCACCGTGTGCTGGAGCCCAGAAACCACCCGTGTCCTGGGCTGCATCCCCAGCAGTGTGGGCAGCAGGGCCAGGGAGGGGATTGTCCCCTCTGCTGGGGAGGGACTTCGGGCAAGGACATAGGATGAGGGAAGATGGCTTTAAACTGGAAGAGGGAGATTTAGATGAGGCATGAGGAGGAAATTCTTTGCTGTGAGGGTGGTGAGAGCCTGGCCCAGGTTGCCCAGGGAAGCTGTGGCTGCCCCATCCCTGGCAGTGTTGAAGGGCAGGTTGGATGGGGCTTGGAGCAGCCTGGGCTGGTGGGAGGTGTCCCTGTCCATGCAGGGGAAGAGGGACTGGATGATCTTTAAGGTCCCTTCCTCCCCAAACCATTTTATGATTCTGTGATAGGCACCTGCCTCTGCCTTTGCATTTATCACCATGTGTGTCTCTATCCCTCTGCAGGGACTCAGCCCTGGCAGTGTGTTTGACCTTGTAGACAGTCCAGTTGAATTAGAGTTTCTGGCTTCCTGAACCATCTTAAATAACAGGAAAAGTTGGCAAACTCCAGAGCTGTCAGTTTTAGTCCTATTAGAGTCAGTTTTACTTTCCAGCCTCTCTGCAGCAGAGTAAGGACTGGGAGCACTTGGAGCAAAATGAGTGTTCTCTTTACATTTAATCAGCTGTTATACTCATTAAATATGAATTGATTGTAAAGGACATTAATTGAGATTTAAAAGAGATACATTTAGGTGCCCATGTAATTAACTCAAAATAACAGAGGCAATAAACGTGGAAGCTTATTAATACAATAACCTTGCAAGGATCCTCTGGAGTATTTCCTCCCCACACCACACAATTGCCTAGCACAAGTTACATGTCAATTAACATATTTTCAGAAGATAACACACATTTTCAATTAGCTGGTCTCACTTGCTGGCTCTGACAATGGTTCCACCTTTGAGTGACTCTCTCTTTTCCCTCTTTGGTAGCTCATCTCATTCAGTTATTTAATGCTGTTCTTTGTTTCCAAGTTAGCTCAGCCCTTTCCATCACCATAATTTGGGAAGGAGTTCAGCTGCTGAGCTCTTTCATCAACACAACACAGGAGAATCTAAATACAGGGGATCTAATTAATGTCTATAAATACACGAGGGCAGCAAGAAGGCAGGACAAGCTCTTGTCACTTGTGCCCTGGGACAGGACGAGGGGCAAGGGATCCAAACTGGAGCCCAGGAAGTTCCAGCTCCACATGAGGAAGAACTTCTTTGGTGTGAGGGTGACAGAGCCCTGGGACAGGCTGCCCAGAGAGGCTGTGGAGTCTCCATCCCTAGACACATTCCAAACCCACTTGGACATGTTCCTGTGGGATCTGCTCTAGTGGATCCTGATCTAGCAGAGGGCTGAACTGGATCATCTCCAGAGGTCCCTTCCAACCCCACCACTCTGTGATTCTGGGACTGCTTCCCTCTTCTTGTCACCTATGTCCCACTTATGGCCCTGTTTTGCCCATGAGCAGTAGGTACATACACCAACTATAAATGCTCCTATTTCCAAGCTTGGGAATATTACAGCAGGTTCTCCAAGAGTCTGGTTTTATACTTGGTCTTCCTTCTCTGGAGACTTTCAAGACCTGTCTGGATGCCTTTCTGAGTGACCTGCCCTGGGTTTTTTTTGGTCCTACTCTGGCAGGGGGGTTGGACTCAATCTTCAGAAGTCCCTTCCAACCCCTGACATTCTGTGATTCTGTGAGAACATCAGATTGGGAAGAGGTAGAAAGTAGTTGGATTATCAGATCCAGACCTGGTATTCAAACAAATAACTTACTTTTCTCTACCTTTCTGCAGACAATAAAAATTATTCAGGGTATCCCAGCCTGTCTGAAGCTTTTTTTGCTTGTTTGCCAGATAGTCCCCAAAATGGGCAGAACTTGAGCAGGGAACTCTGCATGCAACAGGAAACATGTATACCTAGCACTCAGAGGCTTCTTTTTGAAGTAAAATGCCTTTCTTTTTTTTAATCAATATATTTTTCCAGCATGAAAGTCCCCCTTTGAAATACACTTGTTCATGTGGCCTTTTGGGGTTAATTACCAGCTGCTCATTGAGGTGTTCTCTTTGGCAGTGGTTGAGAAAAGGAAAATGCAAAACTCAAGTCAGTGTGTTCACACACTTATATATACATCCTTTTTCTGCCAGAGAGATGAGGTTTTGAAGTCTAGACCTAATGAATACTAGTCCTTCTGCCTCACTATGAAGGAGCACTGCTTTATCAGTCAGATGAAAAATTCTTGCTGATGCTAAAAATGGGTTTCCCATTCCAAAATAATTCTGAGGATTTCCAAGATACTCTTCCTTTGTAGAGAATCCCAGACTGGTTTGGTTGGAAGGGACCTTAAAGCTCATCCAGTCCCACCCCCTGCATGGGCAGGGACCCCTCCCACCAGCCCAGGCTGCTCCAAGCCCCATCCAACCTGCCCTTCAACCCTGCCAGGGATGGGGCAGCCACAGCTTCCCTGGGCAACCTGGGCCAGGCTCTCAGCACCCTCACACCCAGCAATTTCCTCCTCATGTCCAACCTCCATCTCCCCTCTGCCAGTTTTAATCCATCCCCCCTTGTCCTCTCCCTCCCTGCCCTTGTCCCAAGTCCCTCCCCAGCTTTCCTGGAGCCCCTTCAGGCACTGGAAGCTGCTCTAAGGTCTCCCTGGAGCCTTCTCTTCTCCAGGCTGAACACCCCAACTCTCAGCCTGTCTCCAGAGCAGAGCTGCTCCAGCCCTTGGATCATCTCTGTGGCTCCTCTGGACTCTCTCCAGCAGCTACATGTCCCTCTTATGTTGGGGCTCCAGGACTGGACACAGCTCTCCAGGTGGAGTCTTGCAAGAGCAGAGTAAAAGGAGACAATCCTTGCCCTGCTGGCCACGCTGCTTTTGAGCCAGCCCAAAACACGGTTGGTTTCTGGGTTGCAAGTGCATATTGCCAGCTCATGTTGAGCTTCTGTTGAACTTTTGTGATCCTAAAGGTCACTTGCTTCTCTTGGACCTTGAGGAAGGCTGTTCTTAGGTTTGTGGCTTGAATCTCCACTGGGAAAAGTCCCCAGTTCATTCTCCTTGGCTCCTGGGAGGAGGGACTTCCCACCCCTCTCTGTGCTTGCCAGGCCTCAGTTATCTCTGGCCATTAATACATGAATAATCCATGTTTTGAAATTCCTTGCCTGGATTAGCTCCTGGCTGGAGTTCTTAGGTCATGTACATAGAGGATCTCTCCAAGGAATTGTCTTCTGGTGTTTATTCTGATACCTGTAACATGTAGATAAGAGGAGCATGTGACACTGGAAATACAGAATAAATTTACATTTCCAAAACTGCAGAGACACACTCAGCATCCATGTTCTGAGTGTGTGTAGCCCATAAAAGGAAGGAAATCTATAATAAAGACTGGTGTCTGAAGCAGCAGCAGCCTGCTCCCTGTGCCTGGGTTTGGCTTGTTCTCAGGAAATGAGGCAAATTCAGATTTGAGCTCCAGAAGCCCCACTCAGCCACAGACTCCCCCTCACTCACCAGCAGCCTTGCAGCAACTGGTGGCAGGGGAGGGCACAAAGCAGAGGGCAAACTTTCCCAGCAACAGGGTTTCTTTGAGTTATTTTCCAGCCCCTGTATTAATTCCTCTCTTTTCTCTTTGCTGATGCTCTGCAAACAGCTGGAGAAATTCACAAGGTGCATTGGACTGTCTCACTTTCTGCTCCCAGGAGCTGCTGCTCTGAGCCTGGTGCTGGCTGTTGCATTTGCAATCACAAGTGCTGGGGCCTCATGAAGTTAAGGCTGAGTTACCAACCACTGCAGCTTTTTCTAAAATCTACAAAAGATGTGGTTTTGGTAAAGCTTTGGGCTACTTGAATTCAACTTGCTGGGAGGTCATTGCTCTCCTCCACTTGGGTTGCATGGATCTTTGCTGGGAAAAAGCAGGAAGGAGCTAAAAAAAGCCACCAACACAAAAACCTGCTTTCAAAAGCAAGTGAATCCTGATGAAATTTCTCCTCCTACATGTATTTAATTCTAATCAGGTGCAGCACTGCCTGGAGAAGCAGGGAGTGGGTTGTTCTCTCATCTAGACCTAGGATCTTTTTCCTTGGTGTTTTGTTGTTGTTTTGGGTTGGTTTTGTTTGGTGTTCTTTTTAATCTTGAAAATACTGGGTGGTTTGGGTTGTTTTTTTTTATTGAGCCTGGTTTTTGTTGCCAACTTTTTAGTTCTTCTGTGTCTGGAAGTGTTGAGCAAGGACAACACTGCAGGAAGGTGCTTGAGCTGCTCTGCCTTTCACCTGGGGCTAATTTCACATAATTACCAAGGCTGGAAAAGACCATTAAGGTCATCAAGTCCATCCTATGACCTGACACCACCACATCTCCAGCCCAGGGCACCAAGTGCCACCTCCAGCCTTTTCTTGAGCACCTCCAGGGATGGTGCCTCCACCACTTCCCTGGGCAGTCCATCCAATGTCTGATCACCCTTTCCATGGGAAGTGCTTCCTGATATCCAACCCAAACCTCCCCTGGAGCAGCTCCAGGCCAGGCCCTCTGGTCCTGTCACTGGTTGCCTGGGAGAAGAGCCCAGACCCCCCTGATCCCACCTCCCTTCAGGTGGTTGTAGAGAGTGAGAAGGTCCCCCCTGAGTCTCTCCAGGCTGAACACCCCCAGCTCCCTCAGCCTCTCCCTGTAAGACTTTCCCTCCAGCCCCTTCCTCAGCCTCATTGCTCTCCTTTGGACCCATCCCAGCCCCTCAATTTCCTTCTTGCAGTGAGGGGCCCAGATTTGGGCCCAGGACTGGAGGTGAGAATCACCTCCCTGCTCCTGCTGGCCACACCATTCCTGGTACAAACCAGGATGACATTGGCCTTTGGGCCACCTGGGCACACAGCTGGCTCATGTTGTCAGCCAGTGCTCCCAGTTCCCTCTCTTCCAGGCTGTGCTCCAGCCTCTCTTCTCCCCGTCCCTTCTTTCCCCTGTCTTATTTCTCACATAAGGGTATCACTCCAGGAGCTGAAGCTTCCAAACCTCCCCAGCTGCATGTGAGCCCTTCAAATCCTGTGCTGCTTGTGTTCTGACTGCCCAGGGTGGCAGGAAGGGGAACAGCAAACAAGGCCAGTTGGTGACCCCAGCACTCCTCAGGCAGCCTGGTTCTGCTGCAGCCCAGGGCAGAAACCCAGAAGAATTCCCAAGAAACAATATTTCACCCATCAAGAATTCCCTCTTTTCACTTCCAGCAGAGAAAAGGGAAGTTCCTCTTCAGGAACAGTGAAGATGAGGAGTCCTATCAGGTCTTGTCATCAGAGGAAAAATTCAAGATTGAGTCCAAGAGACAAGAACTAAAGAATTTTGATATTTTTTTTCTGTCTTGTGAATTTAATGAAGGAGAAATGGCAGTTTTCTATTCCTTCAAGCAAAGTGTGTTAAAGAAAGAGCAGAAAAAAAGAGAGAGAGAAAGGAGAAGGAGGAGGGAGAGGAGGGGAAAGTGAAAACTGCTTGGAGCTATAATACAACCAAAGGCAAGAATTCTTCATTAAGAACTTCATTTAAAATTGGTGCATCCAAGTAGTTTTGCCACCCTCTGAAAATTTCATTTTCTCTTTGCACAGCACTTTTCTGAATGCATGAATCTTTTATCATCTCATTTTCTAGTGGTCAGATGTGTGTACAGTTGGTTCTTGGCCTAAAGTGAGGATGTTATGGCTCTGGTTTTGGGTTTGGTTTTTGGTTGGGTTGGGGTTTGTCGTGGGTGGTGTTTGGGGTTTTTTTGTTTGTTTCTTTTTGAGCCTTTTTTTCTCCTGGAATAATAGGGAAGTTCTCTAAACCAGTTGAGGTGTTGGTGTCACTGGGAGGTGTGTTCCCCACTGCATCTGGAAGCACTGGCATCTGTATGAACTTTCTCCCCAAACCACTTTGCAGTGGGAAATGTGTTTTTCCTCTGTGAGGGGAAAAAATAAAAAGCTGATTTTCTCTGAAGTGGGTTTTTATTTTCAGCTTAAAAAAGGAAAGGAATTAAAACCAAAAATCTTTGTTTCCATGGGCCCACTAACTCCAAGAGATAAATCCAACACAGGTCAATAACTGAAAGTGCTTTTAGAGACCACAGCTGGATAGTGTTGCTTGGTCTGGTTTTTTGGTGGTTTTTTTTATATGTGTGTGGGTTTTCTTTTTTTCTTAAAAAACAGCCTCTATCTTTTTTAAGTGTGCAAAGCTCATGAAAAGAGTCACTCAGATTGCAGCAATCCTGGTCTTGATGCCAACAGCCTGATAGATCTGCCAGGCATAATGGAAGCACCAGTTACTGAGGCTGCTCATAAAATAAAACCTCTTACAGAAACTCAGGAGGAATTTAAAAAATGTTGTTCTTAGTAGCTTTTTAGCCCTCCTTTCCTCCCTGCTGGGTAATGTGCCTTTCCAGGAACAAGAGCTGGAGACATTTGAGAAACCGCTGGCAAGGTGGCCTGTAAATACCTACCTGAGTTTGTGTATTTGGAACAAAAGAGCTAATTACATAGCAAGCAGTAACTGGGATGAAGGAAAGCCTGGCTTTGAATTGCTCCACAAGGGTCCTGCCCTGGGTGGGTGGGAAGAGCTGTGACAGAGGGTTGTAAACACCCAGTGCTGGGAACACAGCAGCAGATACTGGGAGGCAGGAAGAGCTGCTGGATGGAGCTGGTGCTGAGTTTGGAGGGACCCACTGTGGAGTCTTAGAATTTGGGAATGGAGTGCTTGGGTTTGGTTTGACTCTGCTGCCTCTTGTCTCTCTGTGTGACACACAGACTTGCTGTTCTTCATTCATCAGCTGGTGTGTGCCTGTCCAGGGTGGTGGAGCAAGTCAAGAGTGAGCAGGGCAGGGTGGGAACAGCACAAGGTCAGGACATGGGCACTGCCAGACATGGTGGTATGTGCTGGAGGGGAATGGCTGGAGCAGCTCTGCTCTGGAGCCAGGCTGGGAGAGTTGGGGTGTTCAGCCTGGAGAAGAGAAGGCTCCAGGGAGACCTCAGAGCACCTTCCAGTGCCTGAAGGGGCTCCAGGAAAGCTGGGGAGGGACTTGGGACAAGGGCAGGGAGGGAGAGGACAAGGAGGGATGGATTAAAAGTGGGAGAGGGGAGATTGAGGTTGGAGATGAGGAGGAAATTGTTGGGTGTGAGGGTGGTGAGAGCCTGGCCCAGGTTGCCCACGGAAGCTGTGGCTGCCCCATCCCTGGCAGTGTTGAAGGGCAGGTTGGATGGGGCTTGGAGCAGCCTGGGCTGGTGGGAGGTGTCCCTGCCCATGCAGGGGGTGGGACTGGGTGATCTTTAAGGTCCCTTCCAAGCCAAACCATTCTATGATTCACTGATTCTATGATTCAGATGGACATACTGGACCATGATAACCTCCAACTACCTCCTAGACATCACCTGGTGCCACAAGATGCCCTAGATGTGATTCACTTATGCTGCCTAAAGGCCCAAGTTTAGCTGCAAGGTACTGGAATCAGAAAGTGTCCTGTGACCCTGGGAGGAGTCAAAGCCCATCCTGCCCAGTGCTGTTGTGCCTGCTCCCCTCCCCAGTCTGATGACCAGCTTTAGGTGCCTGGCAGTGCATCTGAAAGCCTGGAAGCACTCTGCCTAATTTCCAATTCAATAGATACTTCCAAATCTTGGCTATTTAAAGCAATTCCACTCCTGGGCTGTGGCAGGCAGGAAAGGCTCATTGCTAGCTGGAAAATTACTTTGGACAATTCCATGCCATGTTTCTGGCCTTTCCAGGAAAGCTCTGTGGTCAGCATTGCTCTTTCTGATGTTTGCATGTCCCCTCATCGTTGCAGGAGGGGAGAAAGGAGTTTTCATGCACATTTGGAACATCATGTTCTGTGAAAGTGTGTGTTAGTTTTGTTAAAATATTCACTTAAATATCTTTCTCCATAAAAAAGGAAGAAGGCTTTTCCAACATTCTAAAATGAGTACTTTTCAGCTCATCTGGTTCTCAAGTTTCTTTCATATTTTTCCCTCTTCAATAATACTTAAAAAGTGAGAAAACCAAGTATTTCTTTCAACTAATCCTGTCTTTATTTTTGCTGCAGCTCTGAGGAAGGGAGAGACAATCAGTCCAAATCAATATTTTAATTCATAAAGGCTTGAATATGTGTTACTGTGTCCTGCCTTAACAGCTGTGAGTGATGAGAAATCTAGTGCATTCCTAAACTGCTGAATTGTTCCAATCCTTAGTTACTCATGCTGGGAAGAAAAAAGGAAGCCTTTTCTATCTTAATTTTTACCTTTCACTTCTTTCCTGAAGGCTATAGCCTATCATTCTGCTAAGTATATTGGGTTTGGAATAGATTTACTAAGTATAAAACCAGGCTCTTGGAGAACCTGCTGTAACATTCCCAAGCTTGGAAATAGGAACATTTATAGTTGGTGTATGTACCTACTGCTCATAGGCAAAACAGGGCCACAAGTGGGACATGGGTGACAAGAAGAGGGAAGTAGTCACAGAATAACAGAGTGGTGGGGTTGGAAGGGACCTCTGGAGATGATCTAGTCCAGCCCCTGCTAGAGCAGGATCTCCTAGAGCAGATCCCACAGGAACGTGTCCAGGTGGGTTGGGAATGTCTCCAGGGATGGAGACTCCACAGCCTCTCTGGGCAGCCTGGCCCAGGGCTCTGTCACCCTCACACCAAAGAAGTTCTTCCTCATGTGGAGCTGGAACTTCCTGTGCTCCAGTTTGAATCCATTGCCCCTCGTCCTGTCCCAGGACACAAGTGACAAGAGCTTGTCCTGCCTTCTTGCTGCCCTCGTGTATTTACAGACATTCATTAGATCCCCCCTTAGTCTTCTCCTCTCTGGACTGAGCATCCCCAGGTCTCTCAGCCTTTCCTCATCAGATGTTCCAGTCCCTTCATCATCCTTGTAGCCTCCCTTGGACTCTCCAGTAGATCCCTGGATTTGTTCTCCAATTTCCTTTCTTCACCCCCCACCCTCCCTTTAATAATTCTTAAACAGGGAGGAAACCAGGTGTTTCATTTTCATTCCCCTGACTTTTGCTGCAGCTCTGAGGTGCAGAGAGACAATCAGTCCAACATGATCTATTAATTCAGAAAGGTTTGAATGTGCTTTGCAGCACCCAGATCCCTCTTCCCCTCTCACCCTGCCAGGCTCTGTGCTCCTGGGCTCATCCTCTTGCCTTCCTCATCTATGAACCAATTTTCAATATGAATTAGTAAAAAAAACCACAACAACCACCACAAAAATATATCTATAACCCCCCACACACACACCTTTTTTTTCCAAACCCAAATGAAACCCAGAAATATTATTTTTAGTGCCAAATGAAGTAGGCCACTGGATTTTTTTTAGCCCTTTTGGGACATTTTAGGTGAGGTTAGATCTGTTCCCAAAAGACAAGATGTTTTCTGGTGTTAGGGTTGAAACAGCACAATGTAACTGCTCAGAAATTGATCTGCCACCAGAGATTTTCCTGCCTGTATTTTTCCTGATGTTTGAGCCATATGTGTGAAGAACCATGATTCCCCTGAAACTTCCCTAATGTTCTATTTCCCAAACATCATTTATCTGGCTTTGTTCCTGTGTAAAATGCTTTAAATGGCTCTGTTCTTATTTAACCTGCTTTAAATGAGACAGTAGTTCAATGTTTCTGATCTTTGCTGCTTCACACAAAGATACAGCTTGAAAATGTTGATGTGCTAATGGTTCCCTTCCAATTACTCCCCTATAGACCTGAAAGCACTCCCTGAAATTCTCTTTTTATGGAAGAAAGTCATTTTGGCACTAACATGAATTTAAAAAAACCTCACAAACAACTTGAGTTTGTCCACACAATAGCTGTAATATTGGGCCTAATTCTCCTATTGCAGGAGGGTGTGAAAGATTAAGACATCAAGAGCTGCAGGAATGTAAAAATTAGTTTCAGAGCTCGACAGGATCAGGTTTTTCTATTTGACTGATTAATGAGCTGTTACCACCAGCCTGGGCATGTGTTGCCATTGCCAGCCTGTCCAGTAACTGCTGGGCTCTAATCAACATGGAAAGGAATGTTTGGACAAGTTCTGCAAAGCTGCAAGGCCCAGTGTGAGGCACCTGCAGGGCTGTTAAAGCAGTTTGGTTCACAGAATCCCAGGGGTTGGAAGGGACCTGGAAAGCTCCCCCAGCCCACCCCCCCTGCCAGAGCAGGGGCACCCAGAGCACATCACACAGGAACGTGGCCGGGGGGGTTGGAATGTCTCCAGAGAAGGAGACTCCCCAGCCTCTCTGGGCAGCCTGGCCCAGGGCTCTGGCACTCTCACAGCTAGCAAGTTCTTCCTGAGATCCCCATGGAACCTCCTGGGCTCCAGTTTGCACCCACTGCCCCTTGTCCTGTCCCTGGACATCACTGCACAAAGCCTGGCTCTGTCCTCCTGACACTGCCCTGAACAGATTTGTGCCCATGGATGAGGTGGCCCCTCAGTCTCCTCTTCTCCAAGCCCAACAGCCCCAGCTCCCTCAGCCTTTCCTCAGCAGGGAGATGTTCCCCTCCCTCCAGCATCTCTGAGGCTCTGCCCTGGGCTCTCTCAAGCAGTTCCCTGTCCTTCTGGAACTGAGGGGCCAGAACTGGACACAACATTCCAGATGTGGCCTCACCAGGGCAGAACAGAGGGGCAGGAGAACCTCCCTGACCTACTAACCACCCCCTTTCTAACCCACCCCAGGTGCCATTGGCCTTCTTGGCCACAAGGGCACATTCCTGGCTCATGGTTCCCTCTGCTCGTACCTCTTGCTCCCAGGTTCCTCACAACACATTCTCAGGGAGACTTCCCATCCCACTCCCAGGGCTGGAGGTCTTGCAGAGTATTGTAAAGTGGGTCCCTGGGGGTTAATTTTCCTCTTACAGGTACTAAGGTAGCATGGGCTGTAAACCTGCTGCACCAGACCCCAAGGTGAGGGAGGGCAGTGAAGGGCTGGTTTAAAAAACAACTCGGGTTCTTTCCAGAAGAAGCTGTTGGGTTTTTCTGCTGCCTCAGCAGGTGGGATTTGGAGCCTGCTGAGCCTGGAGTGAGGGAGCTGCTTCTCCCCACAAACCCAAGCTCTTTGGACCAGGCAGCTTTAATGCAGGGGGAGGCTTGCCCTGCTAAAACCTTCCTCACTCCTGCCTGTAATGGTTGTTTTTCTTTCTGAAAAGCCACAATCCAAAGGAGGTCCAAAAGGGCTGGAGAGCTGTGCGAACACAGATCCTGCCTGCCCCAGAGGCTGCATTTTCTAAGTGTGAGTTACAAAAAACAGAAACACAGTGGCTAAAATAAGTCTTGCAAAAGGTTTGAAGTAAACCAGAGTCAGGTCTGTGCCCTGGTTCCACTGCCCTGGGCCCAGGACCAGATTTGCTATTTAGGAAGAAGCAGCTTGAAGACAAAAGTTTTCCATCCAATTTTCCAACGCACAAAAGATTTCTTGATGTGATATAAACAAGGAGACCTTACCCAGAAATCCCACTCATTGGTATCTTGCTAAGAACCAGTTTGTTCATGGAAAATTCAGCCTTGGAGCTTTTTCAGCAGCTGAACTTCTGCAAACACCAGTTGGTTGCTCAGTGCTGAGCAACTGCACGGAGTTATCAACGGGAAACCACACACTGCTGGATTAACAATTAAACCTCCCTGATTTATGCTTCCCAATGTGTAGGGGTGGGAAGCAGCTCTGGCTCCACATGTAGTTCTGCTGGCTTTCCAAGCTGGCCTTCATGCTTCAAATCAAATCAGCTCCAAAACAGCACAGGCGTTGAGAAAATACAGCACTGCAGAGATGTTCTGGCTGCAGTTGTGTGCCTGTGCTTCAGTGCCTCCCATTTTGGTATGCAAAGAAGCTGATTGTGTTGGAAGTAAACATATGCTTCATTTAAAGAAGTAACCAAGTGCTTTTTACGTTGAATTCCTGACCAAGTTTATGTAAAATTAATTGCATCACATGTTCTGTGTATCTTTTAATTGCAAAACCAATTAACTTGAAAATGTTCTGCTTTGTAGTTCTCCTAATGGATGGCATAGTTTTAGTTGGCTTTACAAAATCCATCCTTTGTTGAAACTGGGCAGGCAGCCACGCTCAGTTATCTCCTGGAAGTGAGTTCCCCTTCAGCTGAGCCAGTTTCAAGCAGCTGATGCACTGAAGTTATTTCTCAGGCACAGTTTTTTGGGTGAGCAGCTGTGAAGAGGCTTTGCAGCCCCTCAGGAGGAGGTGCTGGGCTCCTCAGGAGGAGCACAACTGGCTCTTGCTGTTCTGCTGGTGTCTGAAGCTGGAAAGGCTGATTCCTTGGACTCAGCTTCCATCCCTGATGTTGGGATTGCAATCATAGTCAAGTCCAGAGCCACTGCTAGCTTTCTGAGGCTAAGGATGGTACCTAGGGTGGTGGGGGGGCTGAAGAGCTGTCGGGGGACCCTGGTGGGCAGGATTCACTCCTGCCTGGGAGACAGGGAGCAGCTGATCCTGCTGGGGGTCTCTACTCTTCGTGTCACCCTCTGTTGTTCCATCCTTGTGGCTAATGAACTGGAACTGTTCAGTCTTTGGCTTTCCCACAGGACAGGCTGCACTCTTGAAAATGTCAGTAGAAATTGCTGTGAGTCTTTCCTCCCTCCAAACCAACAGGTTCCAGACACGAGTCCTCAAAGAAGCGTCGCAATTGCGTCGTCTCGGTACAGCTCCTGGGACCTGGCTCTCCAGCTCTCAGCTCCCAGACCTGCTTTGCCTGAGGCTCTCAGCTTTGCCAGCCTCTGAAAATTGCCTGTGCAGGAACACCAGGACTGGTGCCAAGCCTGGGCCTTGCTGAGACCCAGGTTCCTCAGCTTCCGTGCTGTGAATGGCAGGGCAGAGCCGACAGCCCGTGTGGATGTCACCGGGGATTCCTTTTGTCAGCATTGCTCACCCAGGGGTTTTTCCCCCCACTTTCTCCTGCAGCCACACAGTTCTGCCCAAACATGGTCCAATTGCCACTGCAGTTGCTGTGAGTGGTCAGTGATTGACTCTGCCCTTGCTTCAGGGGCAGACAAACACAGAGACCACAGCCCCTTTCACACCCTCACACCCCCAAGCATCCTCCTCCCTTATTTTTTTCTTTACTTCTTCCTTTGGAGATGATTTTATTCCAAGAGACATTTCAGCTCAGCTCTGCTTCATTCATGTCTCCCACCAGCAGATTACTCAGCCTCAGTTGGGCAGTTCATTTGCTTTTATTAACAAAGTGTTTTTGTAATGTGGCATGAGGCCTTTTTAACTGGTGCCCGACTGCTGAGCTGAAGTGCTTCATGAAGGAATGGATCACCTGATGGTGAGGGCTAATCCATGGGTCATTAGCTTGGACTGAATAAACAGACATTAAAATACAAGCTGAACCCCACACCCATGTGTCCTCACCTCCTCCACTCGTGGGCTCTGCTCTCCCAGCCCAAACTTGCCCATCACTGAGCAGGTGGTCTAGAAATGTCGAGTGCTGCTGGGGTCTGAAACCTGTTCCAGGAGCTGCTGGGATCCTGGGCTGGCCAAGGCAGGAGGCCATGGCTGGGAGCCAGTCTTGCCATTTATTTAATAAAAGAAAAATGGAAAGGAATGGACAAAGACAGGCAGAAATGGCTGACTTGGATATCTGGGATCCCCAGCCAGCAAATGGACTTTGCTATTCAAATCTGGTTCGTGTAGCTCATTAGGGCTCCTGGTGTTCTCTCCATCTGTTACCCTGTGGCTTCTGCAGGTTTATCTCATGTACACTGGCTGGAGAGGGGCAATAGGAAGAAACAGGCAGAGAAGAACCTGACAGAAATGCTGATAGATTAAATCTGCAGGTTTAAAAATAAGATAAAGAAATCTTGTGTACGACAGCTGCTCAGAAGCAGCAGGAAGCTGTGGAACTCAGCAGGACACAACCTTTGAGGAATTGCAGCACTTCCCAAAAACCCATCGATGGCCCAAGGAGCCCCAGCTGTGTTCCTTGGCTGCCACTGCTCTTCTGCTCCCCAGGTCTTGGTCACTGCTCCCTCCTGCATGTGTCTGTTCCTTCTGGAAACCTCTGGAGGCAAGAAGTGCCTCTCTCCATGGCTTTTTTAGGGCACCCAGTTTTAATGAGGTTTCTGGATGCTGCAGGAATATTGACAAAAAATAAATACCATTAAAAAAAGCATTTGGGTGGATAATGTGTACATCTGCAGTTCTGAAGGACACAAAGAAATGCTGGAAGCTTGTAGATTGAAGTGCCTGATGGAAAGTCAGAAAAGCATTGTCCCACAGAGCCCACTGTTATGGGGATCAGCCCCCATCTGACCCTGCTGCTAAGACCTCTCTCCAAAATACCTTCCCCAAGGACCCTGAAAAAATATGTGTCATGGGTCTGGCTCCTCCTTGCAGCCCCTGTGGGACTCACCTGTGGCTTTAGATGTGCTTTGATCCTGAATGTCCCTTTCCTCAGTGGTAGCATCTGGGGCATTGTCACCCTTGCAGTAGCTGAGAGTGTCCTGCAAACAAAGATTTCTCTCTGCTGTCCACACCCTTCTTGAAAGCTGAAGGTCAGAGGTGTCTTGTAGACCCAGCTGCAACTGGAGCTGATCATGAGTGGATGCTGCACTGTGGGATAGAATAGTCCTCATCCTAAAGAGCAGCAGTCTGGATAGGGCAGGTCATGAAGGGCATGAGAGGACTCCCTGGTGTTTTCAACTTCAGCAAACAGCTGAAGATCAAAATATCTTGTTGAGTTGGAGAAACACAAATATTCCCCTTTCTGAGGTTTGGAAGAAACTTGATTTTCTGTTTGTATTTTTCCATGTGGAAAGAAGACAGGTTTGGTAAAAAATTCAGTTTCATAAAAAGAAAATTAAACTTCAAAAGGAGCTTTGTTGGGACATTTTGAACCTCAGTGAAAGGCAGGAATTCTCAATCATCTCATTCTTTAGGGGACAAGACACAGACAAGGGGAGAACAGGAGAGGAGTAAGCAAATGAGATAAGAGATGTACAAAGGAGTAGCTGGGAAAGTTTATGACTGTGAAGAGTATGACAAGAACAGAGGCCTCCTGGTGTTTTTCACTGAGTCCTCCTGTCCTCTTGCCTATGAAATTAACAGCCAGTAAATGTAAAACTAATAAAAAGGCTGTTTGGTTTCCCTCTGTGTAGAGCACCTGGAGACAGAGCTCGCCGGTCGGTTGGTAAAAGGGTTGGGTAACTTTATGACCAATCCTGGCAGTGCGTGTGGGTAATCAAACCTCTGCCTCAAACCATCAGCCAGGAGCTGTGATCAGGAAAAAGGCTCCATCTGGTCATGCCCTGTCCTACATTCTCCTCCCAGCAGGAGCAGGGGCTGGGTGTGGGGTGAGGAGGGCTGAGCTGTGCTGGGGGATGAGCCCATGGCAGCAGGAGGTCACCAGGAGCTGATCCAGTCCCTTCTGCCTGGGCTGTGCAAGAAACTCATTGTCTCCTGGAGGGGTTATCTGCAGCACCAGAGAAGTTACACCCACCAGGATGTCCTGCCAGCCTGATGAAGGTTTGTGCAAGTCTCTCTTTTTTTCCCTCTAATAGGAATTGATTTTGATTCCCAGGTAACTCAACCAATTCCAGGGCTGAGGGCAGAGCTGGCTCAGGAGTCTCCATCACAGCTTGTCACATTTAAAAACGTGTTAGCAAGAAAAAAAACCACCACAACCCAAACCTGATTTTATTTTTGTTCAGGTTGCTCAACATTTACTGGAACGATTAATTCTATTTTTTTATGTGACTCTTATCCAAAGAAAACCCAACCTGGAAAACAAACAGCCTCTCCAACAGGCAGGTGTCCTTAAAACAGACAATTCTCCTATTTCAGGAAAGAAAGTAAACACTGAGGGTTACTTTATTTCAGCTGATGCTGGAAAAAAATAAATGATTATGTCTCCTCTTTAAATTCCAACAGTCTTTTAAAAGCCAGGCTTTAATCTCTGTGCAATTCTCCTTTCATGTAAGCTGCAGTCTAATCAATTTTTAACTTTGCTTTGAGGGCTCAGAAGATACCAACATTCCCACTCTGGAGTGGGCAGCCTGGCACAGCTCTGGGTTCCAGGGGGTTCCCCAAAGGGGCCCAGTGACTAAAGCTGGGTGAATAATTTCTTGAATTCTTCAATTGTTTTAATAACTGAGAAAGGAAAGGAAAGGAAAGGAAAGGAAAGGAAAGGAAAGGAAAGGAAAGGAAAGGAAAGGAAAGGAAAGGAAAGGAAAGGAAAGGAAAGGAAAGGAAAGGAAAAAAAGAAAAGAGAAAAGAAAAGAAAAGAAAAAAAAAGAGAAAAAGAAAAGAGAGAAGAGAGAAGAGAAGAGAAGAGAAGAGAAGAGAAGAGAAGAGAAGAGAAGAGAAGAGAAGAGAAGAGAAGAGAAGAGAAGAGAGAAGAGAAGAAAGAGAAGAGAGAAAAGAGTTGTTTGGGGTTGAAGAGATTTTTCTTTCTTTTCCCTAAGCCTTTTTACTACAGATTGAGGGACTGTTTTCATTTGTTGTAGGTAAAATACAAGGACATTTGTAAACACAGCAGAATGGGTCTTAGAACTAAGAAAAAATAAACAGCTTTGCCTGTGAAAAGTCACACGGGATCATTTATACTCTGCCACATTTTCTTTCTCACTGCAATCTAGTGAACCAGCAGTGGAGACCTCTTGCTCTCCCCAGGTCTGTGTTTTGGTCATTGAATCAGTTGTGTAGCTGGAGACAGGAGAAATTCCCAAATGGGACTGGAGAAACTTGCTGGTCACAGACGTGGGTTTCTTAACAGGGACACAGATTGGAGATGTTGGAAATAGGGAATTGTTTTCCAGATTGTTGATAGAAACACCCAAGACTGCAGAGGAAGCTGGTGCCATCCTGACCTGGGAGCCTGAAATGACATAAAGGAGCTGGGAATTTTCAGAGCAGCTTTTCCAAGGACAGTCCAATCACACTGCAATCACCTTGCAGATTGAATCACCAATCCTGATAGGCTGGTTTGACATTGTCCCTTCATATAAACCCCAAGATTTGTCTCTTGGAGCAAGTCTTTGTGGA